>NC_058134.1:232572864-232585973 GCF_016433145.1 Gracilinanus agilis
GTGTGTGTGTGTGTGTGTGTGTGTGTGTGTGATGGAGGAAGGAATTAGTCACACAGGTGGTCAGTGGAAGGGAGGGAGGGAGAGAGAGAGAGAGAGAGAGAGAGAGAGAGAGAGAGAGAGAGAGAGAGAGAGAGAGAGAGAGAGAGAGATGGGGTTGGGAGAAGATGTTCAAGAGATCAAGAACTGGGAAAGAAGAGGAAACTGATTCTCTTAGCATCTCTACAGAGCACTGGGTTCCATGCTGAGAAATGATGAAATACATAAATGAAAAAGTCTTCATTAAGCATTTACTATGTGCAAAGCACTAGACATAAAAATAGAAAGTAAGACAAGTTTTTCCTCTTAAGTAATTTGCATTCTAAAGGGAGAGACAGCCCATATGAGAGATTTCAGTGGTGAAGTACCATGGAAAGGTCCCTTGGTCCTTATGGTGGGGTAGATGATGATACCAGAAGCAGAGTCTGGGTGGGATGGTGGTGGTGGGGACCAGGCACTGTCAGCGCTGCCCAGGCTATCTTTTAAAATTCCATGAAACTTCAGGATGCTGTTGAGAAATGGGTATGCAAGTGGAGAAAGACTGAAAAACTGAGGGAGTGACAAGCCCTTCAGAGGAAAGGTGTGTGGAATAGTGTGATAAATTCAGACCCTTTACTAGCTCTGTGACCCTGGGCAAGTCAATGAAATTCCTGAAATCTCACTGTAAAATGGGATAACAAGAGGACTTACCTAATAGGGCTATTGGGAGGATCAAGTGAGATGTCTGGTGAAATACGTCACTAGAATATACAGGGGTGATGGTAATGGGACGTCATTAGGTTTTAGGCCAGTATCAGAAGATACACAGGCTCTGGGAAGGCCAACAGGATATAGATGACAGGGCTAACAGATCCAGTCCAGGCAGAGGTAACAAAACCAGGGATGGTTTGGTTTATTAAACAAGGGAAGGGAGGGAAGGGAATTTGGCTAACCCATCTATTGTTCAATAACTAACCCTCCCAACAGATCTAACAGTTGTTCCCTCATGGGAAGCCTTCTGAGAGATTTTAGCTACACTATCCTTTATGTCTCTACCTGAATTCCCAGTCTCTGATGTAAATAAACTCTAACCCAAACCCCCCCTTAGCTGATGCCAGAGGTATTAAGGTTGGGAGCTAAGCAGGAATAGGGCTCAGGGAGAGCTTCTCTCTGACAGATGCCTTAGATAATTCAATCAGCTCTGTTGATGTGTCTCAGCAAGCAGGAACAGGATAACCACAGAAACAGGTTGATGATAAGATTATAGTAGAAGGACAGTCACAGAAGAGACTATCCAATCTCACAAGGTCCACCCAAGGAGACCAGGCAAAGACTCAACCTCCAGCTTCAACTGTCTGTCACTTCTCTAGGATTCCAGAACCTTTCCTGCCGCTGTCTTTTCAGCAGATCCTGCTCATATGCTCTCTTTCCTTATAACTCTGGCAAACCCTCAAGCACTCTATAAAGCTCAGCTGTTGTTATTAGGCAATAAGTACTACATTGTCCTGAATCAGGACCCTCGTTCATTCTGTTCAGGCTGTTTTGGCTTTCTGAAGTACGGTTACCATCATGTGTGTGGATACTGAGACTGATGATCATCTAGGGAGAAGGGAAATGACATTCACCAGAAAGTGAGCTGTAACCAGGGCTATGCTGGCAAATGTTTAACAACCAACTCTTCCCCCCTAGCCCTAAATCTATGCAATGCCCACTTTTAGGTTTAAAACTGCATTATTCTCATTTTCCCCATCACTTTTCTTAGGTTAATCAATAAGTCAAGCTCTGACTTGAAGCTTTTTGCTGATTTCTAAGGTGCAAATACACTGAAAATTTGAAAGCAGATTCTCTCCAGCCCAATACATTCCTGGTCATAACTATTCTTTTGCTGATGGACCTCCAGGACAATTCCTTTTTCTGTTCTTTACTCTCTTAATGGTGGGAGCTAGATGGCTGGTGGATAGAGCACTGCGATTGAAGTAAGGAAGATTCATCTTTGTGAGTTCAAATCTGACCTCAGACATTTACTACTTGTATGATCCTGGGCAAGTCACTTCACCCTGTTTGCCTTAGTTTCCTCATTTGTCAAATTAACTGGAGAAGGAAATGGCAAACCACTCCAATATCTTTGCCAAGAAAATCCCAAATGGAGTCACAACTGTCTTAAAGAAAGTCATTTCTGTTTAAATGCTTATTCTTCACCTGATGTTTACAGGAAGATTGAAAATCCTTCTGTAGAAGCTAGAAATTAAAGAGCTAGAAGAGAGGCAAATTCAGATGATCCCCAAATTTGAGACTTTGATGAATAATTATTAGGTTTTTGTTGAAAAGTATCTGAGACTAAATTCCATCCTTCTAAGCTATGCCTGTGGTTCTGAACCATGTTTGTAACTTTTGACCTATGATAATCCCTTATACATGCAGGTACTTCATGTATACTACTTGAATTTAATTAGTAATGCTCAAATTCAACAAAGTGCTATCTCTCTCAGAGATAATTGAACTTTTAAAGAAATCTTTACCTTCTGTCTTAGAATTAATACTAAGTTATCACTTCCAAGGCAGAAGAATGGAAAGGGCTAGGCAACTGGGATTAAGTGACTTGCCCAGGGTCACAAACCTAGGAAGTGTCTGGGGCCAGAATTGAATCCAGGTCGCCTAGTCTCTATGTCTGACTCTCTACTCACTGTGCTATCTATCCTGTTACTTGAATTATTAAGGAGTCTAGGGAGGACTTAAATAGAAGCCACAATATCTTAAGCCAAATGAATGAATTTCTAATGACAAAATCCTAATTATTGTGCCAGATTGACTAAGGAAGTATTTTAGAAGTTTAGTGGTATTTTTTATATCACATTTCATATTTGGATGCAAAATGATAACAAAATGTCTTACATTACATTGTGGGTGTGTAGTGATTCCATAATAAGGACAATATCCCATTCCCTTTGGCAATTCATGCAAATCTCTTCTTTTACACAAACACATTTATTTTTTTTAAACCCTTATCTTCCATTTTAGAATCAATACTGTATTGGTTCTAAGGCAGAAGAGCAGTAAGGGCTAGGCAATGGGGGTCAAGTGAGTTGCCCAGGGTCACACAGCTAGGAAGTGTCTGAGGCCAGATTTGAACCCAGAACCTCCCATCTCTAGTCTTGGCTCTCAATCCATTGAGCTACCCAGCTGCCCCCCAAAGCATTCATTTTTAAGTCCCTTTTAATTATTAATTGCTTCTGAGTAAAAGATCGTTAAAGAGACAGAGCCTTACACCACCATCATGAAGACCTGGATTCAACTCCCATCTATGACTCAGAGTCAGACTGATTGTGTGACTCTAGGCAAGTCCTTTAAGCTCAGTGCCCCAGACAAGTCTAAAATTGTAAGTTGAAGACTAAGTATTGGTATGCATAGGTGGAGGGAGTTTTCTCACTGGGAGTTCACAAATCTGGTCTAAAAAAAATCTTTATTAGTATAAACATAACAAATGATTCATTTTTGTATGTAATGTTTGCTAATCATTGATTACTGAAATTTGCATAAAATATTCTATTTAGAGAAGAACAATAAAAAAACAAGAAGGGAAGATAGTTGCTGGATCCAAGCAAAGACAACAAAAAATAAGATAAAAAGACAGAAATTTGAAAGAAGGAAGGAATAAATTATGACATTTTGATGGAGGCCAGTCATTGAGAAAGTAGAAATCTAAAGACATAAAGGTGATATCAGAAAAGAGACATTTGAATTTGTCTAATGTTTGAATAAAACTTCTCTGAATATTTTTCCGACACTAGCTAACCCTTTACCCAACTTTTTGAGTTCCACATTATTTCCCCAACTATGAAGAGGACGGTGTCATCTGAATAAGATCAAATAGTCCCTATTTAGGCAGATTCCACCCAGTAATGACAGGATCTAAGAAATATCAAGTCTAAGGCCAAGCCATTAATCACCATTTCTAAGGATGCTGCAATGTTAACAAGAAGATGGATACCAGAGCTTTTCAGGTCAATTTCAAGCTCCATTTTGAAAAGTATAAAGAAAAATCAATGGCATATTATTTTCCAAGATTTGGAGAGGATGTCTTAAGCAGTAGAATGGGAAAATACAAAGCCAGTGCCCTTTCAAAGGTCAATAGTGATTTCCATTACAAACCTCAATTCATCATTCAGCATGGATGATTTATTCCAGGCTGGAATGTGCCACACTTTTTCATATATGACAGAAATAAAAAAGAAAAAAAGGCTTAGTATTTTAAAAAAGATTTTTTAATTCATTTTTTTAAAACCCTAATATCTTTATATATCCTTCTATGTTAATTTTTTTTATTTGTTATAGGGCTAGACAATGGGGGTTAAGTGACTTGACCAGGGTCACACAGCTAGGAAGTGTCTGAGGCCAGATTTGAACCTAGGACCTCCTGTCTCTAGGTCTGGCTCTCAATTCACTGAGCCATCCAGCTGCCCCCAAGGCTTAGTATTTTTAAAGGTTTTTTTCTTTTACCTTCAGAACTAAAAGGACCAAGTTTTCAGACAGCTAAATGTGGATTATTATATGTTGATATTTTGAAACAAGTAGTCCCTCCTGTCTTTCTGGTCTTCCCAAGTGGTATTTTCTTTTTAACCCCTTCTCTGAAGACCCTATGCCTATGACCTGAGAAGGCTGGATGACAACTGTCTTTCAGAGAAACTACTTTTTTAATCTGCATAAAAATATTCTTAGTAACGTAAAGATTTCATTCATTTTCTTTTCCTCTCCTAATCTTCTCCAGCCCCAAAATGCTATTGTTTAGTCATTTTAGTTGCGTTCAACTCTTTATGACTACATTTAGGATGTTCAAGATACTGGAGTGGTTTGCCATTTTCTTCTCTGGCTCATTATTTTACAGATGAGGAAGCTGAAGCAAATGGATTAAACCATTTCCCCAGAATCACACAGCCAAAGTTGTGATATTGGAAATTTGGGATTCTTTGAACTGATTTTGAGGTCCCAGGTCTAAACTTCCTGTGGACGTTTAGGACTCTTTCAAAACTACATTTCCCACAATTCCTCTTGCATAATACAGGTGGGCAGGAAGTGTGATTACGTAGATCGAGGTATAAGACTCGAGATGTGATTGGGACATGCTCTCTTTCCTAGGTAGCAACCAGAGGGTAAGCATGGCGGACATTTGAATTAGATCTTGGCAGGCATGTTTTTTTCTTAGTTATCAATATGGATTACAATAAATCTTTAATATTTTATATACCCTTCTATATCAATTTTATTTGTAACACAGTGAGTGTCTGAGGGCAGATTTGAACTTAAGAAGATGAGTCTTTCTGACTTTAGTCCTAGAACTTTCTCCATTGTATTGCCTAGTGGCCCATTACCAGAAAATACTATTGTTAGATAATTCCCATGGCCATTTTGGCCATCCAGGAAGAGTAATTTCAGTACAGAAGGTAGATGAATATTTAATGAAGGAACCACCTAGACTGACTTAAGTTCACAGAATTATGGATTTTCAGAGTTGGAAGGAGGGGACCTACAAGGCCAGCCAAACCATTATATCCAACAAGTGGCCATAGTGCCATTGGTTGAAGATTCTCCCTATCACTATGCCAGCTCCTGGACAGCCATTTTGACTTTGGACAGCTATAACCAGGGAGTTTCTTCTTTCAGAAATCTGTTTTTTTTTTTTAGATAACCTGCACCTGTTTTTTTTTCTAGTTCTGCCCTCTCAAATCAAGCAGAACAAATTTAATAACTTTTCTTATGATACCAGCTATTAGATAGATACTAGAAGATGTTTATTGGTCTTATTGAATCTTCTTCAAGCTAAACCTTCTTTTGCCCTAGAGTTGGTGGCTTTGTGGGTTTTGTTTTGTGTGAGATCTAGGAATTAAACAACTGTGAATTTGAAAAAGAAATGTGAAATAGATACTGGGTCTATAGAAGAACTTTTATTTTTTCAATTAATAAGCATTTATTTTCTCTTTTCTAGCTCTCTCTACTCCCACTTGAAAACAAAGCAAAATCTTTGTCTTTAAAAAAATTAGTTTTCTCTACTGATGTCTTATTTTTTTATATCTCCTTAGTTTTTCCCCTCCTCTTCCCAATGAGCCACCCACATAACAAATTGTTCTTTTAGAGACAAAAGAGAAAAGAAGAGGAAAACATCAGAACTGATCCACATAATGGAAAAGTCTGAAAACATGCACATTGTGTAACACCTATACCCACTTTCATGAAAGGATGAATCTCTTCTTTTAACTGATATTTAATTTTTATTATTTGGCAATATTCACTTTTGATTTTTTGGTGTGTGACCCCCCTCCCCTATTTATATTGTAGTAATTGTGTGTATTTTTTTCTTGGTTCTGTTAAAATCACCCTGTATCTTTTCATGCTGATCTTCCCATGCTTCTCTATATTCATTACCTACATAGTTTCTTAGAGCACAGTAATACTCCATTGTATTCATGTGCCACAATTTGTTTAGCCATTTCCCCAATTGATGAGCACCTGCTTTCAAACTCTTGTAATGAGTATATATGGCTAAGCAAGCAAACTCTACACATTGTTCATGCCTGAAAACATGCCTTGTTCTGCATCTTGAGTCAATCACCTGTTAAGAGGTGGATACATAGAAGGATATTTGGCAGTTGAATTTTATTTTCCAGAGACAGCAGGGTGTACTTCCACTAAGGTCAATATAATCTAGTGTAGAGAGGACTGGAGACAGAGGACCCAGGTGCAAATACTACCTCTGATTCTTATTATGTGCATGACTTTGGACAAACATTTAACTTCCCTTATCTTCCATTCCCCATTTGTAAAATGATGAAGTTGAACTAGATGACCTCTGGGGTCCAGCTTGATGGAATCCAGAGCTATGAACCTACCTATATGACCTTGAACAAGTAACCTCAGTTTTCTCATTGGTAAAATGAGGATGTTAGAGGACCATTAAAATCCCTTCCAATTCTAACTCTGTGATTCTTTTTTTCTGATGCCCCATATTGGTGTTGGGTGGTGGGGAGGCTGTGGCTTTTCAGAGTTATGCCAGTGGACCACAAAGGCCATGTTCTGCCAAAATGAAAAGGTTTTGAGTATTAGGGATTGCTTCTCTGTCCATCATCCAAAGACCAGCTTAGGTAATTTCAGATAGGCTCTTCTCTATATTGACCCATGGAGTGATGAATTTTTTTGGTCCCCACAATCCTAGAAGTCTGTCTTCTATGATCAACAAAAACTCTTTTTTGGCATCCAAAATTTCTCAAAACCTGGCCCCAATCTACCTTGATGGATTTAGTACATGTTGTATAGCCAGGTTGGCCTTCTTTCTTCTTATAGAAGATACTCAATTTCTCCTCTCTGAACCTTTGCAAAGGCTTTCCCCCATTCCTGGAATGCCCTCCCTTCCTCTCTTCACCACTTCTTAGATCTTTAGTTTCTTTCAAGACTTGGCTCAAGAACTATTTTCTACACGAGGATCACCCTGCCCTGTTTCTTATAGCCTGCTCTCTCATTACTTTATATCTATTTTGTATATGGTTTATATATGTGCATATATACATAGATGTTTAGATATAGCTACATTTAGATGTATGCACTCATATCTAGCCATCTCTCTGTCTCTCCCTCCTTGCTTCCAAGAAGTCTGCATTCTAGTGAGGAAGACAACATGTGTCTACACACACATATAGAGACATATATATATGCATATATAGAGGCACATATACACATTGCATATATGTTATATATGCAATGTCTACATAATACACATACACTCAAGCATATTTATAACCAATATATCATATATGTGCATATCTGCATATGTAGATAGTGTACATGTTTATGCATATGTATATATACACACACATACATGTTTACTTCTCTGATATTTTTTAAAGCTTTTCCAGTGTTTTTGCAGTTTTGATTTTCTCTAAATCTCTAGTGCCTAAACATAGATGGAAATTTATAAATGCTTGTTGATGACTGATAGATCATCATTGTTGTTGTTCATCCTTCATTTCTTTTTTTTTTTAAACCCTTAACTTCTGTGTATTGGCTCCCAGGTGGAAGAGTGGTAAGGGTGGGCAGTGGGGGTCAAGTGACTTGCCCAGGGTCACACAACTGGGAAGTGTCTGAGGCCAGATTTGAACTTAAGACCTCCCATCTCTAGGCCTGACTCTCAATCCACTGAGCTACCCAGCTGCCCCTCATCCTTCATTTCTGAAGAGGATCAATGACTACACTGGTAATGCCTTGACTTATGCATTAATTGGATTTAATTGCAGCAGAATTGTACAAGTCACCAGCTTCACTCTCTCTTCCAGAGTCATCAAAGTCCTGCGGCAAGATAAAAGTCAGGATGACTAGCTATGAGATGTAGCGGATGGTTTCATGTCTTCAATGTTTGACCAAGTTCTAAATGTTCCATGCCACCTACTTCTACCATCTTCATGGCTGAGGGAATAAATCCGCTCATTCTACAAAGGGAAAGTTTTCACATGGGATAGACCCTCCTCCCACCCAACTCACTAACTATGGACTTGAGGCCTATTGGTTACCCTCAATCTAGTTTTTAAACCTGTCTGCCAAGATGGTTTCACCAGAATGTGGCCACTGCACTAACTACAGCTTTTTGGAGCCCCAGGTGAGAGTTGAGTGCCAATTGGACACCAAAGGTGGATGAAGAGCCCTGAAAAGGACTTGGCAAGCCCTTCACACCAGGGGCATTAATCTTCCCTGAACACTCCATATATCTGTAGATATTCTATATATATGTGTGTGTGTGTGTGTGTGTGTAATTATCTATCTATCTCTCTATCTCTCTATCTATCTATCTATCTATCTATCTATCTATCTATCTATCTATCTATCTATCTAACTGTCTGTCTGTCTGTCTGTCTGTCTGTCTATCTATCTATCTATCTGTCTGTCTGTCTGTCTATCTATCTGTCTATCTATCTATATTGGTATCCTTTCCACATTGTTACTTTCCCCATTGAAGTTTCAATAGATCATGGGTCAACAAAAGAAATCAAGTTGGAATTTTTTGGGAGTTTTATGGAAGTCAAAAGTGAGACGGGAAGGCCAGCCTGTGAGCCAGAAAAATTTTAGAAACTCATTTTTATTTAACACTGACCTACACATAGCCTAAGACCAAATGCTTAGCCTAAATTTTATAATAAGGTACTGAAAATACCCCATAAAAGAAAAAGAAAAAATCCAGACTTGTTCTCTGGTATAAAGGGAGGGCCAAAAATGTGTGATGGATTTTTCAGATCACAGGGGTGCCATGGCCTTAACCCCCATGGTTATTATATAAATAAATACTTTGTAGATCACCATAGATTTATCATGGATCACCAGTCTATGTTAGTGGAGGGGGTGACCACATGAATGAAATTGTTGTTCAGTTTTTTTAGGTCATATTTGATTCTTTATGACCCTTTTTTGGGGTTTTCCAGACAGAGATACTAGTGTGGTTTGCTATTTCCTTCTGCAGTTCATCTTTCAGATGAGGAATCTGAGGCATACAGGGTAAAGTGACTTGTCCAGGGTCACATATTTAGTTTGAGGCTGGATTTGAATTCAGGAAGTTGAGTCTTCCTGACTTCAGGCTCAGTCCCTTTATTCATTATAGCACCACCTAGCTGCCCCTCGCCTATAATATATATTTAATAAATTATTTTTGAATTGAAATTGGGGCTTCAGTATAAATTCACTTCATCTTAATGTAAGTTATAGGACTTTTGGAGTAAAATTCTGAGTCCCTATAGAGAAGACATGACACACAGGGAAATTTGGTACTGGTGTTGGGCATCTCTCCATCTTGCCAAATTTGGAAACCTCTGAAAGAATGGCTAAAGGGATGGAAAAAATGCCAAAAGACTGTAGGCTCTTCAGTTGCTAACTTTAAATTTGGGTTTTCCTCCTATAGTTTAAAAATTGAATTAATTGTATGTAACAGGTAGCCTTCCAGTGAAATAGTAAAAACATCCTACATTTTATATAGTCATGTAAGATTTGCAAAACACTTTAAAGATACTATCTCATTTGATCTATATGATCACTCTGTGAGGAAGGTATTACTTTTACATCCATTTAACGAATAAGGAAACTGAGACTGAAGGGATGTTAGGTGACTCATCTAGGGTCATACAACTACATGTTTGAGGTGGGATTTGAACTAAATTCTTCCTGCTTTAAGTTCAGCATTCTATCTGTTATATCACCTTTCTGCCTCCAGGACAGCTGTGATAAGTCATGCTCACAAACATGATAGTCTCATACCTTCCTTGACCTTTAAGATGCCAGAGGACACCCCAAGTTCAAGGCATTTTCTGCATGTGATTGTTTGATTTCAGGCTCAGTGTTTAGCATTCATTAGCAGTGGTTCACAATGTTATGTCCCTACTCACTGGTAATTCTCTCTGGTAAATCAAAATGATTAACATTCACTTAGACTTCAAGTTCATAGATAAAAAAGCAGTTTATTCAGATGAATTATAACCTCATCAACAATCCAATAAGCATTTGACACATATATCATAGAACAAAGTGTCGCAATTACTTCCTCAACTCCAAGTCCCAAGTCAAAAATTTCCTTTCTGGTTGGAGTTCATTTCCCTTCTTGTCCATTTCTCTCCACTGTATGAGTCTAATCTGGAAGTTTCTATTTTTGTTATAAACCTCCTGCCTTTCATTTGAGGGGACACAGGCAGTTTAACTCACAACAGCTGGCCACTCAGGGATTGGGAAATGCTTTGGGTAATTCTCTCTTTTTTTAAAATTTATTAATATTCATTTTTAACCTGTTTACATACTTTATGCCCCTACTTTCCCCTTCACCCCCCGCTTGGGTAATTCTCTTGGTCACAGCTGCATTTATGAACAGGACAGCAGGACCACAAACTCCAGGATCTTTGAAACTCCTCTGGGTTTTCATTTATTTTGGACAAATGTCTTTTCTTGAAGCTGTAACAGCAAGAAAGGGAGTAACATAAAACCCAAAGGCTGACACCCTATGACATTCATGAATCTAATATTGAAATGTACTAAGTGTCAGGCATGGTTATGCTGAAATCTTAGGAATTATTTCTTTATTTTCCCAATCTTCCAACTTCTGGATTTTGCTCCTGTGTCTTGCAAGTCAAATCATTTTGTGCCATGCTGGCACTGAAGCCAATTGGAAGATGCTGAAGTAATGACTATCCCTGTGGAAAGATTATTCCTAAGGTTCTAGAGACAGAATAGAGGCTACATTACATGATTGCTACCTTTCGTTACATGCTAAAGTTTTGAGTTAATGTTCTAAAGCCTATAGTTTATTTATGATTTATGTTTTCATACATTTTACAATATTCCTCCAGATTAATTAAATGCCTTGCTTTGTTTACATAAAAGTTTTCTATAATTTGCATTGTGGTGCCTACAGGTTGCATTCATTTAGAAGACAGTTAAATGGATCTGTGATGCATTTAAAGTCTAGTTTTCTATTTTATGGATTGGAATCCTTTCCCCATTGTCTCCTCTAGATCCTCCAAAGTGGATAAATGAATGAACTAATAAGGAAGTGAAAAGTAATTTATAATTATTATAATCTGCTAGGCACTGTGTTAAGTGCTGGTGTTACAAATACAAGTAAGCAGCAAGTCTCTGCCCTCGAGGAGCTTACACTCTAATAGTGTAAGTCAAGATATATTTGAAAGAGAAGTGGGTTAAAATATGGGAATGGAGGATGGCTGGGAAGTGGTTGAGGTGAATTCTCATAATCAGAGTCAATTGTCCCAGAAGGACCTTTTGTTCTAGCAAGAAGTAGGGATTGGAGTGTAGATGGCATGGCATAGAGATGATTAGAAAGTGGCATTGTTGGTCAAGCTCATCAATCTGAACTCAGGATCCCATAGGTGGGACTTTTAGTTCTGGTGGGAAGTAGAGGATGGAGTCCAGGAAGCATAGTATGGATACTGTTTCATTCAGTTAAAATTCTGGAGCCCTCCCTCTGGTTCTTATAATACATTAAAAACAGTAAGTACTTGGAGTGAGGAGAAACCTGGCTTCAAATTCCAGGCTCTAAGACTTCCTAGTTATGTGAATTTAAGTAATACACTTTCCAGAGACTCAGTCTTATCATCTGAAAAATAGGGATAATAAGGCTTGTATTTCCTGTCTCACAAGGCTATGCTAAAGAAAGAAATTTGTGAAATACATTGTGGAGCATTTTTTTTAACTTTTATTAATATACATTTTTAACATGGTTACCTGATTCATGCTCCTCCTATCCCCTTCACCCCCCACCCCCGCACTCCCCCCACCCATGGCCGATGCGCATTTCCACTAGTTTTGTCATGTGTCCTTGATCAAGACCAATTTCCCAAATTGTTGGTAGTTGCATTGGTGTGGTAGTTTCGAGTCCACACCCTCAATCACATCCACCCCAACCCTTGCGTTCAAGCAGTTGTTTTTCTTATATGTTTCCTCTCCTGCAGTCCTTTCTCTGAATGTGGGTAGCATCTTTACCATAAATCCCTCAGAATTGTCCTGGGTCATTGTATTGCTGCTGGTACAGAGGTCCATTACATTCAATTTTACCACAGTGTATCAGTCTCTGTGGAGCATTTTATCCATAAAGACGAGTTATTGTTAGCATTAATATCATAGTATCCTGGCTGTCCAACTATGTTTCTCATTTTCCCTAAATGACTAATCCATTGCCTTTTCCTATTATACAAGTTCTTGATGATATCTTTTCTACCTATTCTATTTCTTTTATTTCTTTCTTTCTTTTATTTCTTTTTTATTTTAAACCCTTAACTTCTGTGTATTGACTTATGGGTGGAAGATTGGTAAGGGTAGGCAATGGGGGTCAAGTGACTTGCCCAGGGTCACACAGCTGGGAAATGTCTGAGGCCGGATTTGAACCTAGGACCTCCCGTCTCTAGGCTTGGCTCTCAATCCACTGAGCTACCCAGCTGCCCCCTATTCTATTTCTTTTGAGAAAATCATTGTGAGCAATATACATGTTGCCTTCTCTCTCTCTCTCTCTCTCTCTCTCTCTCTCTCTCTCTCTCTCTCTCTCTCTCTCTCTCTCTCTCTCTCTCTCT
>NC_058134.1:232610940-232633591 GCF_016433145.1 Gracilinanus agilis
TCTCTCTCTCTCTCTCTCTCTCTCTCCCTCTCCCTCTCTCTCTCTCTTTGACATGTATCACTATAGAACATAAACTCCCTGAGGGTAGAGACTATTCATTTTTGATTTTACTTTCCTAAGAATGACCTAGTACAGTGACCACAGAAAAGGCTTTCAAATTAGAATTAGAATTATAAGGAATCTTAGATGTCATCTGACCCAACCTTCGAATTTTCCAAATGAGCCTCAGTGAAGGAAAAAGATTAGCCTAATGTTACGCACCGGAAGGATCTGAACCCAGGTGCTCTTTACATAATACCATAAATGTTTGTGGAACTTACTGATCTTAGTTTATTTTTTTAAAGAGTAAATCCCTAATGGACTTTCCTGAATTTCATTTTCTATATCCATGATCTCATTTTTATTTGCAGTTTTCAGATTTCTATTTTTTTTTTCAGTTTTGGCTCTATAGTGATCAGTTGAGAAAAAAAAAAAGATTTTTCCCTTGATAGCTATACTGGGCTTCTCTACTTAGCAAGATTAAGGAAATACTTAGACTTTGTATAACCTAGGCACCATATTTTCCCTCCCTAACATTTGAAAAACAAAGCAGAAGAACAGTTCTCTAACCATTTCCTAACTCAGTAACTATGGCTGTGCTTCAACTCTCTTTTACAGTTGCTGATATTATTACTACTACCTGTAGCTTATTGCATCCATTAAAGAGAAGTGGATTGAGATGGGATCACTCAGACAGGAATCGAAAGGGTTAGCCTTCAGCCTCTTGGGAGAATCATGGGTTATTCCATGATGAAACAGAGTCATGGAAGTTTGTAGAGGGAAAACTCATTAACCATTAAATGGGATTCTAGGGGGCTCCTCTGTAAGTTGGTAATAACCCCTTTGCCCAATAAATTGGTTGCAAGATGACTAGCCTTGCCCTTTTTCTTGGAGCTTTGAACTTTGTCTTCCATGAAGATCCAAGGGGGTGGGGGTCAGGGAGAAGAAATGAACCCCGACCAAGCTAAGCCAACTACCACACCTGCTAGTGTTCGACAACAGCTAAAATGAATTCAGAAACCCAAACAATCTTACAGAAAAACCGAACACAATTATCCAAGAAATTAAGTTATACGGTTGCCATGACCTTTAATCAATCATCCAACCCGTTAATGTTAATTTTGTGATCTAAAAATCATAGTTCTATTTGCATTTTAATGGCTCTTAAATGAGTGTCATCAGGAAGAAATAATGGCAGTGTGGCCTTTTGCTGTAGCCTTCTTTCTTAATGGGATGCATGTAGAGGCAGTCGAGCCATGCTGCTGGGAAAAGGTTTTGTTTCACCTGGCAGCAGATGTATGGGGCTGCCCTTCTCAAGTGAGAAAACAAGCAGTTCCCCACAAATACCACCGCCTGTTGTTATAAATAAATCTCTGGTGGAAAATGGGAAGAGAGCTGAATGGCAAAATCATTACCCACCTACTATCCCCTCCTCCTTTTCACCCTTTGCCATAAGCCTTTCAAACAACTTGGCTCCCCTAAATGTACCATCTTAAATATTCAATGGCCAAGGGGACCTCATTGGGAAACAATAGCAGTAGCTGCCAGATTGGCGACTCTCATTGCTAAACATGGAACTGATCAAAACTCCCAGAGGATGATGAGAAAGCATGTAGGATGTGACAGGCTTGGGCTCCCGAGGACATAAAGTGATGCCCTGGGTTGGGTTCCATTTAAGTTGTTTTCCTCCTGCTATTCAAGTTGTTCTTTATTTCTTTAAGGAAATTAGATCTACTCACGTATTTGGGGTGCTTTGGTAGATCTCTTCTCATGTATTTCATACATTTTGCCATTATTTAGAATGGGATTTCCCATTTTATATTGCCTCTTGGGCCTCTTGAATCCTTTTAAAAATTATTATTTTCAGTTAATGAGCATTTATTTTCTCTCCCCTCAATTGGAGAAAGAAAAAGAAAAAAACACAACAGAAAAAAAGCCCTTATAAAAATATGCATAGTCTCATTTAAGTTGTAATACAGATTTTCAGTGGTGGGTTTCACAGCTAATGAGCCTAACCTTTAAGCAATGGAGTAAAATCCTAATTAAATCAGGGCCTCACTGGCTTATTGGCAGGCTGTTTACAAATTGGTTGAATTTTGATCGGTTGTGTGTGTTGTTGGAGGGAAAAGTGTTAAAAGTGACAGGCCCTGGATGTGGCATGCTTCAATTATTTTTCCCCCTTGCTCACCTCTGAGTTTCCATCCTTCCATCCCACCCCATTTATTTGTTAAGCAGTCAAAGTGCATCAGACTTATTAAAAATGTTCTCCCCCTCCTCCAGTGAAAATCCAACTTATTGCCTTCAGCCTCCTGGGAGATAGAGCTTCATGAATCATCCTCCGTGGCAAGAGGTCTTGAAACTACAAGTTGGGAAAGGGGAGAAACCATGAAATGAACAGGGTTTCTGAGCTTTACCAGGCATAGGAAATTCAGGCAAGAAAGTAATACGTATCATTTTAATTTGATGGTTGTTTTTAAGGAAAGGTGAATTGGAGAAAAGGGAAAAAAGTTTCTGCCAGGCCTGTGGAATACTGTTTCATAAAAGATTTATTAGCAATGACAAAGAGGAATTGCTGAGTAGAGCCCTGATAAATGCTTCCTCTTTTTACGGCACCGAAATTATGGGCTCTGTCCATAACGTCCTGATTAATTCATATTCGCTCAATGACATGCCCTCCTTTTCTCCCCCAAGCAAAAAAAAAAAAAAGAAAAAAAAAAGGTGTGCATCTTACTTCAACAAATAAAGAACTCGGGTTGGGATGCATGCTAATTCATTTAGTCTGGGAAGTGGCACTACAATTTATGCAGATAATCACAGGAGAGCGGGAGAGAATCTTTTCTTTTACTGTGACAAGACCAACCTCCCTTTCAGCATTTCCCCCCTCTAACGTATTATTAATTTCCAAACTTTACAAAAATGACAACTTCTCAAAGACCTGATAAAACAGAGGGGGAATCAGATGGGGAAATAATAGAAGTGGGGGAAGGAGACCCAGATTTGAAGTGAGGGGCCTGGAGTTCAGGTCCTAGCTCTGCTACTTTCTACTTCAGCAAATCACTTCAGTTCTCTGGGCTTCAGAGAACCCCTTGGTAAAGTGAAATTTTTGGTCTAGATGATTTCCAAGGTCTCTTCTACTTTTGCATCTAGGATCCTTTATACCTAGGCAACTTGAAGTTTCTTTGCTCTGGCAGCAAGACTCCAACTGTTGCAAATGGGGCATTTACTTGTACATAAGAGTCAGGATCAAGTAATTACTCCTTATAGAAAATTCTAGAAAGATTCCACTTAGTTAAGAAAATTCTCTCTATCTCCTTTATCTTCACTATCCATACCTTTATCCATGTCTATCCATAGATCATTTCTTTCTATCTGTCTGTTTGTCTGCCTATTCATCCATCCATCTTTATCTCCATGCCTGTCTATCCATTGATCGTCTTTCTATTGTCTATCTAGCCAGCTATTTATCCCATCTACTATCTATCTTTTCACTTATCCCTACCACTACCTCTTTTATATCTATTTACCTGTTTTTCTCTCTCTCTCTCCATCTCTCTTTCTTTCTTTCTCTCTCTATATCTCTCTTTCTTTCTCTCTCTCCATCTCTCTTTCTTTCTCTCTTTCCATCTCTCTCTTTCTCTGTCTCTCCATTCTCTCTTTCTCTCTCTCTCCATCTCTCTCTCTTTCTCTCTCTCCACCCCTCTCCATCTCTCCCTCCATCTCTCTCTCTCTCTTCATCTCTCTCTTTCTCCATCTCTCTCCATCTCTCTCTCTCTCTCTCTCTCTCTCTCTCTCTCTCTCTCTCTCTCTCTTTCTCTCTCTCTCATTAACTATAAGAAATCTCAGAGGTAGCCTTGTGCAGTAGACAGAGGGCTCACATTATAGTCAGGAAGGTCTGGGTTCAAAGAATGTCTTGGACACATTTTAGCAGTATGATTTAGCAAGTCACTCAACTTCTAATAGTCCTAGGCAATTCTCTAAGACAATATAAGTTACTGATATGTTGCCAATCTGTTTTGCTGGAAGGATTTTCCACACTAGGAGAGCCACACACAGAGAAAATCATGAGTCTGGACCAAAAAGAAGCAAAAGGGAAACCTGAAGTTTTAAAATTAAGATTCAAAATGTTACAAAGTAAATAACCCTAGTCCTTGAATGGACTGTCATTTTGGGGTGTTAATAGTTCCTGAGAGATAATCTATACGAAATACCACTCTGCTCTTTGCCTTCAAAGAGCAAGTGTGGATTTTCTTGACTCATCTGTTGTTTATTAGAACTGCCTAGAACTTTTCCAATCTACACGATTCCGCAATGACATTTCCAAATGGGCCCAAGACTTTACTCATCTCTTGCAGACCTTACCTCCTGTCTCCCTGGAGGTACATATAGTATTCATTGCATTTCCCAAGATAAATTTTAAGAAATAGCCCTAGAGATAAACAGCCTGGTAAAATTAATATGAGCTAGGCTGACTGGACCTTGTAGACCCTCAGTAAAGGAAGTGCTCTTTAAGGAAGAAACAGAGATCAAGAGATTGGGGGCTCTTTTGTATGTCACCAAGATGTGTCGTGATAATGGACTAAAAAGCTTAAATCTGTGATGACAATAACACAGGCTGTCAAAATTCAGTTCAGTATTTGCAGTGGTCCTGCTGTTAGTGCCATGTCAATTGTGTAGGATTTTTTTGCCAAGAGTTGCCAAGGAGGCTGCCAACATTGTGACTTTGGAACAAGAAATAATAAAAACACATTATATAGCACTTGGAGAACTTGAAAGATCCTTTACATACATTTTCTCATTGGAGCCTCACAGCAACCCTGTGAGATTGTGCAATTATTATCTCCATTTTACATATGAAACAATTGTTGAGCCTTAGGAAAGGTGTGATTATTTCTCTTTTCTTTTTTTTAAACCCTCACCTTCTGTCTTGGAATCAATACTGTGTATTGGCTCTAAGGCAGAGGAGTAGTAAGGGTAGGCAATGGGGGTCGAGTGACTTGCCCAGGGTCACACAGCTGGGAAGTGTTTGAGGCCAGATTTGAACCTAGGACCTCCCGTCTCTAGGCCTGGCTCTCAATCTGCTGAGCTACCCAGCTGCCCCCAAGGTGTGATTATTTTTGAGGGGGTTGGAGAGAGACAGACAGAAAGACAGAGAGAGAGAGAGAAAGAGAGAGAGAGAGAAATGATAAAAATGAGAAAATTGAAGCGTAGGGAAAGGTAGTTGAAGAATATCATGTTTTATAGCCTTAATTTCACAAAAGCTGGAGATCAAGTCATCTATTGTAAATGTGGTAGTTAGGGATCTATTGGGGACTTGAGGAGAAGGGAAAAGTTTGGAGGCATTACTTCAAGGAAAGAGATAAGGAGTCAGTAAGAATGAAATAGGAATACTGTCAAGTAGGAACACATAGTAATGCATGTTGAGTTATTTTTTAAAAAAAATTGTCTTCATTCTGTTTTATAAAATTTAAATTTGTTTGTTACATTAAAATACCCAGCTAACTCCTTCCCTCTCTCCTTCCCTTCCTTCCTCCCCTCTTCCCTTTAGAGAAGGCATCATTTGACAAAAAAATGTATATATAAGACCATGCCTTATTTAATTTTATTTTTCAGTTCTTTCCTTGGAGGTAGATATACACAAGTCATTCTTCAAACAATATTTCTTTGGCTGTGTATAATGTTCTCTTGATTATGCTTGTTTCATTCTTCATAATTTCATGTCGATATTGCCATGTATTTTTTTTAAAGATTTTTTTTTAAATTTTAAACCCTTAACTTCTGTGTATTGACTTATAGGTGGAAGAGTGGTAAAGGTAGGCAATGGGGGTCAAGTGACTTGCCCAGGGTCACACAGCTGGGAAGTGTCTGAGGCCGGGATTTGAACCCAGGACCTCCCGTCTCTAGGCCTGACTCTCAATCCACTGAGCTACCCAGCTGCCCCCTGCTATGTATTTTTTGAAATTAACCTGCACATCATCTTTTACAGGTTTTCAAAATCAAATGCCATGACTTGTATAGCCATTCCCCAGTGGAAGGGCATCCCTTCAATTTCCAGTTCTTAGCCAGCATAGAGGGGGGCTATACATTTTTAGAAAATATAGCTGCTTTTCTTCCCCAACCCCTGCCCCAATTACCTTAGGAAAAAAACCTAATGGTGTTATTGCTGGCCAAAAAGGTATAACTCTTTTACAACTCTTTGTGCATAATTATGGATTGTTCTCCAAAATGGTAGGGTCAGTTCACAGTTCCATCAGCAATGCATTATTTATTTATTTGAGATTTTTTTTTTTTTTTAAACTCTTAACTTCTGTGCATTGGCTCCTTGGTGGAAGAGTGGTAAGGGCAGGCAATGGGGGTCAAGTGACTTGCCCAGGGTCACACAGCTGGGAAGTGTCTGAGGCCAGATTTGAACCTAGGACTTCCCATCTCTAGGCCTGACTCTCAATCCACTGAGCTACCCAGCCGCCTCCTCCATCAGCAGTGTATTAGCTCTGTTTTGTTTGATCTCTCTTCCAGTCTAGTGAGGTCATTAAGTATATCAGCTTTCCAAAAGGCTATGGGACTAAACCAGTTAGAAGTTATTTTGTGGGGGGCAGTGAGGTGGCTCAATAGATAGAAAGTCAGGCCTAGAGGCCGGAGGTCCTGGTTTAAATCTGGCCTCAGACCTTTCCTAATTCTTTGACCTTGGACAAGTCACTTAACCCCATTGCTTAGCCTTTCCTGCTCCTCTGCCTCAGAAACATTACACAGTATTGATTCTAAGGCAGAAAGTAAGGGTTTAAAAAAATAAATTACTTGTGAACTTAACAAGCATGGTTTCAATTTGGTTCAATTTCAAATTAATTAGCATTTAAGTGGCCAGTGGGTACCAGGCACTGTTTTAAATAATGGAGATAAAAGAGCAAGAGAACCAGTCCTTGTCATCTAGGAACTTACGTTCTATCCTAGGGATTCAGCCTACCCTCAGGTAAATACAAACAAGGTAATTTGAAGAGGGAGAGAGCTCTAATAACTAGGGGGAATGGGAAGGGCTGAGAAAGCACACCCTGACTTGAACTACAGAAGATAAGGATACTAAGAAGTGGAGATGAAGAGGGAATACATCCTGGCCATAGCGCATAGTGTGTGTTAAGGCCTCTCTGTGCATCACTGTGGGAGATGGAATGCCAAGTCTGGGGCATGAATGATAACCTAGGGTGTCCGTACTGCAGTATATGTGGAGAGGATGGATGAAAAGAAATCTGGAAAGGTAGGTTAGGGCTAGAATATGGAGGTATTAAATGACAGGATGAATCTGTATTTTATCCTAGGGATAATAGGGAGCTACTTAAAGTTTTTGAGCACATTAGGATGATTATTTTGCCACCATATTGAGGATAAATGAATGAGCAGATGAAAAGCCATTTAAATTTTTTTTATTTTGAAAAAAATTACTTAATTAAATGATTTAGAATATTTTCCCATGGTTACATGATTCATGTTCTTTCCCTCCACTTCGCCCCCTTAATCTGACCCCTCCTTCGCCAATGAGCAATTCCACCAGGTTTTACATGTGTCATTGGTCAAGACCTATTTCCATATTATTAATATTTGCATTAGGTTGATCACTTAGAGTCTACATTCCCAATCATATCCCCATCGAACCATGTGATCAACCAGTTCTTTTTCTTCTGTGTTTCTACTCCCACAGTTCTTTCTCTGGATGTGGATAGCATCTTTCTCATAAGTCCCTCAGAATTGTCCTGGGTCATTGCATTGCTGCTAGTACAGAAGTCCATTACATTTGATTGTGCCACAGTATATAAGGTTCTCCTGGTTCTGCTCCTTTCACTCTGCATCAATTCCTGGAGGTCGTTTCAGTTTACATGGAATTCCTCCAGTTTATTATTCCTTTCAGCACAATAGTATTCCATCACCAATAGATACCACAATTTGTTCAACCATTCCCCAATCGAAGGACATTCCCTCATTTTCCAATTTTTTGCCAGCACAAAAAGCAGGGCTATAAATATTTTTGTACAAGTCTTTTTCCTTATTATCTTTTTGGGGTATAAACCCAGCAGTGCTATGGCTGGATCAAAAGGCAGATACTCTTTTAAAGCCCTTTGGGCATAGTTCCAAATTGCCATCCAGAATAGATGGATCAATTCACAACTCCACCAGCAATGCATCAATGTCCCAATTTTGCCACATCCCCTCCATCATTTATTACTTTCCTTTGTGAAAAGCCATTTTCAACACTGTGCCAGGTACCATGCTAAGTGCTAGGGATACAGATTTAAAAAAAAAAGCAGGACAATCTCTTTTCTCAAAGAATTTACTCTCTAGCTGGGGAAGGCAACACATAAAAGTTGAGTGGATGGAAAGATCCAGAGGTCTTAAGAGGTTCAGATGTTTTGTTGAGGTCCAGAGGTTCTTAAGTTGCACACAGTTAACCAGATCACAGTGGTAGGGATCTTCAGGGCATTGAGGAAAGGATGATAGAAAGGACTGGTAGAATCTATCTTACTCCAAGGAATAAAGTTGGTGACACTCTTCTTATCCAGGCCTTGGGAGTAAAGCCTGGATAGGTTCTAAGAAGTATGCTGGTATTAGGGTATCTCCTTGTTGAGAGGTTCTTCTCTGACTTGGCTGTCCTAGATAGGTTCAGCAATAACCATGGGTTCAGGGAGGGGAAAGGGGGAAGATGAAGGGGGAACTCTCATGCTTTCAATGCTTGTAGGCATTTCTCTTTCTAGTCATTCCAGATAGATGGGAGAATGGATTGGCAAGGGAAAGAGCTGAAGGGAGGAATGCCAATTAGGACTTTGTCACCAATGGCTATTATCTTGATCACTGAGAAAAACAACCAGTAGGGTGGAAAATTAATATTGAATTGTGACATCGTTTGTGAAATAGTTTCCCTTTAAGCCTCCCCAAGAACAATTTGATTTCAAGGCTGAAACAGTCCCCCCCCCCCCCCCCCGCAGGATATGAAACTGAGTTGGATACTCCCTACATTTGTTTAGATCTTAAAAGTATAACAAGATTTAGGACAGGGATGATCAACTACTTGATCCACTTTAGAGATTAGGTAATGGAATCAGCTAGCTCTAGCTGCCATTTTGGACTATAGTAACCCAGCCTCTCAGTAACCCAGTTTTGTTCCTAACATTTCCATAATCCAAACAAACCTTTGTAAATAAGTTTAAAAAAGCTTCCAATTAGACATCTCTATGAACAGATTCTATACCAGTGATTCCCAAAGTGGGCGCTACCACCCCCTGGTGGATGTTGCATGATCCAGGGGTATGGTGATGGCCACACTTTTTTTGTATTACATTCTATTCTGAGTTCAATAAAGAGTTTCATAATTTCCAGGGGGCGCTAAGTAATATTTTTTCTGGAAAGGGGGCAGTAGGCCAAAAAAGTTTGGGAACCACTGAACTATACAGTGATGATGATGACAATGAATACACTTGATGTCATATAAGCCTAGTTGCATACATTCTAGTTACATTGATTACGTTGCTAATCATCATTACACATGGAGCAAAAACAGAAGCCTTTACATAGATTACATTTTCCAAAGTAAATGAACAATAGTATGTTGGATGGGGTCCCATCCAGCCATGTGGTAGGGAGGAAAAGGACCTGTTGGCATCCTTCAGACCTGCCTCTTCCTATGATGAAGTAATGAGGGAGGAGCTGGGGGCTCTAAATTCATCTTTTCTATGGTTGTTTTCTAAGCAGAGATGTCTTGGGATATTCAGGGGAGGGACTGAGTGATGAGGTCACAAAGGGTATATGTTGGTGTACCCAGAGGTCTCGGCATCTCTCCTTCCTCTCTTCCTTTTGTTGAGCTCTCTTTTGTGCCACTCTTGAGCCCTGCTCTTTGACTGGGCTCTCACTCTCTTCGATGTGCTTAGGATTATGGCCTGGCCAGTTTAGATGCTCTTGAGCAGTCCATTAATAAATTAACTTAAAATGAAGAAATACTCTCTGAGGTACAGTAGTCATAACTAATCTCCTGTGAGAAGGGAGAAGAGCAAAGATAATTCATGCTGTAGGATATGCCGGTCTACAAATAAACAAACAAACAAATAAGTAAATAAATAAAGGGAGGTAATAAACACCCCTAGTGGTTATCCTCAGTCCATCTGCTCCAACTCAGGCCCTTTGGTATTCAGAAGGAAGTGGAAACCCAGCATGCCAAACCTTTCAAGAATATGGAATAAGCCCGGCTCGTCCTACCGCCCGAGTCCCAGGGAAGCTGGGCACTTATAGGCGGAGGATCAATTCTTGCTTCCTTTCTGCTCTGTTCTTTAGCTAATACAGAATGCTCATCACCACATCAAGGGCCTGTGGGGTTTGGTGCTTTGCGGCCACTCAATAGATTTCTGGGATGAGCAGAATTTGGATAAAGCTGCATGAATCAATAACACCAATGAGGTTGAGCTCCTTTATGGAGTGGTAGTCAAGCTGTGGCCTGGAATTAAGCATCTAATACTCAGTCTTATCTGCCCTCCTCCTGACCAGTTTCAGAGGAATTGGTTCCTCTCTTGACGGATGGCTCCCCTGGCTGAAGCCCCCGATTTATCTGTGGAAGAGGTTAAGGGAGGTAATTAAAGACCTCGCAAGGCATCCAACCCCGGGGGCTCAAAGGAGCTGCCTCTGTGGTCCAGCGAGGTCCATTCGGGCCTTTCCCTTCCCGTCCGAGCGGGGGGAGGAGTGTCCCTTATTGCTTTATGTGATTTCAAGGCTCATGGGTAACGAGGACCTCTGGCTCTCATTCCATCCAGGCCCCATAACCAGCTGTTAGAGAGTAACAACGCTCCATCAGGACCGAATGGACAAGAGATTTAAGCTGGCCACCTAGGGACGAAATGTGCTGTCCGTATTCCATTATCATGTCCCCCCCTGAGCCATCTGGCTTCCCCAGCCCCTGCTCCTCAGCTTGGGGGTAGTCACTCTGATTGCTCAAGTTCAAGGTGTCCAGGAAGGCTGCATTTATTTATGGATAAATCCCTTCTGGAAGTTGCAAAATAGCGAGCCCAGCATGCTGGCTCCATCTTGAACTTTCCTTCCACACGCCGAAGTAGAGAAAATGATGACAATTTTTAAAGGCTCTATTAGGCGGGAATGATCTGTGGGGTACAGGACACAGCTGGAGGTCACAAATCAGGCGGCTGCCTCCAGCTAAGTGATTCAGAAGGAGAGGAGCCGGGCCATCCCGACTATGTTTCAGAGTTTTATGAGTGGTTGCGTTTCGGGGGGATTTATCAGCTTGTGACTAGGATGTGAAGCAGAGAGTTTCTTCACTCCTTACATAAAAGATACCAGGATTAGATTAAAACTGCTGTTCTCCCTGAGGCAGAGAAGTACAGAGCTCATTTTGATTTGGAGAGAGGAGAGAGGAGAGAGAGAGAGAGAGAGAGAGAGAGAGAGAGAGAGGAGAGATTGAGAGAGAGAGAGACAAAGACAGAGAGAGAGAGAGACAAAGACAGAGACAGAAACACAGAGAGACAGAGAGAGAAACAGAGAGAGACAGAGACAGAGACACAGAGAGACAGAGACAGAGAGACAGAGAGAGACAGAGATAGAGACATATACAAAAGAGACAGACAGGGACAGAGACACACACAAAGTGAGAGAGTGGGGGTGGGGAGGAGAGAGACAGAGACAGAGACAGAGAGACAGAGAGACAGAGAGACAGAAACGGAGAGACAGACAGAGAGACTTATACAGAAGAGACAGAGAGACACACACACATAAAGTTAAAGAGAGGGAGAAAGTGAGAGAGAGAGAGAGACAGAGGACAGATGGAGAATCAGAGAGAGAAAGTAAAAGAGAAAGAGAGAGAGAGAGGCAGACAGACAGGAGAGGCCATTTAGTCCAACCTCCTTGTTTTACAGATAAGGAAACCAAGTCCTAGGGAAAATAATCAACTTGCTCAAGGTCACACAGGTAAAAGGTATCAGAAGAAGATCTGAACCTGAGTACTTCTGTCCTGCTTACAAATAAATAAAGCAACCTGTATATGGGTGGGTGGGGGCACATACTACCTGTCAAGTTATATGAATAATAATTACATGGTGTTACGTGAAGACTACTGGAGTGGGTATCAGGAGACCTGGGTTCTAATCTGTGCAATGCCACCAGCTAGCTATGGGCCATGGAACCCCATGCCAGTTTTCTCATAAATAAAATGAGGAGTAAGACTAGGTGGTCTCTAAAGTCCCATTTGATGCTCTAAGGGGTCTCTTAGCTATTTCTCCATCCCATCCTTACCCAGATAGTCTGTATTCTATGTTCCCACAACCCTTTCGGAGTGAACGCTCTACATGCTAAGATTCCTCTGGATCTTACATTGTATTCTCAAAGTCTTTTACAGAATTTGCACTCTTATGTTCTGTCGACCCTTTTTATCCTAACATTCTGCATTCTATGTTCTAACATCCCAATTTTTAGTCCTAGAAAGAATCTTAAAACATAGAACTCAGCATCAACATTTTGTCTTCTATGTTCTGAGGTCTCTTCTAGTGCTATCGTGGTAGAACTAGTCTATGGTCCTTTTCAACCCTAACATTTTGTATCCTGTATCCTCAGGTTCCTTCCAGGGCAAACAGTGTATGTTCTAAGGTCACTTTCAGATCTCAGGAACATTTGAACTCAAATCCAGCCTCAGACATTTGCTAGCTTGTGACCTTGAATGAATCATTTCACCTCTTTTGGTCTCAGTTTCTTCATCTGTAAAATAATAATATAGCACCTACCTCCTAGGGTTGTTGTGAGGATCAAATAAGATATTTGTAAAGCACTTAACATAGTGCCTGGTACTTTTATATAACATTTTTTATTATTGAACACATATTTGTCATATAAATATGAATGACATATGTGTTTTATATAATATTTATACTTTATAACACAAACAGTATTTATATAAGTATAAATAATATGTAAATTATATCTATTATATAGAATTTGTATAAAACTTTATTACCCACTGGAAAAGGAAATGGCAAACCATTTCAGTATCCTTGCCAAGAAATCCCATGGATTGCTGTGGCCCTTGGAGTCACGAAGAGTTAGGCATGACTGAAAGACTGAACAACAACAACAAATCATACATACTGCATAATTTATTATTTATGATGTAAATGCAAACAATATGTAAAATTATGTAATATAACTAAATGTTACATAACTATACAAAAAGTTGTATATGTATATATAAAACAGTATCTATAAATATTGACTCCTCCTTATTATCTGACATTCTATGTTCGGTGTTCCAAGAGTCCTACAAGCTCTATTACCTCATTCCCCTTCTAGCAGTCAGTGTTCTATGATCTCAGCCCCTCCCTCCCACTTCTATTCCTGTGACTGTTGGGATTAAATAAAATATTCCCCACAATCCATGTTTATATAACAATTCACCCTTCTTAAGTACTCTAAAATTCACAAAATTGTTTCCTCACAAGAACCCACAGAGGTAGGGAGTGTGTGTGTGTGTGTGTGTGTGTGTGTGTGTGTGTGTGTGTGTGTGTATCGTCACTCATTTTTTAGGAAAGAAAACTGAAACATGGTGAGTGACTCAAGTGACTTGCCTTTGGTCATCCAACTACTAAATGAAGCTAGGCAAAGGCTGGACACTGAGATCTCTTTCAGCTCAGATTTTGTGACCCTGTTAAAGCCAGAACTCACAGCCAATCCTCAAACTCTAGTACAAGAATTTCATTCTTCTCCCACCTAAAGGTGACGGAGTGCTTTGGAAGAAAGAAGGTCTTGGAATTGGAAGACCTGCGTTCAAATTTCAGCTCTACTACTTCCTATTACCTGGGTGGCCTTGGGTAGGACCCTTCATTTGGCTTAGTCTGAGTTTTCTCCTCTATAAAATGAGAAAGGTTGGACTAACTTATCTTTGAGGTCCCTTCTCATCTTGAATATATTACTGCATATTTTTTTTTCATGATTCTGATCTCTCTCTCTCTCTCTCTTTTTTGGGGGGAGTAGAAGAGAGAAAGAAATTTTCTCTCTTCTACTTCCAAAGATACCTCTTTTGGGGGAGATTTGACTTTCCTCGATTTCTAGGATGCCAGTCTGACTGACAGGGCTTTAACTGAGGGGGGGGGTCTTTGGCCTCAGGGTCTATCACCAGATAGCCCTTATTCATCAGTCAAGCATGAGCTGAGTGCCTACTGTGTGTTCAGGACTGGGTACTTTTAAAGGAAGGGGACAAATAAACAGAGTACTTCAGGCTTACTTACTACTGGGTCCATTTCTTGGGATGGGGTACTCACCAGTCCTGTTGTGGAATATTTTGTCATGGAGTCAGGTGGAACACCGATATGAGATACCATGGCATTCTTTCCAACTCTACATTTGTAAGATTCTAGGTCTTAGAATTATTGATCCTCAGAGACCTCAGAGACCATCTGATACAATAGCATCATAGAACAGAAGAGAAATCTGAGCCCCAGGAAAGAAGAGATTTACCTGAGATCACAGAGGTGGTAAAAGTCAGAACTGAGAGTGGGGAGTTATGTTTTTCAGTGGATAGAAAGCCAGACCTGGAGTCTGGAGACCCTGGTTCAAATCTGACCTCAGATACCTTCTAGCCATATGACCCTGGGCAAGTCACTTAATCCCAGTTGCCTAGCCCTTACTGCTCTTTTGCTGGGGAACCTATTTGTAGATTGATTCTGAGACAGAAGGTAAGGATTTATCTTAAAAAAAAGAAAAAAGAAAAAAGAAAAAAAAAGAGTCAGAGGTAGAATCTAAATCCAGATCCTTGTAACACTGAAGAAAAAAAAATCAGCCACTCAAGTCACTCCACTTGGTTTCAAATCTTGAATCAGGAATTCTGATTTTCCACTAGAATCTGAAATCTAAATAGGCAATAAGTATGTCGCCCATTTATTTAGCTCTTAGCATCAGTTTGCCTGCTTCTCTTAGCGTGGCTAACTCAGAAAGGAAACAATTAAATCCAGGAGAGGGCAGTATAGTCTCAGGCTAGGATGCTCAAATGGGTTTTGCAGAGGCAGAAATTAAGGATTAATGAAAGCCATCTTCCAGGAGTGAAGCGACAACTTCTCTCATAAAACGGGATCTCAAATACCACACTGGTAATGCATTCCATAAAAAGGAAAAGAGATCTAAATGAACTACCTCTTGTAAATTTCCAATGATGTAAACTTCCTTGTTTAAATCAACAAGATGTTAAAAAAAATCAGATGCTCTTTATCCCTTTCCAACTTATGGGCCCTGAGACAGGAAGAGACCCTGCTGTTGCCCACTTAGCTATTCTTTTGAGACTGTGCTGTTGGAAGGATGGAGCTGTTGGAGGGAGTGGGAGCAAAGGATAGGAGGAGGAGGTTTAGGTTGCTTCCTTCTTGCAGTCCTTGGAGACAGCCTCATCTCTACCCAATAAGTGTGAGGGAGCCTACAATATACAGAATTCCTAGAGGATACAGATGGGTGAGACTTTAAACCAAGCCACAGGGAAGAAAATATGGCTTTAATAGTGAGCTTCAGTTGGGGACAGAATGATTCAACAAAGGATGCTTTTATTATAATGATGTATTGTAACACTGACTCTATTGCGGAGGAAGACAGAGCACTGGATAAAAATGCAATCAACTCATAAACTTGGGCTCTGCTAACTCACCAGGAAAGACAGCAAGGGGTTAGTCCTGAATTCTCTGGTTTCTCATCTGGCCCAGTTCAGGTTCAATCATAGAAGTTCTTAGATATAGAGCTGGATAGGACATAGAGGAGCAAGTTGGGATCACGGGATCATAATCTGTAACTGAAAGGGACCTCAGAGGTGATCTATTCCAATCTTTTTATATTACAATTGGAGAAACTGAGGCCCTGGGAGGTTGTAACTTCCCCAAAGTATGAAATACTTGCAGGATTTGAATTCACGTTTTGTCTACTATATATTGTTGCTTCTTTTAATCATTCAGTCAACGTATATTTATCAAGAACTTACTGTGTCTAGGTGGGCAGCTAGGTGGTATCATAGTGCACAGAGTGCCAACCCTAGAATCATGAAGATACCTTTTCCTGAATTCAAATTTGGCATCAGGTACTTACTAGCTGTATTACCCTGGTCAAGTTGCTTAGCCCTGTTAGCCTTAGTTTCTTCATCTGTAAAATGATCTATAGAAGGAAATGTCAAGCCATTCCAATATCTTTGCCAAGAAAATCCCAAATGGGGTCACCAAGAGTTGGAAACAATTGAACAATAAGGGTAGATGGGGATCCATAGGATAAGCCCATAAGTCCAAGGATTTCTATTGCCCATATCTCTGCCCCAATTAGCTTCCCCCTCATATAAGAGAGAAAATTTATCATTCAAAGATCATGTTCATTTCAACTTGATAAATATTAATTATATATTTGATGATTTCTAGGCACTATATGCTGGGGATATTTTTTGTCCAATGAGAAATTATAAAAAGAACCCTGGATTTGAAATCAGAAAACCCGAGTTCAAATCTTGTCTCTCTCACCACCAGTAGGACCTTAATCTCTGGCTATGAGTGTTCTCATCTGTAGGCTAAGATGATTGGACTAAATGACCTCTGAAATCTTTTTCTGCTCAAGATCGATGATGCTATTTATCTGAGAGGAGGAAGCATGACATAGTGACTAGAATTCTGGACTTGGAGTCAGGAAGACGTGTTCAAATCCCACCTCTGCCATTTACTACCTGTATGACTTTGGACACTTAACCACTCTAAGCCTTAGTTTCCTCATCTGTAAAATGAGAAGATTGGACTCAAAGGTCTCTTTCAGCTCTAAATCTATGGTTCTATAAAAAATGGAATAGGGCAAGGAAGGGAAATGAGATTATTACTGTTAATAACTATATTATAATAACAGTACCAATAAATCAGTCAACTTGCTTTAGGGTTTACAAAGTGCTTTCTATACATTTGCTCTGCCTTAGTCCTCAATCAATTATCCAAATGGTTCTTAAATAATGGTTCTTAGCAAAAAATATGCAGTCTACTCACTCCCAGTTGACAGGGTAATGGGGTTTATCACAAAGATACACAGAGAAGTTCAGTCACAAAGGAACTTCCTACAGAAATAGGATCACTGACCCAGAGCTGGAAAGAATCTCAGGAGCCTCTAGATTCCTCTTTTTACATCTTGGGAAATAATGTTGATGGGAGTAAATGACTTGGCCAAAGTCATATAGGCAGTAAACAGAAGTAGGATTTGATTCCAGATCCTTTGACTCTTTAAACTATACCAATCACTACTTCCTTGATTCCACCCTCAAAGGAAGTAGAAGAAGTGCTGGTTAGCAGGCTTTTTTGTCTGGTCATCCCTCTATCCCTCCGGGCTATTGTGGATCCTGTGCTTTGAAGTGGAGACCTATGCCAGGATATACCTCCATCATTCCATGTGATTGCATATTCTTGTACTTTAGGAGATAGAACAGTCTCAGAAAGTGGCTATGTTACAAGCCTGTCTCCATGTTTGGCTTGACTACTGCAAAAATGGAGCAGGAGGAGGATTGACTAAGATATGAATGATTCTGATTTCTAAGCAAAAGAAGTCTAGCTGAGAAATGAGACCATCCAAGAAGTGAGAGTTATTGACTGGAAACAAAACGAGAGGTTGGAAGCTACCATCTTAACCTCATCACAATCCACCACTCCTGTTGCTGGAGGTCTTTAAGCAGCGGTTGAGGGGCCACTAGTGGGCAGTGTTAGAGAGGGGAATCTTGAGCTGGTGTGGCTTGTCCAGATTGCTCTAAAGGTTCTAAACCTAAAATTCTGTAGGAACAGAGTGAGGACTTAGCCTAGAATTATCTGATGCGCAGTTTGCAGTCTTCCACTTATCCCAAAGGGCAATTATATATGATTGTACTTAATTGCCATCTTATTCGTGGCACCATTTAGTGTGGGACACATGCCAATCAGGTATTCAAGTCAGTCTGAATTTATTTACAGGAAGATTTATTTAGGTTTTACCTCTCTTTTCTAGTTTAAGCTTCTGGGGTGTACTGCTTATGAACCTGCGAGCAGATAGACACATCAGTAGGCTGGAGATAGTTCTACTTCCCACCTACCTGCTTTGAGAAGCCTCCTGAGATAGTCCCACATGAATCATGAACCTTCTTTCTCTTTGACTTTGTGTTGGATGCCCCCATTAACCTGAATGCTCTTCCTCAACTGGACCTCTTAGAATCACTGGCTTTCCGTTAAGACTCAGCTCAAAGCATAACATCTGTAAGAGTCCATTCTTGGTCTACCTCCTTCCCTTATACAATTGTCTTTGAGGAAGTCAGGTGGGAAGTGAAAAATGTGCTATATAGGAGTCAGAAAGACCTGGATTCAAATCCTGACTCATATACTTACTTAACGGTGTGACCCTGGTAAGTTTAGGGCACTTTCATGAATGAGCAAATCATACCAGTTTGAGATCAGAATACCTTATCAGCTCTTCTTGACATCTTAACTTCAGGAACATAGCGACTAAACTCAGAGGGAGGATTTGAATGCAGGTTCTCTGGCTCAAAAGCCAGGTTGATGCTCTTTCCTAAAATACCAAGTACTTTCTGGTTGACTGGTTGATTTTGGTACTTTGGGTCTCACTCAGCTTCTTGTAGCACCAATGGCAGCCCTACACACATTGATACAAATCCTTTGAGAACATATCACCCTGTATAAATCCTCGGGTCTATACAGAGTTACACAGAGTGTAGTCATGCATGTGTACAGAGTGTAAAGATTGCAAAATTCATACAGAAAGGAGCAAACTGGCACCAACAGAACTCAGCTCTCCGTTCTAAGCACTGGCCTTCCTTCCACACATCATTCAGATCCCTCTGTCCAGCCCTGAGGGGCCATACCAAGAAACACCTGCACCTGAGTCCCACCTTTTCATTTTGAGCACATTTCATGCTAAAAGGGCACACGGTGGGACAGGAAGATGCCATTACCACAAGAACATTGGAAGGGAGTGTTGCTTGAACCCACTTCAAACCCACTGGGCCTATGAGGCCAGCTGCCAGGCGGATCTCTTCCAGGCTTTGGGGAAGCCTGTATCATCTAAGAAAGCCAGATGAAAAGCTATTTCTACTCCTGACCTAATTTTCTTCATAAGGAAGGGCAACGGAGTTAAATGGTTCAATGCCTAATCAATAAACAAGGATTAAAAAAAATAACCCAAACAACCCAACATTCAACACAGCACACAGGATAATTATATAGAAGGCACACACCAGAGTCGCAGGGAACAGTAAATAGTATTTTGTTGCCCAATTTAGCTGAGTTTGATAGGGTTGAGCCACAGTGATTTTCTCCAAACAAACAAGCAAACTCGTATTTACTCCAGATCTTATTTATGTAAAGGCTTCTGGGAAATGGAGCAATCCTTAAATATGGGAGTCATTTTAAGGCACGCAGGATAGGGGATGGCCAGAGGGCCATCTCCCAGTGATGTGGGCGGTGTGGTTCCGTAGTCCAGGCTTCAGGCTGCTGCCAGTGAGTGCTAGGTAGGATACTATCTTCCTGTCAACATTGTGAGCAAGCAGGGCAGCAGCGTCTCCAAAAATGATCTGTAGGAGATGGCTCGATGCTACAGGAATGGGAGGTGATGAACTATTTTCATCTCTGCTTCTGCTGCAGGGCTGGAGACAGTTTGTGATTGGACTACTCTTGGCGACCACATGGTAACCCAGGCAGACAATGCTGGAGCTGTTTGCATTGTCTGAAAAGAAGCATCCTTGGTCCCAGTGGCAAACTCTACTTGTGCATTTTGTCCATGGACTTGGAGATAAGAGGTACCTTAGGGTCTTTCTCATTTGGCCCCTTCATTTTAGAGGCGAGGGGCCTGAATCCCAGAGAAATTAACCCAATGATTAACCCAAGGTCAAAATGGGTATGTCAAAGGATTGCAGATTTAAACCTGGAAGAGAATGAGGGGTCATTTGCTCCAACTCCCTCCTTTTACAAATGAGGAAACTGAGACCCAGAGAGAAAGAAAGGAAACAAATATTTATTAAGCACCTACTATATGCTAGGCACTATTTTAAGTGTGTTACAAACATTATCTCATTCAATTTTCTCTGTAATCCCAAGAAGTAGGTGATCCTGATTTTATAGTTGAGGACATGGAGGTAGACAGGAGTTAAATGACTCTTCTAGGATCACTTAAGTAAGTGAATGAGGTAGGATTTGAATTCACATTTTGACTTCAGGCTTAGCACTCTATCCACTGTGCTTCCTAACCTAGAGAGGTTAATTGACTTGCTCAAGGTCCCATAAACATGTCATAGGCTATAGGGGCATAGGGGAAGCTATGGATAGAACACCAGACTTGGAGTTGGGAGGACCTGGATTCAAATTTGACTTCAGACACTTCCTAGCTGTGTGACCCTGGGCAAGTCACCTAACTCTGCCTAGCCCTAGCCCTTATGTCTTAGAGTTGTTACTAGGACAGAAAGGAAGGATTTTAAAACAAAACAAAACAAAAGAGGTTAGAGACTCACAGATGCAGAGCTGAGAGAGACCTCAGGATAGTTTAATCCAACCCTTCATTTTACAGATGAGGAAGCATAGACCAAGAGAGGTGAAGAGAATTGCCCAAGGTGACATGGATAAGGTGGCAAAGATATGATTTGAACCTAGGTCCTCGATTCCATCTGAAAGAAAATCTCAATAAATGGGTCTTAAAACTTTCTTTAGGCTTTCACTGTAAACGTCTGACCTGACAGTTCCTTCTAAATCTGTGGATGGAAAATTCTTTGTTGCTTGCAGCGAATGACAGTTTTAGTGACTTATAATCCTTTGAAATGGAGGTGGCTGTGTTCTTACTCAAGGTCTGCCTGCAAATAGAATATAGTAATCTGTTGCTGAATACAGCCATGTTCCAAGGTCTTTTTATGAGGGTAGTGGCCAGAGCTTTCCCCACCTTGCTTATGGCAAACTCACGGCTTTTCCTCCCACTGGGGCAAGGTGGAAATTGTTCCCCAAAGTCAGCATATCTCCATGAAAATCACCCTGACCTCACCTGAGATGTTGGTTCGCTTCAGACCAGACTCACAGCTTCTAAAACCTTCATCCTCGCCCTGTTGCTTCGCCATCTAGATAGTTCACTTCCCATTTGTCAACTTTCTGAATAAAAGCAGAGTACCAATGCCTGCTGGGCACAAGAATCAGGAGGCAGCCCTCTCAGGATCTGAAGAAGTAAGTGGTAGTTCCTAATTAGAAAGCGATCTACATGAAATTCCACATTACAAATAACTGCAAGTACTTGGAAGGCTTTTAGATATCAGGGAACTTAAAAAGCCCGCTCCTCACCTAGAGTCTCAGGGCGACACACACACAGGCACGTCCCCTATAGCCTTCTCCCTAGTAGAGATTTGTAGCCCCTGCAAATTACATGAGAAGAAATTGAGATCTTTCTAAGCATCTATAAAGGAGCTGTCCAGCCTCGATGCCAGCCATCTGAGCTACGTTGTATAGCCTTTCTGGAGATATCCACTATGTGTCATCCATACGAGAATTGAACGTAGCCAAGCGGAACACATGCAGAAGTGGGAGACGTAGCACTGGTAGATTGAAAAAGGACTTACAAGAAAAGTGCACACCGCAGAAGACACCTCATTTTCTCTTCTCAATCCAACTCATGCCCCAGTCAAGACATCACACGAGGTGTTATTGTGGTTGTCGTTCAGTCGTTCTCAGTCACATCCAAACTCTTCGTGGCCCCATTTGGGATTTTCTTGGCAGAGATACTGGAATGGTTTGTCATTTCCTTCTCCAGGAAACTGAGGCAAACAGGATTAAGTGACTTCATCAGTCCCACAGCTAGTAAATGTCTGAAACCAAATTTGAACTCAGGTCTTCCTGACTCCAGGCTCTGTGCTCTATCCACTGGCTGGATAGAGAGCCCTCCATATACCTCAGGCTCTCTAGAGCTGATTGATGAATATCTGTACTATTAGAGAGCTTGCTTGGGTAGCTGCTAATGGGATCATTTGTTTGACCATGACGTACATGGTGAGACTCTCATCATGTCTTTTGTAGATGTGATTATGCAGTAAAATGTTCTTAACCTGCTCCTTTGGAGTCAGCCGGTTTATTCTTCATTCATCTTTCTTAATCAAACCTTTTACTTCTTTTATCTTTCCTTTGTTACTGTTTTCAGTTAAATTCTCTATTTCTTTCCCATTCCAGTGCCCTTTGCCCTGAACTCTTTATATGTCACCTTTTTTCAAAATGAGCAATGGCTTTCCACTAAGGCTGGCTTTCATCCAGTTTATGTTCTGTGTGAGGTCTTCATATGGCTCAATTGCCTAAGTATGTTACTTATATGCCTGAGTAACAAGGTAACAGCAACAATGTGGATCAGAAGACCTGGGTTCTCACCTCTGCCATTCACTGTGTGACCATGGACAAATGACTTAACCTCTCTGAGTTTAAACATCTGGGAAATGAGAAACTAGATTTCCTCTAAGATGCTATGAAAAATGGGAAGAAATCATATTAATCTCATTTTAAAGATTTTTTTGTCTTATTTTTTTAATTTATTTTTTATTTTTTAGAAAAATTTTCCATGGTTACATGATTCATGTTCTTACTTTCCCCTTCATCCCCCTTTC
>NC_058134.1:232634729-232644836 GCF_016433145.1 Gracilinanus agilis
AAAAAAAAAGTAATGAGGGTATGTGCTAGGAAAAACAACTATTTTGAAATTCTCTTTCTGTGTGTATAAGGGAAAAAATATTGGTTGTATGAATGTCACACTGTCTTCGCCACTATGGTGCCTGTGTCCAATAAGGAGGTAGAGGAGAATGAGATGCCAAAGCCTCAGAAGACAGTGAGGCTGGAGGATTGACTAGTAAGTGGCTGCCCTCACTGGTGGGGAGATTGGGAAGGGGTGCTTGTTGCAGGAAGCTAATGAGCTCCCGTTTTGATCTGTTTAGTTTCTGTGGCAGAAGGATGGAGCACTGGAGAAGTCCTGTCAACACCACAAGGCAGGAGACTGGAGGAAGGGTGAGAAGATCAGGGTTGGTGATAGGAAAATGTCTGTACGGTGAAACAGGGAAGAGTAGGAGCAGACTGTTAATACTCGACTCCTGGGGAAAAGATGCTTTCTGAAAAAGAGGGAGAAAATGCCTTGCTCAGGCCACTAAGTCATTTGGTTTTTGAATGATGGAAAGGTGAAGTTCTCGGCTGCTGGAAAGTTGGTAAATTAGATTGAGTAGATGAAGTGTTTATGCTCTGTATTTGCGTAAAAATGTAAACATTTAGTCATCTTTTTGAACCCAAGTGTTTAGTGCTGTGTAGACCGAATATGTGGATATTTGCCTGGTGGACTTGTTTTTTAATTCATCTCTTCGGCATCATATTCACATGGCTTCAGTGTCTTAAAAAATGGCCACTAGAGAGAAAAAAATAGTCATTTTTCCCACCTCTGTATTAAACTAAAGATATTCTTTGCTTTCTTTTTGTGTGCTAATTCTGAATAGATTCCTTGGTAACAGGGACTTGAATGAAGCAGAAAGAGTGATCTTGATGAACCCGGCTGATTTTTATAAATTGCAAACAGGATAACCATTGATCAAAACAATAGGATTTAGAGATGAAAGGTACCTTAGGTACTGTTTTTTTTTAAATCAGACTTTTCATTAGGGATAAATGAGACTCAGAGAATGCAAAGTGACTTGCCCAAGGTCACACAGATAGAACGTGCCAGAGCTGACAGTCTCATTGGTCTTCATATATGATACTACGTCTTCTTTCTTTGTGCCTTGGCATAAACTGACCCTCACACCAGTTGTTTTCCTATTTCTTCATTTCTACCTCTTAGAATTCTTAGTTCCTTCAACACTCAGCTTGTGCCTCCACCTACAAGAAGCCTTTCTCTGATCTGTTAGTTCCTGACTCCCTATCTCATATACACAGTATATATACAGTACACACTCACAGACACATATACACATATAAATTCCTACATATTCTCTTCTCTGATAAGAATATAAGCTTCTTTTTTTAAAAAATCCTGACCTTCCATCTTAGAATCAATACTGTGTATTGGTTCCAAGGCAGAAGAGTGGTAAGGTTTAGGCAATGGGGGTCAAGTGACTTGCCCAGGGTCACACAGCAAGGAAGTGTCTGAGGTTGGATTTGAACCCAGGACCTCCCATCTCCAGGCCTGGCTCTCAATCCACTGAGTCACCCAGCTGCTCCCGAATATAAGCTTCTTTAGGGTAGGGAATGTTTCATTTTTTTCTTCTCTTTGTCAGCTAACAGTACTAGACACATAGTAGATGTTTAATAAATGCTGGTTGATTGAGTACATCTTTATTTTTATTAACTTCTGAGCCTGAGTATTTCCCTCAATTATGAGTGTAGGCAGTAAAACAGTTTTCTGAGAAGGTGTACACTTGTTAAATTATTATTTTTACTACAAGCAGAACCAATTACTTAAACGCAGAAACAAAACAACAAAAATACCAGGGAAACAATTTTAACTGGAAACAAGCCAGTATATTTTCCAAGACAATTGAACCAAAACAAAGTTGGAACATGAAAATCTTCTGCAACCTATTCTGGAACTGAGGTTTGATTTGGTTTTTTAATCAGTGCTTAAAATAAAGATATGAAAAATTCCCTTCAAATCTTAGCTCTTTCAAAATCTCCTACAAACTCTTCAGAAACCCAGCCCCTGAGGGCATAACGTAAAATCCTTCTCCCTCTCTTTGCAGTCAGTCAATCAATCAATAATGCAGCACTCTGAAGCCTGCAAAGCACTGCACAGATATTGTTTCACTATTTTATATCATTATATCATTATTGATTCTCACAATCTTCATTTTATGGGCATTTTACAGATGAGGAAACTGAGTGACTTGGTAAGGGACCCGTAGCCAGTATCCAAAGTAGGATTTGCACTCAGGTCTTTTTTTTCCTTCTAAAAAAAAACCCAACCCCACAAACCCTTACCTTCTGTCTTAGACTAAATACTGAATATTGATTCCAAGGCAGAAGAGTAGTAAGGGTTCAGCAATGGAAGCTAAATGACTTACCCAGGGCCACACATTCAATCAATTATTTATCTATCTATCTATCTATCCATTTATTCACTTATTTATTCATTTATTCATTCATCCATCTATCTATTTATTTATGCAGTCATTTATTTATTTATCTGTTTATTTATTTAATTATTATATTTAAAAAAAAAATCTTTACCTTCTGTCTTGGAGTCAATTCTGTGTATTGACTCCAAGGCAGAAGAGTGGTAAGGGCTAGGCAATGGGGGTCAAGTGACTTGCCCAGGGCCACACATTAGGAAGTGTCTAAGGCCAGATTTGAACCCAGGACCTCCCGTCTCTAGATTTGGCTCTCAATTCACTGATCCATCTAGCTGCTCTCAAATTCAGGTCTTTTGATTCCAGGACAGAACTCTATCCCCTATACCACCTACCCACCAATAAGTTTTTACCATCTTTGTTACTTACTTCCTGAGATTTCAGACACAATTCTTGCTTAGAGTAAGTCGAGTTATGAGGATGTCCTAGAGGAGAACTGCCCCTCCTAGGGCTTGGGCTGTCTTTGGGGCTCCAGATGTTGTTCAGACCACATATGGACAGGTGAAGTGAGGATCTCAGAGGCTGCATAAGAGACTTCCCTCTGGTTGAGCCCATTAGGAAAGTGTTTTGTGAGACACACCTGAGGATAGATGGCTCAGAATGCTCGACTGCCTCCTCTGTCGAGCCCGGAAGGGCTGAGACGTTCTTGCTGTGTTCAGAGTTGCTGATGTGGTTCTTGCCCTGTAAGTGCCAAGTCACTCACGCTGAGCACAGCAGGGCATGAGGTTGGTTGGCATTTGCAGTAGGATCAAGGCTTGATTTTTTTCCCCCTTAAAAACTGATTTTTATTGACTTGAAGAGAAAATATTCCATTTTCCATTCATATTAAGATGTTCTCTTGCATTTCGAAGAATCTAGAAGAAGAAGTAAAGAGGAAGGGTCTTTATAAACTCATAAACTTCCTAAACTCATAAACAAACATCACTTTTTGCAGGAAGTCTTGCCTCTGATCCCCATGGTACTAACTCCTCCCTATCATGATCTTGTACTGATTTTATATATTGGTTGTTCAGTTGCTTATCAGTCAGGTCTAACTTTTCCTGACTTCATTTAGGGTTTTCTTGGCTGAGAAACTGTTATGGTTTGCTATTTCCTTTTCCAGGTCACTTCATAGATGAGGAAACTGAGGCAAATGGGGCTAAGTGATTTGCTTAGTCACACAGTTACTAAGTATCTGAGGCCAGATCTGAACTCAAGTCTTCTTGACTCCAGGCTCCATGCTCTATCTACTATGCCACCTGGCTGCCCCATTTGGTATATGCTTATATGTGTAGTCAACTCATTGAAGGCAGGGAAGATCTGCTCTTTTCTTTGTAGTCCCAGCCTCTACCACAATGGCTGGCATGAAGCAGACACTTAATAAATCCTCACTGATTGAACAAAGGAAACTGGTTTTATGATGATATTTCTAAGGTCATAAAAGAAATAACAATTATTCCTGAAACAAGATCCTTATCTTTCATAATATTTTTCCCCCACAGTGGAAGAATTTCATTGTCTTCCTCTCTTCCACACAGAGGCTTCAGTTTCCTCACATGTAGGATAATAATAGCTCCCATTTACGCTTTGAGGTTTGCAAAGCATTTACGAATGTTATCTCACAAAATTGATGGGATTCTTGTCCCCATTTTGAGGCCAGGGTGGTGAAATGACTTGCTCTGAGTCACACAGCTAGAGATATCAGAGGTAAGTCGTGAACCCAGCTTTTCCTTACAAATTAAAACGAACACATTAACTAGATGATCTAAAGGGTCTCTTCAAGCGTTAATTTTGTGATTCTCTGTACATATCTAAGCATATGGGCAAATTTTTACTTCCCCAGGCCTCAGTTTCTTCATCTATAAAATGAAGGGGGTTGGGGCTAGATGGTCTCTGAGGTTCTTTCTAGCTTTGGATCCCTGTGTTAGTTTGCTCATCTCTAAAATGAAGGGGTTGACCTAGATGGCTTTGGAGGTCCCTTCCAGCTCTAGCCCTGAGAGATGCTGTGGTCCCATGTTTTGTGCCTTGATTGGCAAAATCTGAATTTTTTATGTAGCAATTGATTCATATAATAGGATTTCATGCTTTTAGGAGAAGAAAAAAAATAAACAACAAACTTCTGACCTTACAGTATTTATATTCAGGAATACATTTCCCTAGCAACAATGAAAGAAAAAGCAGCAGCCTCAATGTGGGAACTGATAAATCCTATGGTGGTTGCCATTTTGGCAACCAAGGGAACAAGATGAAATGAAGAGCTGCCAGTTTAACCCAACCAATCCGAGGCCCATTTCAAGACATTTCACCAAGGGAGATAAGGGAGAAATGCATGGTTGTTAGTCACAGGGTCATGTAACTAATAGCCATGAGCTTCCCAATTACATCTTCCACTTAGAAATGCTGAATGTGTTTAAGGGTACATGTGCCCATAGGGATGGTCAAAGTAAAAGCCTGCTAGCCATAAACATTTATTAAGCACTTAATGTCTGCAAGCACTGGGCTAAACCTAGAGAGCAAATAGAAACTAACAGGATAGTCCCTCCTCTCAAGATGCTTATGTTCTGACCGGGAAGATGACCCATAAACAGCGAGTTGGGAAAGGATAGGGCAGATATTTGTAAAGCATAAGAGTGATGGAATACTTTGGAGGCTTGGTCTGGACAAGGAAAGGTAAAAAAGCTCCCCTATTAGTACTGGGCTATCCAGAGGCACAGTCCAAGTTTGTGGTGTGAGAGGGAGGATGATGATGGCAGGAGCCAAGGTACCAGGAAATGGGCTCGACCCATTGAATTTGAAAGATTTACTGAAAGTTAATAATAGTTAATGATAATGTTGTTCAGGTGTTTCCAACTCTTCTTGACTCCACTTGGGATTTTCTTGGCAAAGATCCTAGATTGGTTTTGTGAAGAGTGAATCAAACTCTCTTTGTCAATCAGCAACTTTTAAGTTAATCAATCAAAAACTCAAGTATCCCTACTTAGTACCTTACCAGTCACTAAGTATGAGAGTTCTCAAGTCACTTGCTAGAGTGGGTGACAACTCCAGAGGCCCCCCTTGGGCAGTGCTAGGCAAATTGAAAGACTGCTATTGGTTCCCATAAAGTGGGGGAGCAACAGGTAGTGATGTTGAGAAAGCTGCTTTAAAAAGGCCAGCTAGAGGATTCAGTCATTCTGCATTGGTGAGCCAGCCTGGAGGAGGAGACTCTTTCCTTGGATCTTGCAGTGGTGAGTGGAATGATTCTTTCCTTAGTTCTTTGGTGAGGAGGTGATGAGACCTTCTCTGCTTGTTGGAGCTTTAGTGGGACTCCCCTTCAGCATGAGTTCTGGTGAGATTCTTGGTGAGTCTTAGCCTCCTGTGCACTGAAGGTTCTTGGTGGATTCTTTAGCATCTCCTGATTCTTTGGATTTTGGCTTCCTAAATAGGACTTTGGATTCTGGTGAGATAAGCTTTCAGATTCTCATTTGTGGTCTGGAGACATTAGGATTAAACTCAGGGTATTGGTAGCTAAGCAATACTTTCTGTCTCTTTATCTATATTTTTCCACTATCACTCTTTCCATCTCTTTGTTAATAAAGCTGCTAAAAGTTGTTTTGACTTAAGCTGTAATATTTTTAAATTGGATAATATTACTTAAGAATTCTCATATTTAGCAAAAACTTAAATTTAAATTCTTAGTTCGCCATTTCCTTCTCTAGCTCATATTATAGAGGAGAAACTAAGACAAACAGGGTGAAGTGACTTGCCCAGGATTAACTCAAGCAGTTAATAAGTGTCTGAGGCTGTATTTGAATTCAAATCCTCCTGACTTCAGGCCTAGCTCTCTATCCACTGCACTACCCAGCTGCCCTAGCTAATAATAACTAATATTTATATATGTATATATATTTGCCAGGCACTCTGCTAAATCCTTAATAAATATTATCTTATTTGGCCCTTATAATAATCCTAGGAACTAAGTGCTGCTATTATCCCCATTTTGCAGGTGAAAGAACTGAGACAAATCGAGGTAAAGTGATTTACCCAGGATCATAAGTCAGTGTCTAAGGCTGGATATGAACTCATATCTTTCTGACCCAAGATCCTACCCACTTCATCCCTTTTTTTTAATTTAAAAAAATTTTATTTTTTAAAGCCTTACCTTATGTCTTAGAATTAATACTGTGTATTGGTTCCAAGGCAGAAGAGTGGTAAGGGGCTAGGCAATGGGGGTTAAGTGACTTGCCCAGGGTCACACAGTTAGGAGGAATCCACTGAGCTGCCTAGCTGCCCCCTTTTGTTGAGTTTTTGATTGCTTCTTCCTATGGAAGTCCACTGACATATCCATTGACAGTTCTATTGTCCTTTGACATGTAGACATGTCCATTGACAGATTAATTGGGAACTCTGGTGACGCATTCTGGACTTGTGGACTTGTCTACTAATTTAGAACGCTGAAGGTAAGTTAGTGAGCCTCAGGGCTAGTAGATGGCTTGTATCCATACCTTTTCTTTTGGGTATATAGAAAGAGCTTGCTCCAAGGGATGCGCCCTTTTGGTTTTTCAAGTGACCCAGAGAGAACTGTGAAGAGAGGGCTGGGAACTGAGAGCAAACTTTATGTCTTGGGGACCATGATGAGTATGTGTCTACTCTGGCTCCCTGCTAACCCCAACTTGGACCGTGCTTAGCTCTCTCCATGAATCCTTTTAAAAAGATGTGACTGCTTGACTCCACTTCTCCTCCCTCCTAAGAAGCCCAGCACAAAGGGCAAAGGGATGGCTTGAATTCAGAGTAGCATGAGTCAACCAATCCATCCATTTCCAGTTGGGGAGCCTAATCACTCATTCTCAGTAAAGCATTAATGGGTTGATAAAGACTCAGACCCAGAGGATGTCACCTTTTCTCTCTGACAGTACATGGCTCTTGCAAGTACCTTCTGGTTGGTTTTTCATTCATTCATTTATTCCCCATATTTCATAGGAAGATTAAAAAATCTCCCCTAAAAACCTGAATTTGAATCTTACCTCAGATATTTACTTGTTGTGTGACCTGGAAAGCCATTCAACCGGTCTACCTCAGTTTCCTCATTTGTAATATTTGGATAATAATAACACCTCCAAAGTTGTTGTAAGGACAAAATTTTATGTATTTATATACACACGTATCGATGCATCCATGTATATATACATACAATTCATACATATGTATATAGATACAACCATGTATATACATACACACATATGCATAGTAAATATAAAATGAACACACGTGTGTGTTTCACAAATCTTAAAGTAGTCTGGAAATATTAGTTATTATTTCTTGAAATAGCTAGGTGGTATTGTGGATAGAATGTTGTTTGTAGAGCCAGGAAGATCCAAGTTCAAGTCCTTTCTCAGAGACTTATTATTCTTAGCCTTCTCACTTCTCTAAGCCTCAGCCAATCAGTGAGTTAATAGTCCATAATGATTTATTGAGCACTTTCTATGTGCCTGGCACTGTGCTAATGGTTAGAGGTACAAAGAAAGAAAAAAAAAGTCCCTACACTCAAGAAACTCATCTGTAAGGTGAGTAACCATATCCTAGGGTTGTAGGAAGATCAAATGGGATAATGTATTTGTAAAGCACTTTGCAGCAATTAAAGCACTATATAATAATAATAATAATAAAGATGATGATGGCATAGCAGTAGAGAAAATTGGCTTCTAAGCCAAGAAGACCTCAATGGCATATACTGTCTGTGAGACCTTGGTCAAGTCATTTAAACTCATGGTGGTCGAAGCATTTCTCCAGGACTTAAGTTGCAACATTAGTAAAGGGAGTTTCCTAACTTGGGAGGCCCATAGCTGCCCCTATAATAATAGTAATAATAGGAATTTGTTGTTGTTGTTCATTTGTTTTTCAGTTGTGTTAGATTTTTTGTAATACCATTTGGAGTTTTCTTGGCAAAGATACTAAGGTTGTCTGCCATTCTTGTCTCCAGCTCATTTTACAGATAAGGAAATTGAGGCAAACAGTGATTTTTGGGGAGAATAAGAGGAAATGTCTGCTATAACAAAATAAGCAAAAGGTGCCAATAAAACTTAGGAAAAAAAAAGAAAATTGGAGCAGCTAGGTAGCCTGATGGATAAAGCTCCTGGAGTCAGGCGCATTTGGGTTCAAATTTGGCCTCAGATATTTCCTCGCTGTGTGACTCTGGGCAAGCCACCTATCCTCAACTGCCTTCCCCTTACGCCACTTCTGTCTTGGAAACAATACTTAGTGTCGACTCTAATAAAGGAATCGATAACTAAGACAGAAGGTAAGGGCTTAAAAAAAAGAAAAAGGAAACTCAACCAATCTATTAACAGGTGTGTATATATATATTGGCAAAAATCCTGACCTTCCATCTTAGCACCAATACTGTGTGTTGGTTCCAAGGCAGAAGAGTGATTAGGGCTAGGCAGTGGGAGTTAAGTGACTTGCCCAGGGTCACACAGCTAAACCAAATGTGGGCTTTTCTTGGCAAAGGTACTGAGGTCATCTGCCTTTTTCTTCTCCAGCTCATTTTACAAAACCAAATTTGAACCCCAAACCTCTATGTCTCTAGGCCTGGCTCTTCAGCCACTGAGCCACTGAAATCATGATTTCACTGGTATGAAGAACTCCCAGTGAGGATCCTCTTTTTACCGAGGCAGATCTGGACTCTCTTTTTCTGGGTGTCATCCTTTCAAGAAACATTTATTAGATTCCTACTAAGTTCTAGGCACTGCCTCTTGTAGAACAAGTCTATTTTACGCACCTTCTAAGTGCCAATCACCGTGCCGGGCTCTGGAGACACAAATACAAAGAATGAAACAATTCCTATTAGCGGTGAGTTTGCATTCTGATGAAGGAGATGAGCATGTCCATAATTTTATGGAGCGCGAGTCTAAAGTGAACAGGTACTCATTAATGTTTGTGCCGATGCTGAGAGCAGGCTCCAAGTTTCTTATGTTGATAGACTACCTATTCCATTACTGGTCTAAAATTAAGACTGAGAAATTGTTTCCGCTCTCAGTAGGAGAGTGCCAAGAACTCCCAGTTTTAGTCATGCAGGAGGGAGGCTCGGATCCTTGCTGAGACAGATATTAGTGGAGGTTCAATATTATCACCGAAAAAGGGAAATCTTGAAAAATCAAGTGGTGACTCACTGGAAATGAGTGAGAAACTAACGGGACCTGTGATGTGTCATTGCCATGGGGAGGGCTCACAAAGTCTAGACTGCTAAAATGGATTACTTCCCCCTGACTGCTGAACTCATCTGTCTGGCTGGTATAATTCACATTAGTTACCAGGCCTCCTGGGCATGGGGGACAGGAAGCCGCTTTGCTCTCTGTGTCTCACGCTCTGTGGCCAATAAACAGAAAATGCTGCTCTTTCTGAGACTCTTGGCAGGTTCAGTGGCTGCGGCATTCGGGGTGGGGGGGATATGCTTGTAGCAATGTGTTTGTCGAAGCTCCCATCAACTTTTGAGAGGCTGTAAGTTCTAGTTAAGGGACCCTGGGGGATTGCTCGAATTGGGTGCTTTGGGAGAACATGACAACCAGATTAAAGTTTGGATAGAGATTGAAGGGGTTTTGACTTTTCATGGTTCTATTTCTATTTTCTTTGCCTTTCTTTCTTTCTTTCTTTCTTTCTTTCTTTCTTTCTTTCTTTCTTTCTTTCTTTCTTTCTTTCTTTCT
>NC_058134.1:232647620-232762540 GCF_016433145.1 Gracilinanus agilis
TCTTTCTTTCTTTCTTTCTTTCTTTCTTTCTTTCTTTCTTTCTTTCTTTCTTTCTTTCTTTCTTTCTTTCTTTCTTTCTTTCTTTCTTTCTCTGAAAATCTTTGGCAGAGCTGGGGTTGCTTCTTGCTCAATGTTATCCCTTTTCAGTGCACTCATGAACAATATAATCCCAGTCTTTGAAAGGTGCCATTAGTCGTTTACCTTAATTACCAGAGTCATCTGCCAAGAACGAAGATGAATATTTGCTGGTTTCGGTTTGGAGCAGATGGAAGTTTCTGAAGTCACTCAACCTTCTCTGTGCCCCCGTCGTCTTTTTATATCTGCTTACTAGACTGAAATGACTGATTGAGCCCGATTTGAACCTTTGTAATTGATTTCTGAAGTGGGGCTTGGGATGAGGGGACGCCCTTTGCAATGGCAACCAGGTCTTTGGGGTTAGATAACTTTTGTCTGAACAAAGATACCATGGGGTTCTGTCAGTTGAAGGAAGCAAATTTTAATCATGATTTCACTGGCATAAAGAAGTCCCAGCGAGGATCCTCTTTTTACCGAGGCAGATCTGGACTCTCTTTTGCTGGGCTTCATCCATTGAAGAAACATTTATTAGATTCCTACTAAGTTCTAGGCACTGCCTCTTGCAGAATCTCAGCGTTGGAGGGGGCCTCTGAGAGACCTTCTAGTCCAGCCTCTCCCTGAAACGTAAATTCCTTCTTCAATAACACTGAGCATTGCAGAGTCAGAAAAACCCCAGCCCAAACTGCCAAGTTGTGAGACATGGATTCAAACCTCACTTCTTATTTTTTTTACCTTTTATTTTATTTTATTTTAAAAATTTTATTTTGAATGTTTTCCCCTAGTTACATATTTTATGTTCTTTCTTTCTCCCACAAAATCCCCTTAACTCCCCTTAGCTGACGCACAATTCCACTGGGTTTTACATGTATCATTGATCAATACCTAATTCCTTATTATTGATAGTTGGACTAGAGTTATCATTTAGCATCTACATCTCCAATAATATCCCCATCAGCCCATGCGTTCAAGCAGTTGTTTTTCTTCTGTGTTTCTCCTCCCACAGTTCTTCTTCTGAATGTGGATAGTGTTCTTTCTCATAAGTCCCTCAGAATTGTCCTGGGTCATTGTATTGCTGCCAGGTCAGCAGTCCATTACATTCAATTTTACCACAGTGTATTGGTCTCTGTGTACAATATTCTTCTGGCTCTGCTCCTTTCACTCTGCATCAATTCCTGGAGGTCTTTCCAGTTCACATGGAATTCCTCCAGTTTATTATTCCTTTGAGCACAATAATATTCCATCACTAGTAGATACCCCACAAAGAGCGTGGCTATAAATATTTTTGTACATGTCTTTTTTCCTTATTATCTCTTTGGGGTATTAAACCAAGCAGTGCTATGGCTGGATCAAAAGGCAGACAGTCTTTTAAAGTCCTTTAGGCATAGTTCCAAATTGCCATCCAGAATGTTGGATCAGTTCACAACTCCACCAGCAATGCATTAATGTCCCAATTTTGCCCAAACCTCACTTCTGCTACTTACTGCTTGTATGACTATGAACAAATCACTTCCTGGCATCCTCATCAGTAAAGTGAAGAGTTGGACCAGATGGTTTTTGACATCCCTTCCAACTCCAGAGCTCTGGTCCTTTGAAATGACCATTCAGCCTCTGTTCCAAGCCTCTACTGAGGGGAGACCTACAATTTAAAAGTTTCTTACTTTGCTTTTGCATGGCACTAAATGTCAAAATGTTTTTGCTTTATATGAAATCTATCTAGCTATTGTTCTTGGTTCTGTTTTTTAGAGCTCTGGGCTTGATGTTAAGACCTAAATTAAAATCTGGCTTCAAACACTTACTAGCTGTTTGACCTTGGGCAAGTCACTTTAATTGCTGCCTGCCTCAGTTTCCTAATTTTGTTTGTTTGTTTTTTAAACCCTAACCTTTTGTCTTAGGATCAATACTGTGTATTGGTTCCAAGGCAGAACCGGTAAGGGCTAGGCAATGAGGGTTAAGTGACTTGCCCAGGGTCACACAGCTGGGAAATGTCTGAGGCTAGATTTGAACTGAGGACATCCTGTCCTGGCTCTCGACCCACTGAGCCTTCCAGCTGCCCCCTCAGTTTCCTAATTTGCAAAGGAGATAATAATAGAACCTACCTCCTAGGGTTGTTCTGAGGGTCAAATGAAATTATATCTGTAAAAAGTTTTGAAAACTTTAATGTCAGCTATGGTAGAGTAGCTGTGTCATCCTGGGAAGGTCACTGAACTTTCCTCAGTTCATTATTTGTAAAATGAGCATGAGAAGGAAACGGCAAACCCCTTCATTATCTTAGTCAAGAAAACCCCCAATGGGGTCATGAGACCCCAAATGTAGGACACAAATGAAACAACTGAACAACAACAACAACAATATTAAGAGTATCGATAGTAAAGATTTGTTGCTAGTTTGACTAGATGTCATCTGAGATCTCTTGTATCTCTATCTCTCCTATGATCTTGAGAAATACATTTCAGATGGAAGTAACAAATGACTAGAACCTAGTAATTAGTCCCAGGCTCTGTCTTCAAAAGACTTGATGAAGTAGAGAAAGAAAAAAGAACAGACGGATGAACTATCCTGTTAAATGAGCTGATGACAGAAGCAATTTGAAAAATAAAAGAGCATGCCCAGCGTTTAAATATGAGCTTAAGAACCACAAGCTAAGTCCACATGGGGAGAGATGAAGGAAGGGGTGGAGGAAAAGCCAGAGATCCAAATTCTGTAAACATTAGCAATTTATAAAGTACTGAGAGAGAGCAACTGTAGAGCACATAAAACCTTGAGAGAGGGGAAGGAATCGCTAAACATCCAGTCTAGGTTTGCAAGGAAAATAAATATCACTTTACTAAGACTTATATACCTAGGAGAAAGAGTTTGTAGGTTCTTTAAATCAAGACTCTGTGGAATGAATATCAACTAGGATAGGGAGGCGGCTGAGGAAGGTAGGCTTGGGATTTTTGAACTCTTTAAGTATCTGAAAGTTTGGGGTGCACAGGGTTTTTTAAACCAAGTCCAGGTTTTTCTTCCACTGGGGAAATCACTTTGTAAACTTTAAAGCAGTATAGAAATGTGAATTGTTACTGGCACTTCCCCGGGCTGATTTTTGGGAAAATGATGGTGAGCTTTGCCATTATCTTTCTTCCAGGCTTCTTCTCTCCTAGCATGCCAAATGTATTTATGTTACCCACCCCCAAATCAGTGGTCTACGCTTGCAAATGATCTTTATTATCTCCTTTCCCATTCCCTCAGTGTTCCACTTTCAGCTAGTTATAAAAAACAATCTCAGGTTGTTAATGACTAATAATTACTTAGATGTCTGTCTCTGGAGTATTTTGGAAGAGTTAATGTTTTAACTCTATCACCTCTTGTACTTACCAGCCTCTTGCCTCTGTAAGCATGTAAAGTCTATTCTAATTCATAACTCTGAATCACTCTTTCTTTTTTTCTATCCTGAGACCAAATCAGAGGACACATAACTTCAAAAAGAAAAATTGACAAAATAAAATATGAGAGTGAGGTAAATAACAAGTGAAAGTCTTCCATAAGCAAAGGAATAAGACTGACAGATTCCTTTTCTCCGAGTAGAAGCCAGAATCCCAGGATTTGTTTTTAGGGTCCTAGCTGGAATACCTTTCAGTGCTGAATGCTAAATCTCCTACCAATTTATTGTTTCATAGCAACTCTAGCCAGCCCTCAAAGCTGCAGCTTGCTGTTTCTCCTTAGAGTTGTTATTTTAAAAAAAAATTTTTTTTAAACCCTTAACTTCTGTGTATTGGCTCCTTGGTGGAAGAGTAGTAAGGGTGGGCAATGGGGGTCAAGTGACTTGCCCAGGGTCACACAGCTGGGAAATGTCTGAGGCCGGATTTGAACCTAGGACCTCCCGTCTCCAGGCCTGACTCTCAATCCACTGAGCTACCCAGCTGCCCCCTAGAGTTGCTATTATATGTTGTTGGTCTTCTTTTCTATAGAACTATTGTCATCTACTTGGGGTCTTTAGCTTCTGTAGCTTCTTCAAAGAATGTATTTATTGCTCTTTAGTGAGGATATTTGTACATACTTAGAGATTTTCAGCTCTTTTGTTAGTCAGACTCACAGCTGGATCCAGTCAGTATAGCAGAGTCTCACAGGTCCAGTCTTTCTTTTTGACTGGCTACTTAATATCTCAACTTGATGTGTCACAGATGTTTCAAATTCAACAAATCCAAAGCACAACTCATCTTATCTTTTCCACCAAACTTTTGTCTCTTTTCAACTTTCTTATTACTGTCAAGGTTACTACTATCTTCCCACTCACCCAAGTTTGCAATCTTGGTATCATCCTCCATCCTTCACTTGCATTCATTTCAGATATTCAATCTGTTGTCAAATCTTGTGGTTTCCATCTTCACAACATCTCTTGTGAACATTTATTCTCTCCATTGATACATCTATCACCCTACCTACTTTAGGTTCTCATCACCCTTCATCTGGATTATTTCAATAGTTTTTTTAAAAAAAAAACCCTTACCTTCTGCCTTAGAATCAATATTGTGTATTGGTTCTAAGACAGAAGAGTGGTAAGGGCTAGGCTATGGACAAGTGACTTGTCCAGGGTCCCACAGCTAGGAAGTGTCTGAGGCCAGATTTGAACCCAGGACCTCCCATCTCTAGCCCTGGCTCTCAATCCACTGAGCAACCCAGCTGCCCCCCTGCAATAGTTTTTTAATTGATGTCTTTGCCTCATCTTTCCTCATACCAATACATCTTCCATTCATCTGACAAAATAATTTTCCTAAAGTGCAGGTTTGACAATGTCAACCTCTCCAATCCCATCCCCTCATACTCAGTGACTCTCTATTATCTTCAGAATACAATCTCCTCTTGTTTTGATTTTTAAAGCCCTTCACAACTTGGCTTCTTGCTATCTTTATAGTCTTATTACACCTTGTCTCCTTCCATGTGATCTAAAATCCAACCACACCGGCTTACTTATTCTTTATACTGTCCCATACTCCAGGTCCTGATTTCATGCCTTTGGCTATATCCCATACCTGGAATGCTCTCCCTACTTATCTGTGCTTCTTAGTTTCCTTGACTTCCTTCAATATTCAGCTCAAACCTTCTGCAAGACGTTTTTCTACTTTCTTCCTCCAGTGCATTCTCTCTGAGATTACCAATCATTTGTCCTTGTATATGTAACTTGTAGGGAAGCTGGGTGGTGCAGTGGATAGAGAACTAGGTTTAGAATTAGGAAGACTCATTTTCCTGAGTTTAAATTTGGACTCAGATACATACTACCTATGTGACCCTGGGCTAGTTACTTAACCCTGTTTGCCTCAGTTTCCTCACCTGTAAAATGAGCTGGCAGAGGAAATGGCAAACCACGTTGGTATCTTTGCCAAGAAAACCACAAATGGGGTCAAGGAGAATGAGAAAGAAATGACTGAACAACATATAACTTGTATGTACCTATTTAGTTACATGTCTTCTTTCACATTAGAATGCAAGGGCAAGTGCAATGTTTTTGTCAAGATTAGGATTTATTAAATTTTTTTTGTGGTGTAAATCTCTTGGTTGCCTGGTGAAGCCTATGGACCACTCCAAATGACATTTTTAAATACATAAAACAAAATAGCATTACAAAAAATGCCATATTAAAATATAATTATAAAATATTTTTTTTTACAAAAATTTCACAGATCTCATGTTATGGACTCTTCGTCTGTATCAGTGGTTCCCAAACATTTTTGGCCTACCGCCCCCTTCCCAGAAAAAAATATTACTTAGCCCCCTGGAAATTAATTTTTAAAAAATTTTAATAGCAATTAATACAACGAAAGATAAATGTACCTGTGGCCATCACTGCTCTTCTGGATTGCTAGAGCACCCACCAGGGGGCGGTGGTGCCCACTTTGGGAATCACTGGTCTAGATAAAGTCTAGAGAGGTCAATGTATTGATGAGAATTCTGATGATTTGCAAAGTTTTACTTCCTCTTTTAGTTATTGTATAATTTCCCTCCCTTGGTTCTGACTACTTTGCTTCAATTGATACAAGTTTTCCTGAATTTCTCTGAACTTACAGAATGCTTTCAGGTGAGTATAGGTTGTGCGAAAGAGAATGGATAAAAGAGGAGTATTGTTTTAGAGTGGAAAGGGGCCTAGACTAGGCATTAGAAGACTTGGATTCTTTTCATGATTTGGTACTGTGAGACCTTGGACAAGCCTCTTGAATTTTGCTGGAGATTATTCAATTTCCTTATTTGTAAAATGAGAAAGTTGGACACAATAAGGGCTGATACCTTTTCTTACTTTAAAAAAATGATTGGTCAAGGCTAGTTTGAAATACATGAACTCCAGAGGTAGAGGGAGAGTGAGAAATTTGTCTTCCCATCCCTGACCTTGTTCTTCCAACACTACATGCCACTTTTTTTCTTTTTAAACACTCATGAGCCACTTTGGACCAAAAAAGTTTGGTTAAAAATGAAGGGTCAGTGAAAAAATGTGATCTCTCTTAAATGTGCTGTTTCCATTCTTAGAATTACTATTTTCTTGCAAGGGATTTTCTTCCCTTCCTGATTTTTAGACTTGGTAATTCATTAGAATCCCCCCTATAGAAACATATTGCCCAGTGTCTTGCTTTCTCCACTGTGCTGGAATCAGGGAGGTCATTAAAACATAATCATCTTGAATTTTTGATGGTGCCAGCCCTGTTTCTGCTTTTATTATTCATGGTCTCAGCTTTGCAATCAAAGAATGTGATGTTAGTATCTTGAGAGGGAATTTTGATGTTAAATTTGGTTTGCCAATAAATGGAATATACACCTGGAAGATCATGAAGAGTAGAATGTCAGTGGATCAAATCCCATTTGGTTTATAAAGCCAATAATTAGGATCAGAATAGACCTTTTAAAAATATTATCTTATAACTTTCATATGAATAGCACATTCAAAATTTAAGCAAATATTGAAGAGAGTACAGCTCTGCTAATTTACTGATGCTATAGAAATGTAGTAAAATAGATTTAGAGTTGGAAGGGACCTGAGAGGGCATTGAGTACATCCCTTTCCCCCATTTTGTAGATGAGAAGGCTAAGTCTAGAATGATGAATCAAATTGCTCAAAGCCCTACAGATAATAAATGGCAGGGTTAAGATTTAAATTTTGGTCCTTTGATTCCAGAATCAGGAAGTGACTTGCCAAAGGTCACATAGGTAATAAGTAATATGGATAGGATTTCAAATCAGTTTTCTGGCCATCATGAACAGTTGGTGTGTTGGCTTTCAGGGAGCAGAGAAAGGAACTGAATGTGGAAGAAACTCCAGGATCACAGATTTAGAGCTCAGAGACCATTGAATTCAAATCCTTTTTTTTCAGTTTCTTTATTAAAAATTTTTCCCAGATTATGTCAATACAGTTTCAAATATTTTTTTCTGACATTTTGCAATCTATGCCATCTTCTTTCCTCTCTTTCCTCCCCCATCTCCCAAAGATGGAGATTATACAATATGAATTATTGTGCTATCATGCAATTCATATATGTGCTATCATGCAATTCATATTTCCATGTTCATCAAGTTGTGAAAGAAGACCTATTGGTTGCATATATAAGAAAAAGACTCATGAAGGAGATAAAGTGAGGAATGGTATGCTTTAATCTGCATTCAAACTCCATCAATTCCTTCTATAGTGGTGGACAGCTTTTCGTATCATGAGTCTCTTGGAACTGTTTTTTTAAAACAACTCTTACATCATGCTTGTTGATCAATATTGGTTCTAAGGCAATAGAGCAGTAAGGGCTAGGCAATGGGAATTAAATGACTTGCCCAGGGTCCCACAGCTGGGAAGCATCTGAGACAAGATTTGAATTTAGGATTGGAATTGCTTTGGATCCTTGCATTGCTAATAATAATTAAGGCAATCTTCTCATTTTGCAGATGAGTATCATGAAGTCAAGGGAAGTGACTTGCCCAAGGTGACCTAGCTAGCAAGGCTCAGATCGTTTATATCTTTGATAATTTTTAGCAGCCCACAGAAGATAGATATTTCCTGCCAAACACTACCTTCAAAATGGTTTTCCCCCTCTCACAGTGATTGTCATTTATCTGATGCTGATGATGCCAACAACTCATTGTAGGAGTCAAAAGGTTCCTATAACATGAAACAAAGCATATTTCACAAAGCCTTACATGAGAGAAGTATCCAAGACAGTCACTGGAACTGTGTTAGAAACCAAGCTGTCATGGATAGGGACTAATGGAACTGGACATGATCAGGGATGAGATGAGCTTTCAAATGAGGCACTGGGGGAGGGCATCACATCTAAGAGTCATGATATTGACTGTTGTCTAAGAATGAGAATGTTATAGAAAAACCAGTAATCTTGTTTAGACATCAATAATTCATAGATAGAAATGTGCTCTGGCTTCTGATCACTGTCGTACCTTTTGCTTTAGGCATCTTCAAAAAACTGCATGAGATTTAGAGGAAGAAAAGACAAGTACAATCTGAATAGTTTCCATTTATGTGGCATTTGAAGGCTCACAAAGTACTTTCCTTACAACACATTGAGGGAGGTAGAGGGAGAATGTTACTATTTTCATTTTTCAGATAAGGAACCTGAGGCTCTGAATGGTGAAGTGAGTCCATCAGAATATAAAGTCTTTCAGAGTAGGACTGTTTTGGTAAATCATTTCCCAACTAGATGCCAAGCTACCTTTTCGGCCATGTGCATTATTATTATTCTTCATTCTCTTTATGGTTCTGCCAAATTTGCCTTCTATACAAAATTCATCTCTTCCCTCCTCAGCCTTCCATAGACTTTCCATCCTTCCTCACTGGAATGCCCTACTTTCTTGCCAAAGCTCTTAGACTCTTTGGCTGCCTTCAAAGCTCAGCTCAAGCAACAAGATCTATATGAAGCAATTCCCAATTTCCTCTATGCTAGTGCCTCCACTTCCCCTCAGTTATCTTGTATTTATTTCTAATATATATTTTCATGGAAAGAAAGTCATGGTGGAAGGCATTGTATACTGGCCTTAGAGCCAGGAAGACTTGCTTTCAAGTCCTGCCTCTGATATCTACTTGCTGTGTTACCCTGGGCAAGTCAGTCAACTTTTTAGTGGTCTAGTCAATTCTCTAAGATGAGAAGCTACAAAGAAGGTGCTGGTCTCTAGTAGAAGAAGTTTCCTCATCAAGGAGTTCCCTATGCCAGTCAAATCATGGATATGGTCCTAATTTGCCTAGGCATTAAGGTGACACTGTGCACAGAGTGCTGGATTTGGAGTTTACAAGATCCAGGTTTGAATCCTGCCTCAGACACTAGTGGCGTGAACCTGCATAAGCCACTCAACTCTTTTGTGCCTCATTTTCTTCATCTGTAAAAATGGGGATAATAATAGTACCTATCTCCCAGAATTATTGTGAGGATCAAGTGATATATCTATATCTATATCTATATCTGTATCTGTATCTGTATCTGTATTTGTATCTCTCTCTCTCTCTCTCTCTCTCTATATATATATATATATAAAGCACTTTGCAAATTATATACATTTAGCTTTTATGATTATTATCCTTACATCTTGTATTTTCTTGGTGCATGTTGTTTCCCCTGATAGTGTGAGCTCCTTGAGAATAGAGATTATTTCATTTTAATCTTTGTACCCCTAGCACCTTGTGCAATGACTGACAATAGTGAGTGCTTAATAAAGATTTGCTTTGGATCAATTTGTCTTTGTATCTCCAGCACCTGGAAAAATGGATTCTTAAACTCTCCTTCTAAGATTCTTTAGCTTCCCTCAAAGTTCAGCTCATGTGCCACCATCTACAAGAAGTCTTTCTTGACCCCCTCAGCTGCAAGTGTATTGCCTCCAATTTATTTTGAATTTACATATATTTATATATATATATACACATACACAACACACATCCATATATATATGTGCATATACACATTCATAAATAGAACTGTATATGTACTTATATGAACATGGATTTGTATATATATATATTTATTTATAAACAGGTGTATGGAGTAATAACCCAGATAGCAAATACAGTAGCTGCCAGATATTTTCTGGGGTTGAGTTAATTAGAGATTTACCATACCTTTTTAGAGCTAAAAAACTCCTTAAAGTTCATCTAATCCAACCTCTTCATTTTATTAGACAACCGAGGCAGAGAGAGGTAAAAAGACCTAGATTCAACTCAACAAACACTTCAGCTTCTTTCTAGTATGTGTCAAACATTCTGCTAGACACTGGGGACTGAAAAACAAAAAAAATGAGATGGCCTTTGCCTTCAAAAAGCTTATATTCTATTGGGAGGTCTCTAATTCATTTCTGATGCCCCCTTCAACAAAATATTTTGTTGGTAGCTAGGTAGCATAATGGATAAATGCTAAACTGGGAATGAGGAAGATCTGAATTCAAATCCTACCTCAGCCACTTTCTTACTGTGTGATTCTGGGCAAGTCACTTAACCCTTCATCAAACTCAGTTTCCTCAACTGTAAAATGGGAAAATAAACTCAAGGAGTTGTTTTAAGGAAGAAATGACATGGTATATATAAAGTACTTCACAAATCTTAAAGTATTATTTATTTTTTTAAAACCCTTCCCTTCCCTCTTAGAATCAATACTTATATTGGTTCTAAGGCAAAATAATGGTAATGGAGAGACAATTGGGGTTAAGTGACTTGCCCAGGATCACACAGCTAGGAGGTATCTAAGAGCAGATTTGAACCCAGGACCTCCTGTCTCTAGATCTGGCTCTCCATCCACAAAGCCACCCAGCTGCCCCTTAAAGTGCTATTTAAATGATAGTTGTTGTTATTGAACTTACCTGTATACCCAGCACCTTGTACAGTGCCTGACAATACTAGGTGTGCATGCATGCATGTGTGCATACACATATTACATTTATAGGTATACCTGTCTCTCCCTTTATTATAGAAAGCTCTTTTGTAGTAAGCTCCTTGAGGGCAAGGACTATTTCTTTTATTTCTTTACAAACTCCATGCTTAGTATGCTGATGGTTCATATTAGACACTTAATAACTATTCACTGAACTGGATTGAATTGAAGTCCAGAAGACAAGAAAGATTCAAAGGGAGGCCTTTCCTTTGGGCTCCCAGTGAGGTTCTTTCCATGAACCCAGGATCCTTCTTGTCATACCTGGATAAAGTCTAACAGAACCATGTTTCAGAGAGACTCAAATAGATTTGGGAAGAGCCTAATGTAATGAAAAGGATACCAAATTTGGAGTCAGAAGACCCGAGTTCAAATCATGACTCCATTGTATAGTTCTTGTCTGACTTGATTGGAGAGAAGGAGTTTTACTTCTCTGAGGAGTAGTCTGGGGATGTGAAGGGAATGCTGAGTTTTGAGTCAGAAAGAACTGGCTTCCTTTTACACATTTGCTAGCTCTGTGACCTTGCGCAAATCCCTGAATCTCTCTGAGCCTTCATTTCCTTACCTGTAAAATGAAGATAACAGCAGCTCCTCCCTTGAAGGGTTAGTGTGAGGATAAAAGAAGATGATGTTGGTAAAGCTTTTGGGAATTATTATTTTTATCATCATCATCATCATCATCATCATCATCATCATCATCATCATCATCATCATCATCATCATCATCATCATCATCATCATCATCACCTTCATGACCTTGGCCAAGAACATATCACCTTCTTGGGTCCCATTTTCCTATCTATAAATTGAGAAGGGGTTGGACTTGATCTTTTATCTTTGAATTGTATGATTGACTATATTGATCTATTCTAGGAAACCAAGTTCTTAGGATTATAGATGAATGGAAGATACCTTACAGGCCATTTAGTTCAACTCATTATTTTACAGAAGGGATTAGATGCCCAGAGAAGCAAGCTAATCATCCAGCACCACACAGCTAATTTGAGGCAGTTGGTGTTGTGACCTCAAAGCTAGTTTAAAAAATTCAAATCACATGGACAGACACTCATATCGCCAACGAAAAAGGTTTTTAAATGACTTGGATCTTGACGATGAATTTTTGGAAAACCTGATTAGCACTCTAGACTAAGAGCAGTTATTCAGACTTTTGTGAAAGTTAGATCTCTCTCTCCCTCTCCTTCTCCCTCTCACTGTCCCTCTCTCTGTCCCTCTCCCTGACCCTCTACATCCCCTCTTCCTCTCCCTCTCCATCTCCCTCTCCTTCTCCTCCCTCTCCCTCTTCCTCTCCCCTCCCCCCTCTCTCCTTTCTCCTCACCTTCAAGTTCTTTCCTTCCTTTTTTCCTCTTCTTTCTTTTTTATTTGTAAGCCTCTAGAGCCAGGATTTGAAGTTGACTTTGAAATGCACATATTCAAACACACTACTCATATCAAAATTGCAGATGCGAGATTCTCACCAGCTGGTCTTTCAGCTGGGGGTTGGTTCACACCTGTTTTCTTGCCCCTTGAGCTCTTTTTGTGGCTGAATTAATGACAATAACAATAATGAGGAAAAAACACACCACCCAGCAACCAAGAGAGGGGAGATAACACAATAAAGAAAAGAGTGTTTATTCCAGTCACATTAAATAAAACATTATTAATTGAAAACATCCACAGGCAAAAAAAAAGGTTTTTTTTTTTTGTAGAACTTATGTTTTCTCATTGAAATTTTCAGTGGCTTTTGGCATCAAAATTGGGGAAAGCATAATTTAAAACCCAAATGTCAGCGGGTGCTCCTGTGATCACTACAGCAAAATGAAGATGATATGTGATCAGCTTGGCCTGGAAAACACAGTGGCTAAGAATTCTTCCATGGTGATATGAATAAATTTGATGTCTAGTCCCTAAATTATATCCCTGGGAGGTGATGTTTTGGACCCGGGGTAGAAAACAAAACTAGGAGATGGAGAAAATTACAAAGAAAAAGCCCCCATTCTTTTCTTTTTTTTAAATTTTGGAGTTCAAATTTAGAGTTCAGCTTTTTCAGTCATGTTTAGTGCTTTGTGACCCCATTTGGGGTTTTCTTGCAAAGAGACTGGAGTGGTTTGCTATTTTCTTCTTTGGCTCATTTCATAGATGATGAAACTGAGGCAAACAGCTAAGTGACTTGCCCAGGGTCACGTAGCTAGTAAGTGTCTGAGGTTGGATTTGAACTCAGGTCTTTCTGATTCCAGGCCTGGTGCTCTATCCACTGTACCACCTAGCTGTAGTCCGCCTCCACAGCCCTCACTCTTTCTTTAGGGATATTGACCTATACTGTGCTAGATAATCATGTATTGGATTTGGAATCAGAAAGACTTGGATTCAGATCCTACCTGTAATATTTATTAGCTGTAGGATCTTGGACAAGTCACTTAACTTTTCTACATCTCAGTTTCCTCATCTGTAAAGAGAAGAGGTTGGTCTATATGGCTTCTGTTACAAAATCACTCTCCAAAATTGAATCTTTATAATTTGGCATAGTGGAAAGAACACTATAATTCAAGGGGACTGGATCTTAATTCTGGTTCTTCCTACCAATTACAGAAATATAGAGGAAAGAATACTGGTTCTGAAGCCAAATGTTCTGGATTTACCCATGTTTCTGTTGCTTTCTACCTGGGTGATCTTGGGCAAAACATTTTTTTCCGTCTGACCTCAAGTTTCCTTATCTCTACAATGAAAGTTTGGACTGGAGGACCTCTAAGATCTTTTTTGGTTGTAAATGTACCTGAATTTTGAGACCCTACGTAAGTCCAATAACAACAACAATAAGTATTTATATAGTACTTAAAGATTTGTGAAGTACTTCATATAGGTCATCTTGTTTGAGCCTTACAACAACTCTTTGAGGTAAATACTATTATTTTCTCATTCTACAGTTGAGAAAACTGGGTTTGAGAGGACTTAAGTGAATTTCCCAGAATCACACAGCCAGAAAGTGTCCCAGGTAGAATATGAACTCAGGTCTTTCTCAGTCTCAGTTTAGTACGTTATCCATATGTCACCTGGCTGCCAACAAAACATTGAAGGGGGCACCAGAAATGAATTAGGACCCTTTTTATTGAATATAAGCTCTGTGAGGGTGGGGGCCATCTCATTTTTTGTTTTTCAAACCAGAGTGTCTAGTAGAGTGTTTGGCATATATGAGGAAGAAGCTGAAATGTTTTGAGTTGAATCTAGGTCATTTCACCTCTCTCTGCTTTTGCCACTTAATAAAATGAATTAGATTTATCCATTCATGAAAGGATTAGGTGAACTTTCAGGTTCTTTCTTTCTTCCTTTTTTTTAAATTCTAGCTTTAAAAGTCTATGATAAATCTCTAATTAACTCAAACAGAGAAAACACCTGGCAGCTGCCGCATGTTTGCTACCTGTGTGATCACTCCAGGTATGGCATGGTATAATGGAAAGAGTATTTGATTTGTAATAATAGCTGACATTTATATAAGCTCTTTAAGGTTTACAAAATGTTTCCCATATGTTACCTCATTTGATACTCACAACAATCCTGGTAGGTAGACAATACTGATATTATTATTCTCCCTATTTTATAGATGAGGAAAAAGGTTTAAATAGGTAAAGCAATTTAGTCATGATCATGAAGTAAATGTCAGAAGTGCTATTCAAACTGAGGTCTCTTCTGGCTCTGCCTAGTGTTCTCTCTGCAATACTATGTTCTTAAATTTGGAATCAGAGGATTTTGTTTTGAGGCTCCCCTTTCTTTTTTTTTTTTTATTACCTGTAAGATGAGGCATTCTTTTCTCTACTTCATTTCCTCTATTTGTAAAAAGAATGGGCTAGATCAACTCTCATGTTCCTTCCAGCTTGAAATCTTAGGATGATTGATCAGATAACCAGCAGCAGAGGTCTCCTGATGGTAAATAAGCCTCAGGCTAATGCTCTCAATAGAGACTGCATCTAATGAGAGCACAATTCCAATCTCAGTGCCTACATAAATGATCTCCCTTTGCCATGTATGTGTACCATTGCTCTCTCCATGTTGATGGCAAAATATGTTGACTTCAACTGCATAGTGGGCAAAGCTTTAGCCAGATACGTGTGACTATTTGTTTCCTACCAGGCACCAGAATCCCGAAGCCCCTGAGTATTGTTCTTTTGTGAGAGATGATGAATTTGAATAACTGACAAGGACCCACGTCCACATATTTCTACAACCAATTATAAGCGTTCCCTAAGTAGGTCAGGCTAGTGATACATTCAACCCAACTGGTTCAATCTCTGACGACCACATCACAATATCACATGGATTCTTTCAATGCTGTCACCCTGAAAATGTTTAAGAGAGATTGTCTTACTACACTGCCTTTGTTTGTCTTATACTGCTGGTATAGACAGGTCAGCACCATGGCCAGGGGCAGCTACCTTAGAGCATGGCCCTAAGGAAGTAGAGTCGCCAGTAACTATAACTAGGCTGGCACACTTTCTTGGTTATTTTGTGATGGAGTCAGGTGAATCTTCTGGTTAGAAAAAGTGCATTGTGTATTAATTATTTTTTATTTTGCTGACATTTATATGGCACTTTAAAGATCATGACATCTCTCTCTCTCTATCAGTATAGAGTATGGGATTTGGAGGCAGAGGATCTGGGATCTTTGCCTCATTATTTATATGACCATGGGCACTTCAGACTCTGAACCTTATTTTGCTGGCATTGGACTAGATGATCATTGAGATCTGTTTCAGTTCAGCTATTAAGACAGAATTTGCATTTTATCAAACTTCCTTTGAGGTGGGCTCCAAAGATATTATTATTTGGAATTTAGTAAACTGAGACTTAGGTTAAGTCAAGTGACCATGGTCATGTAGTTAGTAAATGTCAGAGGATGGATTTTGTAATGATTGGAATATCTAAGAGGCAATATTTCTTAATTTTAAAATAATTTTTAATTAACTGGTCAAGAAATCTTAATCTGTCAAGTGATTCTCTCAATGATCAAAAGATCCCCACTCTCCTGCCCCAAGTACCTAACTATACACTTAGAGGAGCTCGCTATTCAGATTTTCCCTTGAAACATCCCAAGACATCTCTAATTCGTAAATAGCTGATTATAAGGCAGTCCATTAAATTCTCAGCTCTTTCCCACACAGACAGGTGATATATGCAGGAAAACAATCATTGCAGGTGGCAGCTAGGTGGCTCAGTGGATTGAGAGCCAGGCCTAAAGGCAGAAGGTCCTGGGTTCAAATCTGGTTTCCAGATATGTAACCTTGGGCATTTGACACCTATTGCCTAGCCCTTACCATTCTTCTGCCTTGGAACCAATACATAGTATTGATTCTAAGACAGAAAATGAGTTTTTTTTTTTAAATTGTAAAATATTCTTGATAGTCTGATTTTATGAAAGGAACACATTCCTTTGGATTCCTAAGAACAAAAGAAATAAAAAACCCTGTGGTCTGTATGGTACCTCTGATCCAAAACTCTAGCCCAGGAATCCTTTCTAATATACAGGAACTGATTGGGGCCTTTCTAATTTAGGGCCCTGATGTAGAATTGATATAGTATATGAAAAATAAATTCTAACAATTTATATTCTGACTTTTGTTACTCTAAGTCCAACACTTTATTCATTATATTCCCCTATTTCTTCATGAATCTAGGTTGCTGATGGAGGAATTTTCCTGAGGTTAATCTGTCTTTTCTGTGATACACTAAGAGGCAGAGAAGAAATCATCTATATGATTTAGTATGGCAACACTCACTACTTCTCCTATGTGGTAAGTTGGGCCATTCCCATGTGGTATTCCAACAGGGGCTGAGTGATGGTGATGACAAGACCTTTCATAGGCAAATTCATCTGCATTTTTGATATATTGATTGCTTTGAGCCCCTGCCACATCTCTCTAATGGGCATGGTCAACACATTTCTTGATGTGACAAAACATGTAATAAACAATAGGAGTCTACCGTCCATAAATTTATCTATACTCTGGATCCCAGGGTCATTTGATTTTTGAAGACTGCTTTTGGTATCTACTCTTAAAAGCATGCAAAAGTTTATCCAAGACCATTGTTTTTTTCCTGGTGCACAAGCTGATTTGCCTTCTTAAAAGTCTTTCCATGAAGACAGGAAATATCTAAGTTTGCTAGGTTTTCAGGTTCAATATAAACTTCTGATATACTTTATTAATTGGAGGAGGACTCCAAAATTTACATCCAAAGCTTGATTCTCTTCCCACCAAATATCAGTTCCAAAATAAACCCACATAGTATGTAGCCAAGAAAACAAGCCATTTATGTAAATCAGTAGTAGAACAGAAATTAGAGAAAGTACACATTTGAGAATATAGGAGAGTAGAGAGTGAAGGAACTCTCCCTTTGGGAGCAAGGTAATTCAACTCAATCAAGAGAATTCCATTTGTGACCCAAGGGGAAGCTCCCTGACATTTTTATTGTAGCATGTTGGGACATGATAGAGATTGTTACTTTTTCTCATGTTGACTTCTTCCCAGAGTCTTTTACTTCAACAACTAAAGTGGGGTTGGCCTTGTCCACCTTCTTTCTTGAAAATGGAAACCAGAAATACCTGAAGTCTAAAGAGACTGAAGAGACCTGAAGAGACTCTCTGATTTGCAGAGGAAAGCTCTCTTCTTTGCTGCTCTCAACAATTCTATCCTGCCCCTCATGCAGGTGTAGAACATTGATCTCCACCCATGAGAAGAGAGTCTTAAAGCAATGGACTTTGGGAATCAGGTCTCCCAATATAACTACTTGCAAAAGGATGACCTACATTCCTTAGTTGGGAAGATGATAAAATTATGCAAGATGGTTCAGTGGATAGAGTACTGGGCTTGGAGTTGGGAAGACATGAGTTCAAATTGTGTCTTGGACACAAGCTCTTGGATCCTAGGGAAGTTAGTTCTCCTCTTCTGAGCCTTAGTTTTCCCATATGTATACTGGGATAGGACTTATCCCTTATATAAGTCATTCAGTTTATAAGGAGTGCTAACCTTGGAATCATACCACATTACTCAAGTACTTTCTATGACTAAACAGATGGCCACTACTTTATGTTCACTCTTGGAGTCACCAAATGAAGACTTTTGGATACTAAGTGATGGAAAATGGTTCATGACAACATGTACTTCAATTAGGACCACAAAAAGGAGAAATATATAGTCTCTGATCTAGTCAAGTGCTTTAGGAAGAAATAAAGATTTACGCCACTCTAAAGCTAGAACAGTTGTCTAAAAGTATTTGAATGATCATAATATCCCTTCCAAGGAAAGCCAGATGGTGTAGAGTATAATCTGACCAATGCCTAATGAAGTGAAAGGTGTTTATGCTTCTTGGAAGGCAATCTGAACAGTCTTACTTTCCTTGTTCTGTGTTTTTGATATTGATTTTTCACTAACACACATACAGAGAACCCAAAGTACCAGGCTTTGAGAATTGAGCTGGTAATAGCACAATCAAGAGGTCAGTCTAAAAGAGGGCTTATTATTACCTATTGAGGGAAAGGGGAGGAGAAAAGAGAAGAGTGAAAAAAAGACAAAAGAAGGGAGAGGGAGGAGGAAAGGAAGTGGAAGAAAGGAGAAAAGGAGGAAGAATGGGAGGGAGAAGAGGAGAAGGATTTGGTAGAAGAGAGAAGAGGAAGATGAGGGGAGGAGGAAAGACAGAGAAGAAAGAGGAGGCAGAGAACAGGAAGGGAAGGGGAGGAGGAGAAGGAAAGAGAGGGAAAGAGGGAGGAGGGTGGAGGAGAAGGAAGAGAAGAGAGGCAAAGGAAAGAGAGGGAGGAGGGAAGGTGAATAAGGTGAGGGAAAAGGGAAGGAAGAGGGAGGAGAAAAGGATGAAGAAGGAAAAAAGAGGAGAGGAATAGAAAAGGAGAGGAAGGGGAGACAGGCTGGCACAGTGAACAGGGCACTGACCTTGGAGTCATGGGATCTAAATTCAAATCCCAGCTCTGTTACTTCCTGTGTGACCTCTGGCAAAACTCTTACCATCTATGGGCACCAGTTTCCATAGCTGTAAAATGAAAAGCTTGGACTAGAAGACCTTTGATGTCTCTTGCAATTCTAAAGCTGTAAAACTATTAGATTATTTCTTTCCAAGTAAAGGTTATTCAATTCAGACATTTGATTGCCTACACCTTCTACTCCAACTGAGAAATTGCTAATTTCTCATTTATCTAAAATGCCTAGTTAAGTGAATTCAATCAATGCATGAATGAAATGTATACCATGTTGATATGAGCCTTTCTCTATGTCTTTCCTCCAGTGACTGGCAACGGGAGGGAGAGAGAAAGATAAGGAGATACAGAGACGGAAAATTTATATGTTATTCTGTGGCAACACTTGGTATTATTCCCACAAACTTTCTTAACAGAGCATACAATGTAAGTACCAACCAGCTTCCACCATGGTGTGCCCCATTTCATAGAGGAGAAGGGAGAGGAAGAGGGCAAAGGATCATATTATAATAACAAGAACATGGAACTAGCAATCAGGAATTTCTGCTACTAATTTCATGTCAATTATCTGCATGGTCTTGGACAATTTGCTCATCTTGTCTCTTGACCTCAGTTTCCTCATTTTACTTTGAATTGTTTTTTAAAAAATTTTTTATTTCTTAGAAAAATTTTCCATGATTAAATGATTTTTCCTCATTTTTAATAAGAATGTGTTGAACTCGGATCAAAGATTCATAGTTTTAGAGCTAGAAATTACCCTAGATGTTATCTAGTCCAAATCTCTTATTTAACAAGTGATGAAATAAAAGCCCACAGCAGTGAAATGACCTGCCCAAGGTGACAGGTAGAAGGTGGAAGAGACAGGATTTGAAACCCAATCCTCTAACTCCAAAGCCATGATTCTATGCTCTGTACTATGGTGGTTCCTAAACGTCCTTTAAGCTTCCATCCAGCTCTAACCCTTCTTCACCTGACTGGCTCTAGCCTGAGTAAAGATAAAGCAGGAAGGGAATCAAATTAAGACTCAGTCTTCCAGGAAAGCCAAAACAGTGTTTCTCTGTATTTTATGGAACACCTTGATTTTTAAGTGATTATCTCTATTGCCCAACTGGGCATTCCACTATAGCAGCTCTTAGCTTAATTAACAGATGTAAATAACCTGAATGAACATCTTTGTGGCTCTGTTAGCTTTGACTATTTTCCAACCAATGCCAAATTGGACAGGGTGTGCAATCTGACAAAAAATAGCATGATATTTTTATTTAAAAAAATTATGGACATCTCTTTTGACACAGTGGACAATTCCCAATCAACACTCACAGAATTCTTTATAAAGTACATTTCCTGAGGAATTTTGACTTTATTGATGGTTCATGGAAAGGAAGGATGCACCTTTTTATTGAGACTGACTTTAATCATTTCATGCAGCAAACATTTATTAATCGTCCACTATGTGCCAGGTGCTGTGGATACAAAGACTAAAAACCCAAACATTTTCCATTCTAAATGAGTCCATATTCTAGTGTTGTTCTAGGATCTACACATCCACGATGTTTGTGGTACCATGTTATAGTAGATAGAGAGCTAGCCTTTGGGTTAGGCCAGTCTGGGATCCATTATCCTGACTGGGTGACTACTGAGCTTCTCAGCCCTCAGTCAACTCTCTAAGACTCTACATTTCTGAGCAGCTGACAGTGTACATGGGGAGGAGTTTTCTCACCTGGGAGCTCCCTATGTTGATATCATAGATCTAGGCTTGTATGGCAGCTAGTCAAAGAGAAAACCAACAGTTTGGCTGATATTTGTCATTCTGAGATTTAAAAAACAACATCTTCCCTGTTTGAGGGGAAAATGTATATTGGTGCTAGAGATATAGAACTGGGCTTGTAGTTAGGAAGATGAGTTCAAATCCCACTTTAGCCACTTGCTAGTTGGGTGATGGCAGGCAGTCACTTAACCCTTGTGCCTAAATTTTCTTTTCTGTAAAATGGGTCTGTTAGTAGCATCTACCTCCCAAGTATTGTGAGGATAAAGTGAGATAATATTTGTAAAGTGCTTTGCAAATCTTTAAGTGCTGACTTACTGTGTTATCTTTTTTTTATCATCATCATCATCATTCTCACCATTATCCCTTTAATCTAATGACAATGTCATTGGAAATCCCACGTATGAAGTCGAATTTAAAGGATTCAAGAAACAACTAGCTGTTATGTAGAAATGGACCTTTGCAGGGATTCCATGCATCCATTTCTACATAACACAGCACAGTAACTGGCATTCTAGAGGTGGTCTGTCACAGTGCAACTGGAATGAAGAAGTCATGGCTTCAAATTCTACCTTTGATACTTACTATCTGTAAGACCTTAGCTAAACAAATTGGCTGCTCCAACTCAGTTTCCTCCTCTGAAAAAAGGGGGAATACATTTATTTTATTTTATTTTATTTTTTAAACTCTTACCTTCTGTCTTGGAGTCAATACCGTGTATTGGCTCCAAGGCAGAAGAGTGGTAAGGGTAGGCAATGGGGGTCAAGTGACTTGCCCAGGGTCACATAGCTGGGAAGGGTCTGAGGCCAGATTTGAACCCAGGACCTCCTGTCTCTAGGCCTGGCTCTCAATCCATTGAACTATCCAGCTGCCAAGGGGGAATAAATTTAATAATCTCCCATGGTTGCTGTGAGGTTCAAATGAGAAAGACTGTCAACTTCAAACTCCCATGTAAATGTCAGTTATTATAATCTCATAGTATTTCACCCCTCCGACATGAAGGCAAATTAAATTAAAGTTCTTGGGGTGGGGTGTGGTAGTAATGGGAGAGAATCCTGGGATTCTGATTGTCTCTATAAATCTGTGGCTTTAGACTAGGTAGAGAGCCAGAATGTGTTTTTATGCTACAAAGCCTCTCAGTTTGCCTGTGCTGACCTGGCCTCAAAGAGGAAAAATTAAATATGAAATCCATTGATATGGGCACTTTCACATTTAATAATAATAATAGCTAACCATATAGTAATGCTATGTTACTAACTTTTTAGGACAGCACTTTGTTATTGTAATAATAATAATAATTATTATATATTATATATGATATATATGATATGTATTATATATTATTATGTATTTAACAAAAAGAATAGCTAACAATTTTGTAACACTTTACATATATTATTTCCTATGATCCTCACCACCACCCTGTGAGGTAGGTGCCATCATTATCCCCATTTTACAGACTGGAAAATGTAGGTTAAGCTTTTAAGTGCCTTGCACAAGGTCACACAGTAAATGTGATGGGATTAAGACAGGATTCAAATCAAGGTTCTTTTGATTTCAAGGCCAAAATTCTATCTCTCATGCCATATAATGCCTTTTGGTTACAAAGGGGTTTTCAATGTATTTTATTATTTGATATGCTTAGCAACTGTTCAAGGTTAGAACTAGAGCTGGAAAGGCCAAGTGTTCCTGATTTTCCAAAGGAGAAAACTGAGGCCCAAGAAAATTAAGTGACTTATACAAGGTTTCACAGAAAGTGATGGTGGTTTGATTTGAACTCAGGGTCTTTGACTCCAAGTTAGTATTCTTCTGCTACTCCATGATGGTGTGCTGTTCTTCTGTGCCATTCTGACTAATGCGTTGCTGCCTGCTCGTGTTCACCCTGGTTATCTTTATCGCTCTTTTGGTGACTTTTAACTGTGGCATTCCACAGATATACAATTTCACTGCATAATTCTGTCACACATACTATACCATGATTAGAAAACTAAAGAATAGGATACTGTGTGAGCTCCAAAGGGGAAAAGTCATTAGCGACTCACAAGAACAGGGAAAGGTAAATTTGAGTTGGGTTTTAAAGAAAGAATAAAACTTTAACAGTTGAAGGTTCAGAGGGAGGATGTCCCAAGATGGAGGAAACAGCAGCCTGAGCAAAGGTAGAGAGCATAATGAAGGTGTGCCGACATACTTTAATTTGCACAGCTAAGCTACATGATCCTAGGTCAACACTTGTTATAGCAGCTAAAGAAATTGGGTTCAGTCATAAATGAGAATTGACAATTTCCAGGAGAGCAAGATAGACAATAGAAGCAGGAGGAAAAGAGTTCCTGCAGAAATCAGAAGTGGCCGGAACCAATTCTTTCATTCAATATACTTTTACTGAGCACTGAATATATACAAGGATGGTAGGATACAAAGATAAATAAAATTCAGCCATATTGGCTTAATTGCTATCTGTCATACAAAGTTGTTCCATCTCTCTGCCTTTCCACTGGCTGTGCTCCATGCCAGCAGTGCGCTCCTTCTTCACCTCTGCTTTCTCAGCATCCCTGGCTTCCTTCAAGACTCAGCCCAAATGCTACTTTCTTCCACTGGCCTTTCCTGGTCACCCAAGTTGCTAGTGCCTTCTTTTGTAAGCTTATCTCATATTCACTAGAGTTGCCCTGGATAAACTCAGACCATTCCATTACGGAGACTCTAAGGAAGAAAGAAGAAACGGATTAGGATGGTAACCCCATGATGAATCTAGTTATCTTCCTCCATGAGATGGCCCGTCTGATTTCCAGACTGAGTTTGGGGACTCATCAGACACCTGCCCACTGCAAGTATAGTCTAATTCAACTTTCCTTTGACATAACAAGATGTAGGTTGTTCTAGTGGTCTAGACAGACTGTCATTAGTGTCAGGGACTTTGGGGTTTGGACATTGAATGTGTCCATAATGTACTCTCTAGCCTTGGGCTCTGCATGTAGCCTTCTCAATTCAGTTCTTTTCCAGCTTATCTAAAAATAGTAATCATTACTTTCTTATAAAAATTTTTAGAATTAAATTTTATTTGTTTAATCAGCAAAAGTCCAACTTTCTCCCCTCCCAATTGAAAATGAAAGAAAAACAAAACCCTTGTTAGAAATATATACATATACATATATACATATACATGTATATATGTCAGGCGAAACAACTTCTGCACTGGTCATGTCCAAAAGAAAAAAGTATAAAAGGTATATGTAGTTCTGGGACTTTGCATCTGCTCCAGCTAAAAAATCTTAGCTCATTATTTTGTAGGCTGAACTTCAGCTGAGGAAGTTGGGTAGAAACCAAACAGATGTCAGACTAGGCATGGAGATGGGAGACTATGCTAGGTGGCATATCAGTGATATCTTCAAGTGATGGCTAAACTCTCATGAAAAATTATGGCTATTATCAAGGTTGGCAAAAATAAAATCTTTTATCATACACATACCCCTACTTTGTTATAGAGTTCAACCAGGAAGAACATTTCTATTAAATCATTATTTTTATTTACTTTCAAGTTTCTGCCAAATTCTTCTTAGTGGAGGGGGGGGGGGGAGTTGTGACCAGTGGTTGCTGGTCACATATTCATAAAGAAGATCAAACGTTTGAACAAAGGATTAAGGTAGAGGGAGATGCCTTATCTCAATTCCACTTGTAGGTTTTGATCCTTTGCTTCCCCACTCTCCCATTCATCTGCATGGGATAAAAAAGAATGTCACAGTTGAGGAAACAAGGGATTCAGACAAAGATACCCTTGGAAGTTTCTTCAAACAGTCCTGAAAGGGTGCAGTTTGGCAATCAGAAATTAAATAAGGGCTATAAGGACTTCCTAACTCTTAAGTTAGAGAGGAATTTGGACTGACACCTTGTCCCCAGTGAATAGATTAAAAGATAAGACCAATACCTGTGGATGTTTTTAGCTGGCTGACTGCTTTGTTATAAAAACCCCAAAACAAAGAAAACAAACAAACAAAAAAAAAAACAACCCAATTTCATTATTGGGCACAAAGATTTTTTTTTTCTAGAGAGGAAAAAGCTATCATGGTCAAAGCTCTGAGAATGAAGACTCTTTATGAGGAGAGAAGCAGTTAAGAGATGTTCTCTAATCTGCTATTGGGACTGTTAGAGAGAGACCTAGGGAGATCAGCCACCATGAAAGATGACACAGAGATGCTCTAGGAAACTGGTTTCTATTGTGGAGAGAGACTATAGACTATTGTGCCCCTCCTGATGTAGATGGGGAAATTCCAAATTGTTCTCCTGGCAGTTGGTATAACGGCACTGAGATAGGAATAGATTTCGTGTGTGAGACAAACAGTAAGCTGTGAAAATAAAAGCTATTAATAAAAATAAGATATTTAAAAAAGAAATGGATTCAACAAATACTCAACCAACAGGGTCATCAGAAATGTCAGAATGAACAGTTATTACAAACATCTGTGGGTATCATCTTAATGCCACCCAAGAAACCTAATCCTTTGGTGCCAATTCATATGAGTGCCTTCAACTATGACAATGGTATGAACTTATTTTGTCATTAAGTACATTCTACAAAGACTCAGAAATCATAAAAATGCCACCGAAGAAAAACCTTTTCTAATCCCTGGCTCCCCTCTCCACCTCCCACTCCCTGGGTCGTGGAAATAGATTAACATTTACTGCACGACACTTTCAAAGAGAGATGCGAGCAGTAGGCTATTTTATCTTTGGTATTTGATTGAAGGTAGCGCGTATTTTTCATTTGTGCTTTTGCCTGAAGGTAAAGAGGGAGTTAGATAAAAAGAGGACAAGGAATTGCTGTGATGTACTTCTTCAGGATATAAAACTTGTAATCGAATGTTGCTCTCCGAGTCATTTCAACTCAATGAATATGCCTCCATTATCTGTGAGGATCCCTGGTACAATGATATAAAGCTTTGTCCAATATCAGAAAGGATATTTCCTTATAAAACAGAGCCAAGGAGCTCCTAAAGTGTTTATAATGGGTCTTTGCTTTTTATTTTATCCATATAAAAAAGAATATTTTTACTTTATACTAGTACTCAAGATACAGTTTGATAGTGGTAGATAGAGGGACAGCCTTAGAGTCAGGAAGGTCTGAATTCAAGTTTTACCTCTAACACATTCTAGTTGTGTGTTCATAAGTCATGTGTAGCTGGTGTATATTGTTATTTTGCTTATGTAGTTTATGTGTGTGATTATTTGGTTTTGTCACAGGGAGGCAAGAATAGACATCTCTGGTATCTTTGCCCCATCCCCAACTTATCCAAGGGAGATTTTGGGTCCTTCCAGGAAGGGAATCAGAAATTTGGGGCCACTCTGTCCTCTTTAAAGATAGGGAGTACCAGGCTAGAATTATGTCTCTCTGCTTCCTTAAACATTGTTAGTCTAAGGGAAGTAATTTTTAAGTTCTGGCTGTCCTCCTGATTGCTATTCTTTAGCAGAAAAGGAGAGCTCCAAGCTATATATCCAAGACTTGACTCCTTTCCCACCAAATGCCAGTTCTATAGAGAATACACATAGCAATCAGTAAGGAAACCCATTTATACAATCTGATAGCAAAGCAGAAATCAGAAAAAATATACCTAGTAGGATATATAGCAGACAATACACAGAGTAAATGAGCGCTTGCTTTGGGAGTGAGATATATCAGCTCAACCGAGAGAGAGAGACTCAGATCTCATGTAAGAGGAAATTCCCCCAAGTCTATAGTGTAAAAAGCTGGGGACATGATAGAGATTACCAGCTCCTCTCCACGTTGGCTTCTTCCCAGTCTTTCTCTCACTTCCAGCCTTTTTCAGCCTTTTTAAATTTTGGTGGCATCATGTCCAATTAATCCTTTATAAATATCATTTGTACATATTTGTTTGCATGCAGTCTACTCACTAGACCACGAGCTCTTTGAGAGAGGGACTGGCTGTTTCCTGTCTTTGTATTCCAAGAACTTGTCAGTGCCCTGCACATGGAAGGTACCTAATAAATGCTTGTTGACTGGAATTGATACTAGTTCAACTTCATTCTTTTTACAAAAGAGGAACTGGGGTCCAAAGAAATTAGATGACTTGCACAAGGTCATAGTAGCAGGGCTGAGATTTGAATCCAGGTCATCTGACTCCAAGGCCAGCACTCTTTGCAATGTATCACATTGCTTTTTCATATGAATTGCTTATGTAGTTTATGTGTGTGATTATTTGGTTTTGTCACAGGGAGGCTAGAATAGACATCTCTGGTATCTTTGCCCCATCCCCATTTCAACCATCACACCTATCTGGTATTTGAATAAATATGGTTAAATAACCAAGCAAATAAGTAATTATTCTGTGCAAGATTTTATATTGCAGGTTCTACTCCTTAGAGATGAATGTTTCCTTTGAGAATAATGTCTCTCTGTGTTATAAGTAAGATTTAAATTAATGTCAATAATTCCAAGTGTCATATTTTATAAGGTTTATTATTAATCACTTGAAATAGAAGAAACAAAAGAACAAAAGTATAAAGCCTAAGTAAAACTATGTGGGGGGGGGCAGCTGGGTGGCTCAGTGGATTGAGAGCCAGGCCTAGAGACTGGAGGTCCTAGGTTCAAGTCCGGCCTCGGACACTTCCAGCTGTGTGACCTTGGGCAAGTCACTTGACCCCTATTGCCCACCCTTACCACTCCTGGGCCAAGGACGGTCCCTAGCCCGGATGAAAAAGGAGGAGGGTTGGGCGTGGGGCTAGCAACCCCACCCTGTAAAACTACATCTGCTAAAGAAACTGCAACCTTAAGTAGGGGCAGCTGGGCTAGCTCAGTGGATTGAGAGCCAGGCCTAGAGACAAAAGGTCCTAGGTTCAAATCCGGCCTCAGACACTTCCCAGCTGGGTGACCCTGAGCGACCGTGTGTCCCATTGCCTACTGGTTGTGGCCCTATGCTCCTAGAATGGAGTCCCAGGATAAAAAAAAACAAAAAACAAAACAAAAAAAAAAAACCATGTGGGTAATATTCTCCTGCCTGGCTCTCACCCAACCTCCACAACTGCCTTACCAGGAAAAAAGGGAAGGGCAGGGTTACATCAAAATATATCCTCCTTACATACACATGCAGTGTTTGCACTCAGTGTGAGCATGTAAATGGGTTGCTGGGAAAGAGTTCTGGGGATCAGATTCTAATTACACACGTATAAGTACCTGTTAAGGAATTAGAGGTTTAGAGAAGATAGAGAAAGTACTTAGAAAAGTAAAATGTTAGGGAGGTTGGCATAATTGATTTTTCTTAAAAAAAAAATAGAACACACTTACCTTCTGTCTTAAAACTGATGCAAGTATCAGTTGCAAGGCAGAAAAGCAATAAGATCTAGACAGTTGTGTGACTTGCCCAGGATTACACAATTAGGAAGCATCTAAGTCCAGATTCAAACCTCGGAACTCCTGACTTCAGGCCTGGCACTCCATCCCCTGAATCACCTAGTTGCCCTGGGGATAACTGTTTTCACCTAAACTTAATGGCTTTCATGTGGTAGAGGGAGCAGATTCATTCTGAATATCTCTGAAGTACAGAACAAAAATAAATATATGGAAATGATAAGATGGTAGATTTCTACTCATTATTAGGAAGAATAGTCAGGTAGATCAGTGGGTAGGGAACTGGGCCTGGACTCAGGAAGATCTTAATTCTAATCCAACCTCAGATACTTCTTAGCTATGTGACCCTGGATAAATAATGTAACCTGTCTCAGTTTCCTCATCTGTAAAATGGGGATAATAATAGTACCAAACTTCTAGGCTGTTGTGAGGACAAAATGAGATAACATTTGTAAATGGTTCTGTAAGTCTTAAAGAGCTAAAGAAATGCTAGCTATGTTTTAGGGTTTTTTTTTAAGAACTATTTTATTTTATTTAAAAATTAAAAAAAAGATTTCTCCATGCTTACATGATTCATTTTCTTTCCCTCCCCCCTCCCAGAGCCAATAAGCAATTCCCCTGGGTTGTACAGATGTTATCACTTGATACCTATTTCCATATTCATTTTTGCAATAGAGCAATCTTCTAAAGTTGAAACCCCATATTATATACCCACAAAAATAAGTGATAAGTGATAATTTTTTTTCTTTTGCATTTCTACTCCCACAGTTCTTTCTCTGGATGTGGATAGCATTCTTTCTCATAATTCCCTTGGAATTGTCCTGGATCAATGCATTACTGCTAGTAGAAAAGTCTGTCTTATTTGATCTTCCCACAATGTTTCAGTTACTGTGTACAATGTTCTCCTGGTTCTGCTCATTTCATTCTGCATCAGTTCATGGAAGTCTTTCCAGTTCATATAGATGATTAAAATTATTTTGAGAGACGGATTTTGGGTAAGAATATCAATTTATTGATTAGGCTAGCATTATAAATAATAAAGTGATAGGTCAGAGGCTCTGTCAAATAACCAAAGATCATGAGGCTCTGTCAGGCAGATTTATAAATAGAGTCTTATGGGGTCATTATTCAGCCCCTCCCTTGAACATCTTAAGACATTGCTAATTGGTAAATAGCTAATTAGGAGGTGGTCTATCAAGCTATCCACCCTTTCTTATCTCCATGTGATGAAGGTCACATTGGCAGGAAGAGAATCCTTATCTTACTTTTCTATTGTCCAAATTTTATATCAAGGAAGACATTCATTGGGATTCCTAATGACAAAGAAAATGTAAAAAGCAGAGTCTCTGATCCAGAACTCAGACACAGGAATGCCCCCAAATTCTTACTGTCCTTATATAGAAATTAATATTGTATATGAAAAAATAAATTCTTAAAGTTCACAAAGCAGATCAGTTTAACAACCATAAGAGGCATATTATATTTATATAATGTTTTAGAGAGTACAGGGTACTTTTACTTATATCGTCTAACCCAGTCTACAGAACAATTCTGTGAGGTAGCTGGAGCAAGTACTATTTCTCTCATGTTGTAGATGAAGATACTGAGATTCAGAGTGGGAAACTGACTTCCCCCAAGCCCCACAGCTAGTAAGTGGCAGTGACAGTAGTGAAAGTCAAGTCTTTTGACCCCCAGTGGAGCACTCCCTGTACTGTTCCTAGCTTCCCATTGCTGGAAGTATTCGAGCAAAGGCAAGATGATCACCCTATGGAGGAAGAAGGGATTCTGGCACGAGGCAGTACATCAGTGTCTTTTCCAACACAAGGATTCTGGAGTAAAATACCTGAACAAGACAAATAGAGACTACAAAATTGATCTAGATTCTAATTTATGTTGTCAGTGATTGCAAAGTAATGTTCTCTAGTAAATGGGGTTGAGAATTTCATAAAAATTAAAATGAGGGCTGCCATAGTTACTGGGACCGCAATGACCAAATATTTGCCTATTCTATTGCTTGTCCATTTGAGAATGAAACTACCGAAGAAGGGGGAGACAGAAAGAAATTATACAAGGAAACACCATGTTTTTTGTACATGTTTTATGTTTTAATAAAAGCTTTATTCAATGTTAGTTTTATGGAACTATGCTGAGCATAGTACAAAGATTAAATGATTTTTCAATAATTTGGGGCCTTTTAAAAGTGGGCCCCTGGGTATGGTGTGCCCTACACACCCCTTAAAAATTAATGTGGTCTAATTAACTTGTTTGGGCTTTTTGCTCTGACCTTTAAGGCCCATCTATCATCACGCCATAGTTATATCCTAAAAACTTATAGTTGTTTTTGAGCTATATCTAAATAGATTTTTTAAACCTTTATCTTCTGTCTTAGAATCAATACTATGTATTGGTTCCAAGGCAGAAGAGTAGTAAGGGTGAGGTAATTGGTGTTAAGTGACTTGCCCAGGGTCACACAGCTAGGAAGTGTCTTACACCAATTTGAACCCAGCTCTTTCCAACTCCAGACTTGGCTCTTTACTCACTGAGACATTTAACTTCCCTGACAGATTATTCCAAGCATTATCTTTTCATGGACCCAGAGTTGGAAGTGACTTTGAATTACAATTTAGCCTAGATTCTTGGAGACACTGTGTTATAGAGGAAACAGTTCTGCCTCTGGATTCAATTCATAGAATCCAGGTTCAAATCTTCCTATATGATACATATTGCCTATGTGATTTTGGGCTAATTACTTCACTCTGAGCCCTTATTTCCTCATCTGTAAAATGAAGGAGTTGGATTAGGTTGTTTCTAAAGTAGGTCCCATCCAGCTCCAGAATTATGATCCTAAATTGCTGACTATATAAACAAAAGTGTTAAAGTTGGCATTAAGGAGAAGGGAAAAGTAAGAGGTAGGAAAAGAGAGTAACATATATTTATGCTACCAAACTGTGGTTGCTACATTCTGTCAGCAGGTCTAGAAATAGTTTCAGGTTAGTCCCTCATTATCCTACTGAGAACAGTTTTAAAAAGAACTAATAAATTGAGTTCTTGTGAGTCAATGTATTTACCACTTATGAAACAGATTTTGCACTTAAACTTAAATGTTTTCCTTAATGTACAACCACCTGCATGAATCCAAGCAATATATTTGAGAGGAAAAAAAGTAGAAAATGTTTTTGGAGGGTTTTGCTCTTTTCTTGTATAGGCAGATCAACTCTTTTCATGGGTAAGACTCCTCTCCTCTTCTTGGGAGAAATCAAGGTGTATACTAAGAAGGAATCTGCTTCTGGATGCAAGAGGAAATGTTTTGACAGAGACGAAGATTCCAATTTTCATTGGAGGAAGGACTAAATTCATGTAGCTCCTACACTGAATTATAGGAATGATGGCAGAGCAGTGACAGAGAATGATTGACTATGAATCTTGACCTTGCTGTTTGTAAAAGAAAGTATGGTACTGAAGAATTATGAAGTGTGGAAGAATGTACACTAAGAAACAATCTGGATCAATACCCTCTCTAAAATCTTCTTCATGGACCAGCCAACTGGGTTTTTGGGGGTTCCAAGTTTGCCCTTGACCCCTGAGAACTCACCCCAAGGGAAGTCTCGGACTCACCCATTTCAGACTGAACAGTAGACCTGAAAGTACTTGATGATCCTAGCCTAGATGGGGCTAGTAGATCTAATCAAATGTTAAGAACCCTTTAAGTCTTAGTTGTTTCTTTCATTGTATCAGAGATTCATTCCCAAGAAGACCAACACCTGTGTAGGAACCATCTTTTTTAGTATCCATTATAAGTAGAGCACTCCCTGATACCCCAGCTTCTGGCTACAGTCTCTTTCCCAAGCCAGTTTACAACCTGTCAGTGGTGCCCTGAAATCCCCAAAAGATATATAAGATCCCCAAGTTCTGTTGTTTCTTTGGAGAATCTTCTCTTGTGTTGATCCTCCCAGAGATAGTGTTTCCAGAGCCCCAGGGTCTTGACTCTGTATTGTATAGATTATTATAGACCTATCTCTTTCCTGATTAAAGTCTTGGTTTTTATGACTAGGCTAGTAGTTCTGTGTTTTTTCAGGTTGACAGATCCTTTCCTGGCCCCTCCTTCTCATAGCATCTTGTATTTAGCTCTCTCTCTCTCTCTTGCTTCTCTGTCTCTCTCTTATTTGTCCACTTCATATCTATATAAATGTGTACTTCCTGTCTTCCCCTTTAGAATGTAAGCTCATTGTTGATAGAAATTGTTTCATTATTTGTAATTATTTGTAAGGCACTTGTATCCCTTGTGCCTAGCACAGTGCTAACTACATGGAGAGCATTTAATAAAGATTTATTGGTTAGTTGATTGGTACTATAAGTTATATGGATTATATAGGTCTAAAGTGAATGTGGGATCCACCAGATGGCAGGTAGCTTTATGTCCTCTAGGAAGGGAAGAGAGATTTCTTGATGGCTGAGCATCTCTAGAATAAGCCTTTTCTACATTTTAAAAGTGTTAAATAAATCCCATACTAGTCATTTATTCAATATATAATAAGCATTTATTAAGTGACTAATATGTGCCAGCCCCTTTTCTAAGTGCTGGACAAAGACAAAAATAAAAGATTCCCTGACTTCAAGGAACTTCTATTACATTGAAGGGAAATAGTATGTTCATAAATAACGACATACAAAATATAGGTAGGTAAAAAACAAAATATGAGGTAATTTCTTGAGGGAATGCACTAGCCATTGGAGGATGAGGTTCTTGTAGGAAGTGGCACTTGAACTGAAATTTTTTTTTTTTAGTTTTTTTTTTAAACCCTTAACTTCTGTGTATTGGCTCCTTGGTGGAAGAGTGGTAAGGGTGGGCAATGGGGGTCAAGTGACTTGCCCAGGGTCACACAGCTGGGAAGTGTCTGAGGCCAGATTTACTTGAACTGAAATTTAAAGGATACTAAGTATTTAAGTATTATGTAAGGCAGAGGTAAGGTGAAAGTACATTCCATTTCTAAGGGTAAGAGCCCTCAACAACCATGCCCCCCATGGTTCTGCCATTTCAATGGAAACAATAATTCAAAAATAACTGAGGTGCATATAAGCCCATAAGAATTTGAAAGGTTTTGGGTCATTAGGTGAAAGTAGAAGATGTTTGTGGAAAATGCCTTTTGATTGGTTGAAGAGATTTAGGTGTACCTTCAAATATATCTGGGATGTTGACCATTCCAGTAGCAGGCCAGTCTGGTGGTAGTCAAATCTGGCAGTGAAAGACTCCTGAGAGGGAACTGTCCTTTGGGGGGAAAGGAGAAAGTTTCTATCCATTTAACCAAGTGATGGCCTTGTGAAAATCAAAAGATTGGATGGTCTCATTGGCATCAGAAATAGTGCACTGATCCAATATCAGTTTCCCTAGGGCATCAGTGGATGGTGGAAACATCTGCACTGGGCATTGAGAGACATACTGAGGACAGACTGGATACCCTGAGGAAAGGAGAGCTTTAGGACTCTACAAAGGGAACTGATTCTCAGGGACCTAAAAGATGTCCTAAGGACGGGGATATGGGTGTAGAGGACCAGCACCTCTAATGTGAGGGCTTGCTGAGCACTTTTCAAAATTGCTCATCTACCTCTGGTGTCTATGTGACACCCAAGTCTCACCGGTAGGTAGGTCCAAGAAGGTGGAACATGTGCAGTGACTACACCCCAGTAAAACCATCTTGGCAGAGTTTAAACCAGATTGAGGGTAACTGACAAAGTAGCCTGTGTTTTATCTCAGAGGCCATAGGGACAAAGTGGATTCTTTTGAGCAGGGGAGTGATGTGGCCAGACATCCTTTAGGACAATCATTTTGGCAGCTGTGTAGATCGCCTGGAAAGGGGAGAAATTTAAGGGAGATCAATTAGGAAGGGATTTCAATAGGCAAGAAGTGATGAGGGCTGGAACAAGAGTGGCCTCTATCTGAGTGGAGGTAAAGTCAATAGGACATGGCTACTGATTGTATGTGAAACATGAGTGAAGATGAAGACTCAAGGGTGATTCCTAGATAGCAAACTTGGGTGATCCTCTGGAGAAATAGGAAAGTTAGCAAGAGAGAACTAGAGTGAATTTGTTATTTTTTGGTTATATAAAGTTCGAGATATCTAGGGAACCACCAGTTGGAGATAGTCCAAAGAACAGGTAATGATGTGAGACTAGAGCACAGGGGTAAGAATGGGCTAATATATAGATTTGTGAGTCATCTGCATAGAACTTATAGCTTAACCTGTGGGGGGGGGGGGAGAGAGAGAGAGAGAGAGAGAGAGAGAGGAAGAAGGAGGAGGAGGAGGAGCATCATCATCATCATCAACAAACAGGCAGCTTAATAATGTAGGGAATAGAGCCCTGGACTTGGGGGAAGAAAGATAAATTTGAATCCTGCCTTTAGACACTTCCAAGCTAAATGACCTAGACCCAGTTAATTAATCTCTCCATGCCTCAGTTTCCTTATTGGTTGATTTCAATGGTCTGCAAGTCCCTTCCAACTCTAAATCTATGATTTTATGAAAAGAGAACCCAGAAGAGAGCCTTGGAGTATCTACACACATAGGAGATGGACAAGGAGTTTGGTATGGAGTGTCTAGACAGGTAGGTAGAAGGAGAGCCAAGAGAAGGCTATCATTAAAATCCTTGAAGAACTGTTTAATTGGATATTATGGTCAAGAAGGTTAAATGCTGAGAAATCAAGAACAATAAGGACTAAAAAAATGGTCATACAATAAAGCATTTAATCAATCACTAATAATTTCTTTGAATTGGATTGTGGTCAAAAGCCAGATACAAAGGATTGAGAAAGGAGTATGAAGTAAGAAAATGGAGACAGTGAGTGGATTCTTGTTCCATTCTTGGAATGTATCTGGAAACTCTTTTGAGGGTAGAAAAATGATCCAGAAATAAATGTTCTAAGGTTTTCCAGAGAGAAGTTATGAGGTTCCTCTCTTCTCCTCAAATATATGTGGGTCTGTCATGTTAGACTTTGGGGTTCATGTCATACATGGGTTATAGTCAGCAGATTTAGAAGGTAAAGTGACCTTGGTCAAATCACAGTGTCTCTGGACCTCAATTTTTCTCATCTGCAAAATGAAGCTCTTGAATTTGATGGCCTCTAAGGTCCATTCTAGCACCAAACCAATAAACCTATGAAATTAAGGGGCCAGATGTTTTTGATCTCAAGTTGTACCCAAAGATCTATAGCTGTCTACTATTTGCCATATTAATTATATATATTTTTCTAAATTATTGTGATAGAGGCAGCAATGTGGGCTGATTTCCATGTAGAAATTCAGGCTCATACATATTGCAAAATTACAATTTAACTTGCCTACAAAATATATTATTGGTTTCTGCTCCACGCTAGCTTTTCTGTGTATGAAATCCAATAGAAACTGTCTTAAGTGTTTTTCTCCTTATTAAACAGCCTTCTAAAATCTATAATTCAGCGAGACATTAAGTAGTTGCATTTATTTCTATACAATTCAGTTCTGCAAATCCTACTGTGAATTCAGCAGGGCATTCTTGCCCTAGTCAGTTTTTGTTATCAGCAACTCGACATGAAAAGAGATTGTATTTCTCTGCTAATGGAAGAAACCAAAGGATAATCAAGACTCTGAGTATTTTAAAACATGAGTTTGTATTGCAGCCTTGAGATTTAAAAATGGGGAATGGGGCGAGTGTTAGAATAGATCCGTTAATTACCTCCTTGGGTATGAGGGGGTCACTGTTCAGTTGGGGGCAGATGACTGCTGTCTTCTTGTATTGGAAAGAATGGTCCTCTATGCATATGTATGGAATGCAATCATTAAAACTATGAAGGAATCTTCTTTCTTCATCATATTCCCTCTATTTTCTCCATAGTACTCCTTCCCATTTTCAAGAATAATTAAGAGTACAGACTTTCAATTCAATTCAGCCATTTCTAAAACAGGCTCAAGAGCAGTAACTAGGAAATTTTGAACTTGGGGCAGAGTGAGAGAGTTGCCCTGGGCCTTAGCTGCCAAGAGGAGGGAATAGGCTGTAGGACATGTTGCCAAGACCAAGAGTGGGTTTGCGTGGGGAGCTGCAGAGGGTGTGCCACCTAAGGTGTAGTGCCCTAGAGGAAGACCTAGGGTTAGTGGTATTGGTGCCAGCTAAATTTCTGCACCCTGTAATGAAATCATAATGGCTCTCTTCTTTTAAGGGAGATCTTAGAATAATGTTTCCAAAAAGCTTACAAAGCACCTTCCTCCCAACTACCCTATGAAGTCGGAACCTTGGTTTACCATGGTCAATTAATTCATTACTTAGTAACGAATCATATTTCAATAGACTATAACCTCCTAGAGGTCAGGGATTGATTTTTGTATCGTCTTTGTATTCCTGGTTCCTAGCATAGTACCTGGCACATAGTAGGTGCTTAATGAATGGCTTTTGTTTTGGTTGTTCCAGATCTTTGATTTCATTAAAATGGTCATTTTAAATAAGTCCTGAATCAATTTAAAATTATAGCTTCTTTTTCTCTTAGTATTGGGAACTTTTGGTGTGTACATTCCTTCCATAGATTCAGATCTTCAACTTATTTATAATAGTCTTAAAAAGTTACCTTGAACACTATGAAGTTGTGACTCCATCTTTTGCTCCCATGATGTTGTCCTATGCCTTTGCTGCCTCATTTACAAGACAATTTAGTTTCATATATGCATATATGTATATATTTAAAATTATAAAGTACTTAGCACAGTGCCTGGTGCATAGACACTTATATGCTTGTTCTCTGTCCTCCTCTTCTAGACTAAGCATGACTTTTACCTTTCTGAAAGAAACCTTTCCTTCTATAGGAGTCCCCACAGCTGCTGGTGCCTCCCCCTTTTATTTTCTATTTCTTTGTTTTTCATTTAATTTTTTATTTAGTTATCCAGCCATTTATTTATTTATTTGTTTGTCCATTCATTCACTCATTCATTATCCATCTATTTATTTGTTTATTTGTTCATTTATTTATTCATTCATTCATTCATTTATTCATTCATTCGTTTGTTTATTTAAACCCTTACCTTCTGTCTTGGAGTCAATACTATGTATTGACTCCAAGGCAGAAGAGTGGTAAGGGTAGCCAATGGGAGTCAAGTGACTTGCCCAGGGTCACACAGCTGGGAAATGTTGGAGGCCAAATTTGAACTTAGGACCTCCCATCTCTAGGCCTGGTTCTCAATCCACTAAGCTACCCAGCTGCTCCCCCCTCCCCCTTTTAAATAGACTTTCTCTCTCTCTCTCTCTCTCTCTCTCTCTCTCTCTCTCTCTCTCTCTCTCTCTCTCTCTCTCTCTCTCTCTCTCACCTTCACTTCCAAGACAGAAGAATAGAAAAGACTAGGCAATCAGGGTTAAGTGACTTGCTCAGGGTCACACAGCTGGGAACTGTCTGAGGTCAGATTTTAACCTAGGACCTCCTGTCTCTAGGCCTGGCTCTCTCCTCCTCCTCCTCCTCCTCCTCCTCCTCCTCCTCCTTCTTCTTCTTCTTCTTCTTCTTCTTTTCTCTGTCTCTGTCTCTGTCTGTCTCTGTGTCTCTGTCTCTGTCTCTCTCTGTCTCTGTGTCTCTGTCTCTGTCTCTCTCTCTCTCTCTCTCCCTCCTTTACCTTCACTTCCAAGACAGAAGAATAGAAAGGACTAGGCAATCAGGGTTAAGTGACTTGCCCAGGGTTACTCAGCTAGGAAGTGTCTAAGGTCACATTTGCACTCAGGTCCTCCTGATTCCAGACTCCAGTGTTCTATCCATTGTGCTTCCTAGCTACCCCTATATATTCTTTATCTGCCTAGTTATTTGCATGCTGTCTCCTCTATTAGACTGTGAGCTCCTTGAAGGCAGGCACTGTTTTTGCTTTTCTTTGTATCTTCAGTGTTTGGCACAGTGCCCAGAACACAGTAGGAGTTTAATAAATACTTGTCCACTGACTGCACACAGCCGGTGTGTGCCAGAGGCACGCCTGAAACATGGGTCTTACCAATGCAGAGGGTGGCGCTCTGATCATTATAATGCTGCCTTTTGCTGGTTCACTTGAATTATTGGCTGTGATAAGGGTGATTAGTGATGAGATGAGTCTTTCTGTATTTAGGTGGGTTGGTTGCCAGAATGTAGAGTCAGTCCGTTATTGGGAATTGTACTCAAAATCTTTAGAGCAGGATAGAACTTGCTAGGTCTTTTTTTTTTGCACTGTTATTGTCTTCAGGAATGCAGGCTCACCTTCGTATCACAATGAGGAATCAGTGGAATTTTTCAGAAGTTGAGGAATGTTGTGCAAGTATCGCTATCTCCATTTTTATAGATAGGGGAAACCAAGACTTAGAGTTTTAGAATAACTTGTGCAGATTTCTCAAGGTAGTAGGTGGAGTAATCTGGACTTGAACTTAGGTCTTCAGAAGCTTTAAAAAATAACAATATCTCCAGTATAACTCTTCCAAAGACAGTCATTCAAGTAAATTATTGTTAACTGGCACTGGGATGAAACAGCTTAGCAACTCAACACTACTTTCCAGTGAGTTTTTATATTTTTTTTTATCATGGTTTAATGTTAGTCCATAAACAAGTTTTACAGGGCCTCAGCATTATGACTGACAATTTTATTTTACAGAATCAGCATTTTCCCCAGAGTTTTTTGGACTTGGAACGCCTTATTTTGAAAATACAGTGTCTGCTTTGGTTAACGACAAATAAAAATTTTCTTCCCCTCTCTGTCCAGGCCTCTCTCTCTAGTCACAGAGTTTTGCCAGACTCATTTTAGGATGACGTCCGGCGCTGTTGGACTCCTCTAGTTTGTCTTTCTATCCTCAGTGCCCAGCACAGTACCTGATCCTTAGCAGGTATTTAATGAATGCTTGGAGAATGTGATTGAATATTAATTCCTTCAAATCAGTCACTGCTCATCAAATCTCATCATAATAAGCAGATATATTTGTCTTAAAGATATTTGTTAGGACGGAATTCAGTTCAGTTCTTTGGCATGAATATCTAATCAACTCATTTGCAATCAGTAGACACAATCTGCTTGTGATTTGTAGAATCATATATTCTTAGAGTTGGAAGGGACTTCTGAGTCTGCCTAGCCCAGCTGTACCTGAGTGAGAACTCCCTCTCTAAGGTTACACCAAATGGTCATCCACTTTTCTGGACTCAATGGATAGGGAATTAGCTGAAGTGACCTGCTGAAGCATTTGAAGTATGTCTGTGTGTCTGTCTGTATATATCAGTGGTTCCCAAACTTTTTTGGCCTACCACCCCCTTTCCAGAAAAAAAATATTACTTAGTGCCCCCCTGGAAATTAATTTTTTTTTACGTTTTTTTTTAAACCCTTAACTTCTATGTATTGACATAGGTGGAAGAGTCGTAAGGGTAGGCAATGGGGGGTCAAGTGACTTGCCCAGGGTCACACAGCTGGGAAGTGTCTGAGGCCGGATTTGAACCTAGGACCTCCCATCTCTAGGCCTGGCTCTCAATCCATTGAGCTACCCAGCTGCCCCCTGGAAATTAATTTAAAAAAATTTTAATAGCAATTAATAGGGAAAGATAAATGCACCTGTGGCCATCACCGCTCTCCTGGATCACTGCAGCACCCACCAGGGGGCGGTGGCGCCCACTTTGGGAATCACTAGTATATATGTATGTACATAAATATATTGACACATATAACATACACATACACATACACACAAATGTGTGTGTATAGATCTTTGTATGTGGGACATATGTTAATGTATTTGGGGAATGAATGTGTGTACACATAAACCTCTATGTATTTGTGTGTAGGTATACATATATGTTGCTGTGCCAGACATGTTTTTCAGCTTTTCCGTGAATTCCTTTCAAAATCCCATTTCCCAATTTTATGGGAATTTCAGATAACAACTATGGAAGGACTGTGAGGAACAGCCTTAGAGAAAATGTCCTCATTTAATTCAATTTCTGCCTTCTAATTTGAGTCAGTACACTTTGGGAGATTGGAGTTTCTATGAACCTTTTTTCCCCAAGGGTTAGAAATATGTACATTATATGGAGGTATGTTGTCCAAGACTGGAGAGTGAGTGCCCCAACTTTACTCTACCCTATTTAGAGGACTTCTGGAGTATTATATTCATTCTTTTGAAAGAGAGGGAATCTAGGGATAATAGTAATATCTTCTTCTCAGGGTTGTTGTCAGGATTCAATGAAATAATGTACATAATATGCTTTGTGAACTTCAAATAAATGTCTGCAGTTGTTATAATTGGGCAGCTAAGTGGTACAGTGTATAGAGCACTGGGCTTGGAATCAGGAAGACTCATCTTCATCAGTTCAAATCTGGCCTCAGACTCTTACTATCTATGTGACCCTGGGCAAGCCACTTTATCCTGCTGGCCTTAGTTTCCTCATGTATAAAATGAGTTGGAGAAGGAAATGGCAAACCACTCTAATATCTCTGCCAAGGATACTCTCAATGGAATTGTGAAGAGCTGGACATGTTTGAAGCTACAGAACAACAATACAACATTTTTTGATTATTTAATAATAATAGCAGAGCCAGGATTTGAACTGAAGGTCTCTGCCTCCAAACCACAGCTCTTTCCCGCTGTACCTGGATTGACTCACTTATGGCCCTCAGAGGGGCAGCACTAGGAACAATGGGCACAAATTGCAGAGAGACAGATATGGGTTTGATGGATGTACTGGAGCCAGCTCAAACCAGCTCACAGGAGCTAGTGGTTAAATTTTCAGTGTGAGCAGTTGCCCCTCCTGTAAATCTACAGATCTGGACTTGTCTTGTTTTATTGATCATCTGGACTTAAGAAAGTGATAGGGAAAATGTTAATGATGCAGAGTAAAACTTAAAAGTTTATCATGAGGGACAGTTAGGAGGCTCAGTGGATAGATGGACTCCAGGACTGGAGGTGGGAGATCTTGGGTCCAAATCAGACATTTTCTGTGTTTGATCTGTGTGCTCCTGGGCAAATCACTTAACCCAATTATCTAGCCCTTACCACTCTTCTGCCTTGGAACTGATACTTCTTATCAATTCTAAGTCAGACTGTGAGGACTGAAAAAAAAGTTTATCAGGGGGTACATTTTCACCCCCAGAGAGCATGTTTTTAAACATTTACTAGCATAGTCCTGCATGTAAGGGAAAATCCTTTGAACAATTCAGGTTATCAGAAAGTAGAATGAATGGGCTGCCTCTGGGAGAAATGGGCTTCCCCTCTTTGGAGGTCTTTAAGGAGAGCCTGGGGGATACCTTGACTGGTATGTTTTACAAATGAGTCTATTAATAATTGTAAACAAAGGAGTCATGACTCCAGTATTCTGCGACTAATTCCTTATATTCTGTTATAGTAGTAACATTAAATTTGTAAAGTTTGTTATTGTTATAAATGTTTTTCACAAATAAAATCTTATTTGATCCTCTGAGTAGTCTCTTTAATAAATAAACATTTTTATTTATTAAATTAAAACATTAAATAAATATTATTTAAAAAATTATTTTCTGACCAAATAAAAGGAAGAGAAAGGTTGTAGAATTTCTTTAAAGTCATTCAGTCACCAGCAGAAGCCAGGCCTTCGCTCCCAATCCAGTACCCTTTCTACTATGTCATTCCCCTGAAGGAGATAAGAGATAAAAGGAAAATTCACACTTTGCTTCTAGAGAACCTGAGGCATGGCCATTTTAAATGACTCTTCCAAGATCTTAAATCAAGCTCTTCAATGTGGGTTCCTTTAGATCAGGGACTATCTAGCTTTTCTATTTGTATAGAAAGCTAGAACTTAGCAAAAGTAATCACTTAATCTTTTTTCATTGATTGATTCATTTACACATTTTAGTAGAATTATGCTAGAAACCCAGGCAAAAGTAAGCCTAAAATTTAGGGATAATTGTAAGACATTGGCACAGTTTGATTTAGGGAGGCTTAAAAATTCCTTCATTTCTTTGAATTAAAAGCTCACATAAATAAAGTGCTTTGAGGTTTATAAAGCCCTTTCCTCATACCAACTCTTCAAGGTAGGTAGGGGAAATATTTTTATTCTCATTTTAGAGATGAGGGAATTTTGACTTGGGGGAGGGACAGATTAGTTGATTTGTCCATGGTCATGTAATAGATCAAGTGACAGAAGAGGGGTTTAAACTCAGGGCTTCCACTCTCCAAATCCAATACTCTACCTATTTTGTCTACTAGGTCTTGGAGACATGAAGATCTTGGACTCAAATCCTACCTCAGATATTTACTGAATGTATGAGCTTGGGCCAAATTTTTACTTCTTGAAAGCAACTGCCCATAAGGAACTAGTATAGGTTTCCAGTTCCTTAGGGTCCACCTCCCCTTAAGTTCTTATTTTCTGACCAAAATATCTGCCAGTGTTTCTTCTCTCACTGACCAAAAAAGAGGTATGGAGATCATAACATCCCCATTAACAATATAGCACTTAACTGATCTATGCCATAATGCCACAGGGTGGGAATAATTCAATTCAATGAATATTTTTCAAGTATTTACACTGAACAGAGGATTGTGCTAGACACTAAGGGAAATTTGAATATAAAAAAGACCTGGCCCCTGTGCACATTGATTTCTTAGGTGGTTAGGTGGCATTGTGATTGGGGCAACTAGGTGGCATAGTGGATAGCCCTCTGGGTTTAGAATCAGAAAGATTCATCTTCTGGAGCTTAAATCTAGCTTTAGATACTTATTAGCTCCGTGACCCTAGGTAAGTCACTTAACCTTGTTTGTCTCAATTTCTTATCTATAAAATAAACTGGAGAAGGAAATGGCAAACCATTCTAGTATCTCAGTCAAGAAAAGCCCAAATGGGGTCATGGAGATTTAGACTCAACTAAAAATGTCTAAACCACAAGGAAGTCCTTGATTTAAATCTTGCTTTAGGTATGGTGTGATTCTGGGCAAATCATATTGCTTCTCATCCTCAGTTTCCTCATCTGTAAAATGGGGATATTAATAGCACTTACCAGAGGGTTGCTGTGATGATCAAATGAGATAACATAGGAAGAAAACATTACAAACTTGAAAGGGCTATATATAGAAACCATTATTATTATGTTATATGCCACTCCCATAATTATTCTCATCTTTTTGTCCAGGACTTGGCCACAGTTTTTTTTTTCTGTCCCTAAATTCCTTGGCATCTCTTGTTCAGTCCTGACACTTTATCTTCTTCTTAATTTTGCCTAGGGCTTGACATGACCCCAGATCTCCTGTATCCAGTCTCCTTCACCTTAGCTCAGAACGGAGGGGGGAATGCTGTCAAAACTGTGCAAATTCAGGACAGAGATCCTGCTTCCAATAAGAAGGAATGAAGAAATACCTGTAAAAATTAGACAGTCTCCAATCTTGACAGATTTAGTGCTATTTGCCTGAGGGGGCCCATTGTGTAAACTCTTCTCTGGCAACGAGACTATCTCTTAGCAACTCCTTGCTCTTCTTGTTCCAGCTTCACAGAATAGGGAATCAGACCACAAGGGAGCTCATTTTATTCTACCGAGTTTGTCCACCAAAGCCTCAGTGGCTGAGCTGTCTGTCTGAATCAGTGACACCCAGATGAAGGGCCATTTGGCTTACTTTCCCAAATGTGTCTTCAGCAAGAATGTCAAGTGATTCATGGAGATGGAGCCTTCGGGAATAGCCCTCATGCCAGTCGTTGACTCTGGGGTCCTCTCGCCATTCCGAGAGGATTGGGTCATTTGTTGGAGCTGCCCATTCCAGTTTCCTCAGCTTGTCTGTCACCTTTCAAAACAGGGCTGCTTTGCATTTTATCACCTTGGCGATCTCTTTGCACTGGAGACCTATGCCACTTACATTTGGAGCTACAGATCCTGGCAATGTCACTGTGGTCTTGAGACTGTGTGGTAAGGGCAGATCATGTCTGACAAGCTAGAAAACCCCATAGACATTAGCTCAAGCCAAGAAAGAGCAGATCTGGAAACCAAAGCATCCTACCTTCCACTGAGGTTAGCCCAAGCCAAGAAAGAACAGATCTGGAATCCAAAGCATTCTACCTTCCCCTGAGCAGTTAACTAACTGAGGAAACAAGAAGGAAAGTCCTTGAAGATGAAAAGCTTAAAAAACTGAAAAGTTGTATTCGGTCAAAAAGCTTTTTCTTAAATGGTTATACTCATACACTTATAGAATATTAAATATGGAAAGGCTCCAAGAAACCATCTGGTCCAGTCTCCTCATTTTATAGAAGATAAAAACGAGGACAAAAAGAGGGTGAAAGGACTTGGTTGTAGTCACACAAAGATAGTCTTATGGACTACAATCAACAAGCATTTACTAAGCATCAACTATCTTCCAGGATCTGTGTTAAGTACTGGGTTATAAAGGAAGGCACAAAAGTCTGTTTTAAGGAGCACTCAGTTTAATGCAAACAACTATGTAAGAACAATAATAAATGGTTGTTGTTCATCCTTCATTTTCAAAAAGAACCAATGCCATCATTGATGACATCTTGACTTATGTGTGAATTGGACTTAATGGAGCCAGAGTTGCACAAAGACATCAACCTTACTCTCTCTTCCAGAGTCATTAAAGTCAGGTACTGAGACAAAAGCCAGACTGACTAATGATGGCCCAGGACAAAGAGGATGACCTTGACATCTTCCATGTCTGCCCAAGCTCTCAGGGCTCCACAGTACCTGTTTCTTCTATCTTCATGACCACTGGAACAAACTATTCTCATCCTCCTATTCCACTAGAGGGAAGTCTTCATATGCTTGGGGTAGACAACCCAAGGTAAGGGGACAAAAAGTGGTAAGGTTCAAATAAGAGAAGACTGGAGAGTCAAAGAAACTGGCTTGGAAACCCAGGTCTGCTCTAAGCCACTTGTCTGATCCTGGGCAATTTGTCTCTCTCTGAACTGTTGTTCCTTTAGCTGTAAAATGATGGGGTTAGACTAGATGGCCTCTGAGATTTCTGCAGAGTATGGCAAGCTATCTTAAGATTTGTTTTCCCTTTTCTCTACCTTCAGTGCTTTTTCTTTCTCAATGGGAGTGAGTGGGAAAGTGAGAAAATAAATACTCACTAACTGAAAAAAAATAATTAAAAAAAGAAATCACCAACAACAAATCACTCTATGATATTATTTTGGGCCATAATCCTTGGTTCATGATCTACTTTGTTCAGTCGTTCAGCCATGTCTCACTCTTCATGATCTCATGAATTGTATTGTCCATGAGGTTTAGCTTGGCAAAGATACTGGAATATCTCAGCAATACAATGATCCAGGATAATTCTGAAGGACTTATGACTAAGAATGCTATCTAACTCCAGAGAAAGAACTATTGGTGTTGGAATACAGATCAAAGCATACTATTTTTTTACGTTATTTTGCTTGTGTTTTTATTTTGGGGTTTTGATTTTATACTAGTATTTTCTCAAAATGATGACCAAATGACCAATATGGAAATAAGTTTTGCACGATCATACATGTATAACCCAGATCAAATTGCTTACTGTCTCAGGGAGGAAGAAGGTATGGGAAGGAGGGAGACAATTTAGATCTTATAATTTCAGAAAACATATGTTGAAAATTGTTACTACATGAAATGGGGAAAAGAAAACAGTAAAAAAAGATATTGGAGTGATTTGCATTTTCTTCTCCAGGATCTGTTGCTTGGGCATTATTTCAGCTTTTTTAGAATCTATATACCTGCTCCAGATATAATAGACATGTCTGAGATCAGCCTAAACTTCAGAACCAAAGTGTTGACAGTAATTATCAAAGAGAAGATGACATTAGTTTCAACTTAGGGGGAATGATGTAGAATGAGGTATGGTTTCCAGGACTTTTTATAGAGAAAGGTGACAGGGAAAAGAGATATAGAACCACACGGTCTTTTAATCTGCCTCTACCTTTCACCCATTGTCCTACACTGATATTTGCATAATGAAGACATGAGACTTCAAGAGGACTTCAAAGGCCGAGGGTAGTCTAAAGAGAAAGAAGGGAGGAGAGGGAATGGTGTTTAGGAACCATATTTCTTTCAGTTTCTTGGCTTGGGTTTAATCATCCAAATTGGATGGAAAGTGGGATTGGGAGGAGGGTGTGTGAATCAATCCTTGGTCTAGGAAAGAGCCTTGGGTTTCTCCTATTGCTGGTGATGAAAGAACTATATATAGTTACATTATGCTTGTGTGAGTAAACTCTATTGAAATTTGACAAGAATAAAAATGGTGGAGTTTCTGTAGTGGGTGAGGATGCCATGAGCCAACGGTTACATGGATCCATTCATAAACAAACCAGAAAAGCACTATCCATTAAAAAAAGGAGTAAAGCTAGAGGAGTCAGATAGCTAACTCTCTGATAGCCATAGAAAGCATTATTCTAGACCAGTGGTTGCCAAACTTTTTTTGCCTACTGCCCCCTTTCCAGAAAAAATATTACTTAGCCCCCTGGAATTTAATTTAAAAAAATTTTAATAGCAATTAATAGGAAAGATAAATGCACCTGTGGCCATCACTGCTCCTCTGGATTGCTGCAGCACCCACCAGGGGCGGTAGCGCCCACTTTGGGAATCACTGTTCTAGACCCATGTTGGCAAACCCATGGTACGTGCGTTGGAGCATGCTGGAGGGGGCTTCTCCCTCCCCCTCTCCACATGAGCCTGAGGACATTTCTCACATCACCTGGCCCTCTGTCCAGCAGCCCAATGGGAGTGCTTCCTCCCTCCCCTGTCTGGGGTAAGGCATAGGGCTCACATATGGCATGAGGCAGTTTGGGCACTCCATCTCTAAAAGATTTGCCATCACCATCCTAGACTAATGGTGTCAAACTAAATTAGAAATAGAAGCCATTAAAACTTAGATGAGGATTTCTTATTAAGTTAGAAAAATCATATATTACCAGTATCTATGTTTTATTTTTACTTTTTAGAACCCTTACCTTCCATCTTAGAATCAAACTGCGTATCAGATCCAAGGCAGAAGAATGGTATGGGCTAGGAAATGGGGATGAAGTGACTTGCCCAAGGTCACACAGCTAGGAAGTATCTAAGACCAAATTTGAACCAGGACCTCTAGTCTCCAGGCCTGGTTCTCAAACTACTGAGCCACCTACCTATCCCCATATGGTTTTTTTTTTATCATATTTTTATTTATTTTGGTGAATATTTCCCAATTACATTTTAATATGGGTCAGGCCAGTGGCATGTGTTGGACATCTCTGCCCTAGATTACCCTCTGGTGTTCCCTATCACACGTGGGGAATGACAGCTGGGGAATGACAGTATGGGCTATAGTGCTTGGTTCTTATTCTTGAACATAATAGGAAGAGGCTGTTGGTACTCTTTGATGGCCAAATAGGCATCTGGGTGATGAATCGGTGATTTCTTTCTTTGAAAGGCTCATACACATTGAAATAGTCAGCAAGCATTTATTAAGAGCTTACCATGTGCCAGATATTATGCTTTTGTTGTAGTTCAGTCACTCAACTATGTCCCACAGCACTCCAGACCCTTCTGTCTTCCACTATCTCTCCACGTCTCTCCACGTCCATGTCTGTTGTTTCCATGACACTATCTCTCCATTGCATCCTCTTTGCTTCCCTTTTCCTTTTGCCTTCAATCTTTCCCAACATCAGGCTCTTTCCCAATGAGTCCTGTCTTCTCATTATGTGGCCAAAGGATTTTAAGCTTCTGCTTTAGTATTTTACCTTCCAAAGAACAGCCTGAATTAATTTCTGTAAGTATTGCTCAGGATCACACATTAATAGCCATCAGTATTGACTCATTTGGTCTTCTTGCTGTCCAAGGACACTGTACTAAGCCCTGGGAATATAAAGAAAGTCAATAACAGTTCCTGGCCTCAAAGAACTCACATTCCAGGGAGAGAAAGATAGAAACAGATTAGATGGAAAGTATTAACTGGAATTTGATCCATCAGTGACCTGAAAGAGTTAATGAAGGCTGCAGCTACTTCTAATTTATAAAATGGCAAATATCAATGGATGTGATCCACATAAATAAAAGTTCTATAGGGAATTCCTCGATAATTTTCAAGAGTGAAAGGCAGTCCTGAGTCTAAAAAGTTTGAGAATCACTGGCACAGGGAACTTCACAAGGAAGCTTCTTCCAACACTGCTGAGGCACCTACTCTGCAATTTCTATTCTCAGAGAGTTGCTTGGGGGCACCGAGAACGTGGTGACTGTGCAATGGCAGGCAAGTGACTTAGCCTTTCAGCGTCCTAGGCAACTTTCTGATAATATGGGTTGCAGAGAAGGTGTTGATCTGCATTGGGAGAAGAAATTCTTTACTGGCATCTCCTTCACACTGATGAAATGATAAATCCTGCCGAAAAATAACAAAAGATACTTCTGGTGTGGAAATTTCCTTTACCAGTCTAGAACATCAACTGCAGTGTAATTTATACTCTTAGAGAATTGCCTGGGGGGACAGAAAGGTAAAGGGATTTGCCTCTAATGTTAACATGTTTTAGAAGTAGGACCTGAACACAAACTCTCTTGATACTAAGGCTAACTCACTATGTACCATGCCTTGCTGTCTCAATACTAATAAATGGAATATTAGTATAAAGAATGCCCTTTCAAAATGTCTATTTTTTCAAAAATTTCAAATTTCTAAATTTCTAAAGCACTTTTGGTATATCTCATTTGCTCCTCAACTTATATATTAGGCATTATAGATGTTATCACATTCATTTTAGAGGTGAGGAAACTCAGGCTTGGGAATCCAAGGTCATTCAGCAAGTAAGTCAATGGGTTGGATCCAAATTTGATGTCTTTCTTCCTGCACTCACTTTTTTGCTTTTGTTTATTCATAAACAATCACATGATGACACTCTTAGACACAGGTGGGCACTTGCTTGTATCCATCTCTTCCTCCCATGTGGAGATCTCTTTATCATCTCTGATAATCTGATGACAGTTTAGTTGATAAGGAAATAAGGACAGGACAAGGGAGTTGTCTTTTACCTCATGCTTCCAGCTCTAGCTCCAGGAGCATGGAGTTTATTATATATATTTCAAGACTCATTTCACACAAAAGAACCCCACCAAAACTTTGCAGATGTGTAGAAGTTACAAATTATGTCACATCAAAACACAAAACATTGGCTTCAGAATAGACCAAGGTCAAGGCTGAATTTTGACTGGCTTCTTATCAGAAAGCCAAGTTGGGGAGTATCTTGGCCTTAGCTATAACAGGCAGCAGCATTCCTTGCTGTAGTATCAGTGTTAACCCTTTAAATTCAGGTTTGATAGGAACTTAAGGCTTTTCAGTAAGGCCATAATACTTTTCAAGAAGAAATCACAAGGATCACAAAAGGGGTCAAAAGAGGAGTCTCAGATTTTTATCTATTCTCTTATTGGCTTCCCACACTCCCATCCTTTCTTCATTCACAGATTAGCTCAATGAGAAATGCATCTGATTTCCTCCTTTCACATCCTCCTTCTAACTGGTCTTGGAGGACAAATGCTTAGAAGATTCTGCCTGAAGGATAATAATAAATCCCAATTTGAATTTCGACATCAATTTAAGAGTAGTAAAGCACTTTTCTTGTGACGCTCTTTGGTGGGGGCAGCAGTCATGCAAATGGCACGACATCAGCTTTGCACATGAGGATACTTTGGCTTATTTAGTGATGGCTAAAGTCACCCACTCAAGTGTTGGGGGCAGAATTCAAAGTCAGATATTCCAAGCTCCTCCTCCCCTTCCATTTCCCTTTTGTATCTTGTCTTCCTCTATTAAAATATAAGTTCCTTGGGGACAGTGGCTATTTTAAAAATCCTTATTTTCTGTCTTAGAGTCAATACTAAGAATCATTTCCAAGACAGAAGAGCAGTAAATGCTAGGCAGTGGGGGAAAAGTGACTTGCCCAGGGTCACACAACGGGGAAGTGTCTAAGGCCAAATTTGAACCTAGAACCTCTCATCTCTAGGTCTGGCTATCTAGCCACTGAGCCACCTAGCTTCCCCCAGTACTAATGAGTACTTAGCAGAAAGCCTGGCACTTAGTGCTTAATAAATGTGTGCTGCCTGCCTGCCTGCCTCTCACCAATGATATGAGCAAAACCTCTACAATTTAGAATATTAGAGAATTGCCTCATGGATATATGTCAAAGGCAGGATTAGAATACAAAAAGTTACTACATTATTCTTTTTGTTTGTAATAGGTACTTATTAAATGTTCATAACATCATAGAATTATAGCTATAGACCTGGAAGGGACCTTAAAGGTCATTTTTTCCATTCCCTTTATTTTACATTTGAGGAAACTGAGGCCCAGAGTATTAACTGATTTACCTCAGAATTTAGATGCTAAATGGCAAATCTGGGATTCAAATGCAGTCCTTAGGACTCCAAATCTAGTATTGTTTCCAATACACCATGCATAACTCTCCATCTTTCTCTCTGTTTCTACCTATCTTTCTCTGTCTCCCCCTCCTTTCTGTCTTTCCTCCCTTCTGTCTCTAGCTGTCTCTTCCCCTTTCCTCTCTGTCTCTTTCCTCCTTTTCTCTTCCCTCCTCTTCTCTCTCTATTTATCTCTCCCCCTCTCTTCTCTCTAATTGTGTCTCTCTCCCCTTCCTCCATCTTCTTTCTTTCCGTTTCTCCCCCCCTTTTCTCTTTTGCCTTCTCTCTGTCTTTCTGTCTCTGTGTTTCTGAGTCTGTGTCTATTTCTCTCTCCCTTCTAATCTCACTCAATTACTGCTCTTAGGATAGGTAAATAGTAAGGATGGGTAGGATGACGAGTAATTTCTCATGTTCTATGGCATTGCAGGGGCAGGAATCAAAGCCAAAATAATGTATAAAGGGTAACATTTACAGAACACTTCTCAAAACATGTGGGCAGCTAGGCAGATGCTGAATCTAAAGTCAGGGAGACTCGTCTTCCTAAGCTTAAATCTGGCCTCAGACACCCTGGGCAAGTCACTTAACCCAGTTTCCTTCAGTTTCCACAGCTATAAAATGAACTGAAAAAAGGAAATGGCAAACTAGCTTTGTGACCCTGCGTAAGTCAATCCTATTTAAGTTTACTTATCTTTAAAGTGAGTTAGAGGAGAATATATTAAACTATTCTAGTATCTTTGCCAAGAAACTCCAAATGGGATCACAAAACTTGGATTTGGCCAAAACAACTAAGCAACAACAACAAAAAGCACAGTGCTTGGTGCCTAGAGCTATAGAAATGTTAGTTATAATCATCATTATCATCATCATTGTCATAATCATTATTCAGGTCCCTTTCAATGCAAAGAGCCTGATTTTGTGAATTACCAGGACAGACTCCCTAGTGTAAGTGGTTGGGAGTTGGAAGGGAGGATAATAAAATTAAAATGGCAGCTTCTTTCTCTGATATCTTCCTTCAAACTAGTAGAATACTTGGCTGATCAATTTCTTTTCCAGGAATCATTTGTCCTCTAACATTTCCTCCTTTTCTTGGATGTTCTGATTGCTCTCCAGAAGTATTAAAATCATCTCATGTCTTAAAGATTAGTTTGGAGAGGTAGAGACAGTTCAGTGACTGTGAGGATGAAAAATAACATTTTTTTTCAAGTGAGAATTACACTTTCAACTTTTTCCTTCCACAAGAAAACTGTCTAACTTCTTCAGAATTAGTGTCAGAGGGTCCAGAGAGAGTGGTGGTAAAAAAGGGACTAATCTATTAGAAATGGACAACCCAGGATCAATGAGTACCTTCTTCTTGGATCATTGGATCATAGCTTTAGAGTTGGACAGACTTCGGAATACCATTTTGTTTTTATATTCTCATCTTTTCTTCTTTAAAAATGGATGCCTTGAGGGCAGCTGGGTGGTTCAGTGGATGGAGAGCCAGGCCTAGAGACAGGAGGTCCTGGGTTCAAATCTGGCCTCAGACATTTTCTAGCTGGGTGACCCTGGACAAGTCACTTAACCCCCATTGCCTAGCCCTTACCACTCTTCTACCTTAGAACCAATACACAGTAAGATGGAAAGTAAGGGTTTAATAAAAAAATGGATGCCTTTTATTCTTATCTCACATTCATTTTTGAATATACCACTCTTTTCTCTTGTTCCATCAAGTCTTTCCTTAAAATGACTTAAAATAGAAAGAAAAGATTAATGCAAACTGGGTTCATTGACCTTGTCTCAGTCAGTCAGTGAGCCAACAAACATTTATTCCATGTGCCAGGCAAGGTCCTAAACACTGGGAATACACAGAAAGGCAAAAGACAGTCCCTACTCTGTAAGAATCCTCAGTTTAATGGGGGAGACAATATTATTTTGTTGTTTAGTTGTTTCAATCATGTCTGACTCTTCATGACCCCATTTGGGATTTTCTTGGCAAAGATACCAGAGTGGTTTGCTCTTTCCTTCTCTAGCTCATTTTACAAATGAGGAAACTGAGGCTAAGTTAAGTGACTTGCCTAAGGTCACATAGCTAGTAAGTGTCTGAGGTCAGATTTTAACTAGGGGACTCTCTTAGACCTCTATTTAGTATGCCAACTAGCTGGTTCTTTAAAAGAGTAGAGATTTAAAAATATTTAAAATAGCTTAACAATGAAAAATATTTAAAGCAATTTAAGTTAAACATTTATAAAATAGAGTAGGAAGCCACCAAACTGACTATAATAAGAGGCACATTTTATGAAGTGAGCCCTGGTCTACTAGGTCTTATGGGGAGGGAGTACTAAAAAATGACAAGATAATTCTCTTCAGCCTGGTAGAGTGAGTAAAGTGGAACAGCCTAGCTCTCTTACAACTACTCCAAGGACTTTAAAAAATAAAAAGGGGATTGGACTTAAGGAGTAACTAGAGTAAGTGAATTGTGCTATCTCACATCTGCACAGAGAGATGGTCAGAAGCTTGAAGGCACTGGGGAAGAGTTCTAGCCAGAAAAACCTAAACAGGAGCTCAGTGTGGAGAAACCTTCCAGTATGGATCACAGAGAAGCCAGAGATATCTAGATCAACCTGCCTGAGCAGAGGCCAACAGCTCCTGAGGTCCTTGAAGGATATAATACTTATTACTCAGACCCCAGGAAATACAGATCAGTAACAAAGGCAGGTCTGGCATTTCTACCAGAAGTACACAGAACCTGGCCTCAAACCAAAGACCCAATTTGGAAAGTAAGGCTGGAAAAGGAACAAATACAAGAAAACAAGCACAATAAGGATGCTTTATGGATCCAGGGATGTTCAAGACAAATCTGGAAGAAAATAATAATTCCATATTATTTAAAAGCAAGTCCCCAAAGAAAGTTCACACCTATCCAAGTTCATCAGTTTAACTCAAGAGGGAACATAGTACAGTTGAAAAAAATAATCACTTTATTTAGAAATAAGGGACCTGGATTCAGATCTTAATTCTGATGTTTAACCACCTGTGAGACATGGGACAAACCAATTAAACTCTTGGGCCTTCCATTTCTTCATCCTTAAAATGAGGGGATTGAGAGTAGCACAATAGAAAGAACGCTGGATCTGGAATTGGGAGATGTTGGCTAGATGCTGGCTAGAAGATGTCTAGATGATGTCTACTAGATGATGTCTAGATGCTGGTTAGATGACAGGGAGATGACATCTACACGATGGATAGATGACAGGGAGATGAAGATGAGACGAGGGGGAGATAACGGGGAGAGGGGAATACGGTGGGGAAATGGGGAGTCGAAGGCTAGATGATGGGGAGACAATGGCCTCCTTGTTGTCTTCCCATCTCCCCGTCATCTCCCCATCGTCTCCCTGTCCCCCTGTTGTCTCCCCTTTGTCTCTCCATCTCCTTGTCATCTAGCCATCGTCTCTCTGACATCTCACCTTTGTCTCCCCATCTCCCCATCCTTTCCCCATCCTCTCCCCGTCTCCCCATCATCTCTCCATCAGATACCTATGGTGATACTCTCTTGATGTCCAGTGTCAGGATCAACAGGAAGAGGATGTGTAAGAGAGAAAGGATGCACATCTAGGTTCAGCCTGGGGAAGAATGGGGATATGAGCTGGTGACATAGTTAAGATTTGTGTAGTTTGGAAAAATATATTACTTTGGCCTTCCTTCTTGGTTAATGACAACAAATAAACAAATTGTATTGTTATTTATTATTACATTAAGTAAATATCAGCAAAGGTATTGCTATTGATTTTTTACAATAAATTAATCTGGAGGAATGGTATCGCTATTGATTATCTTATTAAAGAAATGTGGGAGGATACAAAAATATTTCCCCCCTCTAAAATGACTTAGGCTTTTCAAAGTGAATTCTGCAATGGACTGGGATGAAGGATGACTTTACAAAGAAATTAATGGCAAAATAAAGGCTGCTCTTAATCAGAGTTGCATTAAAAAAAGAAAGTAATTAGGTACACAGAGAAATCTGAATCTAAACCAGCCACGAAGTTGTCAGTTATAAAGACCCATAGGATCCATCAAAAATCAGATGTTCATTGTAGCCCCTTTTAAGATGAGGGGCCAATTAAAGTTCCAGGACACAACTGGAAAGAGCTATAAAGTTTAATTTTGTGTAAAAATTTAAGAAAGATTATCTATAGTTAAAAGACCATAATAGAATATTTCTGATGTTGGGCTTTGGTTGGGAAATGGCCTTCCATCTTTAGAGAAAGTGCTAATCTGCTTTAGTGGAAGGAGTTTCCTCATCTGGGAGTTCTCCTCCTCAAAACCAATAAAATCACAGTTGTAAAAAAGCATTTGTTGATTGATTGAATAGGATTCCTGTAGGAAACAACACCAGAGCCTTGAAGGAAGCTTCTAAAATCTAAGAGGTAAGGAGAGAATAAATGTCTTCAAAAAAGGGAAAGAAATTCATCAAACAAGTTGATGAAGTCACCTTGGATTGCTAGTAAAACTATAAACTACCTTTTTAAGGAGACTGTTTGTGAAAAGAAAGGGAAGGAGTGAACATTAACGGCTATGAAAATTTAACTTGATTTATTTTATCAACAGCCTTATGAGACTAGTTGAGAAGGAAAATGTGGACACGGTGATTTTGGATTTCAGCTGGCAATATGAATAAAAGCCTAGGCTTTCCCTTGAAGATGAAAAAATGGAAGTCTAATATTTAGATGGATCTTGTCTGATTGAACAACTGTACTCCAAGGTCAGTGCTTAATGCATGAAAGCCAATATGGAAAGATGTTAGTGGAGAACCCCAAAGATTTTACACAGTCCTGTTCTATTTAATGTTTTTGGTATAGACTTGCAGTTGTGGGCAAACTATGTCCCTGCATCTGGCCCGCTGGCCATAGCACTTCCCTAATCATTAGGGAATTGCTTAAGGCAGTGATGGGCAAACTACAGCCCACGGGCCAGCAGCGGGCCAGCTGCGGGGGTGTAGTTTGCCCACCACTGGACAGAGTGTGATTTTAAATGTAGAGGCTGCATCTGGCTTGGGGGATTTTTTTTAACACATTGAATGGATAAATAGACCTGGGATTCCCCCAAAACTTTACAGGCTAAAAGTATAGGACAAAACATAGAACAAAATTTTAAGAGCCTTAAGTATAATGTCTTACAGAGTCCAAAGATTCCTAAACTTAACATGGATTTTTTTTGACAGCCTGGTAAAGCCCAGGGACCTCTTTTTAGAGTAATATTTTCAAATGTGTAAAAGAAAATAATAGGAATACAAATAAAGTCGATCATATTGAAACAAAGATACATTTTTTTCTCATCAAAGTTCAGAAACCTTGTATTAGTGCTTTTTTTTAAGTGATAAGGATAATACAGGAAAGAGGAGAAAGTAGCCTTCCAATAGTTCATGTGGAAATATCATGAGGTTATCAGTGGGTGGCAAGCTCAATCTGCTTCATAATGTAATGATAGCCAAAAAAAAGGCTGAGACAAATCTTAGGCTGTGAATATATTATGTAACAGAAACAGAAATATAAGCCTGTATGAGGGATGTGAGAGTCCTCATGTACTACTCTCTACTTTGACTAGACCACTGCTGGTCCTCTCCTCCAACAGCACAGTATTCCATTCACAACCAGCAATGAGTACCTGTTTCTTCTTGGTCTTCTGATCTTGTTTTTGCTCTTCCTTTTCCTTTTCTTCTCCTTAGGAATTGATGTTTTATTTGGAATTTAATAAATACCAAGTAAAATGAGAATTTCCATATTCATAGTAGAGCAGAAAAAGAAGATTGTCAGACACTGTGATCTCTAATTACGTGCAACTTGCTTTTCTTTTCAAGAATATAACAAATTCAACATGTAACTTTCCAAGTTGTCTCGCCTATTTGTGATTCTTTCTGGCCTTTCTTCTGCTCTCTTTTGTGCATAAAAACCGTTTTGAGGACCTTCTTTCTTTTTTAAGGGGAGGGGGGACCCTATCCCTAAACCCTTTCTTTTTTCTGCTTCCTTCCCACTGGGGAAAAAAAGAAAAACCAAACCTTGTTGCAAATATGCATACCTAAGCAAAAACAAATTCCCTCATTGTCCAGAAATGAATGTTGAATCTATTGCCTTTCTGGTACAAGGTGGATAGCATTATGGTCTTCTAGCATCGTAGTTGGTCACTGCTTTGATTCAGAGGTCTTAAGTTTTTCAAATTAGGTAAAATGTGGTTCTTCAATAAAGATCTCTTCCTGATAGTGGGGATACTCTGGCTAGGGGTGAGCCAGGGTGAGTACCCCTTCTTGGTGGAAGAGATGGCCTCCATATTTGGAAGCTTACATCTATAACACCTTAATCAATTTCCCTCCAATCCTCCTATGAATGAATAATGAAAGGATCCAAATCTTTCATCAAATGACCATTTAATATATAGGTGAACTTAAACAAGTCCATATTACAAAAACCCATTTGCGAAGTTGCAGAGAGGTTAATGAATGGAGGGAGTCTCTAACAACAATATCACAGATCCTTGAGGTTTTGCTTCCAATGATTAATTCCTCATGCATTTATTAGTTAATTAGAAATGAAAGAAGTTACAATTAAAAACTGTTTTCAATTTTTTCTTTTTTAAGAAAGGAAGAATGAAAGAAAAAGGGAAGCAGTTATTTTTCATCCATGTCCATTTTTTTACCTTATTTGGGTTTTTTTTTATCTGGCAGAGATATTGGAGTCATTTGCCTTTTCCTTCCCCAGCTCATTTTATAAATGAGGAAACTGAGGCAAACACAGTTAAATGATTTGCCCAGGGTCACTCAACTAGTTAATGTCTGAGGTCAGATTTGAATTTAGGAAGATGAGTCTTCTTGATTCCAAGCCTGGCATTCTCTCTACTTTTCCACCTAGCTCTCCATGTTTTCTATATTTCTATTAGAGCCATTCCTTGATATTCCCCCAACTCTCTACCCACCAAGCCAGCCTTCCCATGTTACAAAAAACAACTAAGCAAAATTGGCCAATAAAGCCACAAGAAAGTACATAGTATTCTACACCCATAAACCCTCATCTTTCCAAAGAAATGAGGAAAGATCATTTCCTCATTCTCTATCTGGATCTGGATCTCAGAGATGGAAGCATCTCAAAAAGTATCCAGTCCTACTCAAAGCTGAACAGGTACCATCTCTACAACCTCCTCAATGAGAGGGCCTCCAGCCTTTTCCTGAAGATGTCTACTAATGGAATACTAAAGAAAAAAGGAAAACAGTTTTAAATTGTAATTTCTTTACTTTTAGCTCTAATTTAAGAAAATTTTCCTTATATGAAGCCAAGATCTATTTCATCTGATATTCATGGAGTACTGCTTTGCCCCAATTGACAGTGTAGAAATGATTAGGATCATAGATTTTTAACAGAGGTCATCTAGCCCAATTTTGTCATTTTACAGAGGAGAGAACTGAGGCCTAAGGAGGATGAATGACATGTCTGAGATCCCACAAGTAGTATCAGAGACAGGGTTGAATCTTGGTTTCTGACATCTACCATCCCACCTTTCTGGTTGATAGAGGAAACAGAACCAGATAGAAGTTAATTAAACCATTCAGTTCTTTAGAGTTCAACCATTGGGGAAAATAACTGAATTTTGAAAAAAAATTAAATTACCTTTGTTCTTTTCAATGCCACACATGTCAAGTCAAAGGTGGCTTGACAACATCCACAGGGGACTTCTCCTTTCCCCTGCAATTAATGTCTAAATTAGCTCCTTGAAAATTTGACTTTAGGTTAAACAATATTACAGGGGGCCAGTTAATTTCATAGGCTCAATGATATAAATGAGCATCTGGTCAAAGGCCTTTATTGTGGGATTTTCACAGCTTAGAGGAGGCTCAGTTATAATATATCAGGGTTCAGGCAGCATTACACTGAGTATTAATTCAATTCAACAAATGTCAAACATGACAACAAAGAGTCAGACATGTGCTAAGAGCTGGGGATACAAAGATGAAAAAGACCCAATCCCTGTGTGTAGCAGTGAGTCTCTATCCGGAAACCCAACAGGAAAAAAGGGAAGTTTCAGAGTCCCAATTTAGCATCCTTCTTTAGCATTATCATCCTCAGCCTCTTGTCTGTCTAAGAAGACATGATGTGGATTTTATTTATTATATTTGTGTCATTCTCCCCGGAAGATTCCCCCAACTTGAGCTTGTCTCCCAAAGTTAGGTCTTCAGAGGGTGACCAACTTCAGCGGGGCTCCCTTCTTTGTAGCCAGAAGTCCCTCTCCTGGAAGCTGCTTCTTCCTTCAGATGACTGCCTCTCTTTTGGGGTACATGTCTGAAGAGTGTGCCCCCGGGCTCCCTGCTTGTTGAGTAACTCTCCTTCTAGGCTGTACGGCCAAAGAGGGTGGGAGAAGATAGAAATCTCTTTCTCCCTCAATTCAGCTTTCTTTTCTATATAGAATTTCTGGTTTTTCTTTCCCCTAACTTGCTGATTTAAAGCCTTGAATAGAAATGATCAATTAAAGGGAGATTACCTCTGATTTTGGCAGTGATGGCGTTCACACTTCATAAAGTGATCATTGCTGTTAAGGCATTGTTAACCCTTTAACAACTCATTATCTCTGTTATCTACTCTTCTATTTCTGAGACTGTATCAACCCTGGTGGAGGTAGGGGTTAGGCGAGATTGGTGGTAAACCAAAACTCTTCTTCCTTACCATTTCTGCAGCGATTTAAGGTTACAGACTGCTTCAGGTCAGTCTGCTTCAGGTCTGTTATGGGGACACGATTTGGTATAGAGGTACAATCAGTGGTTCTGTAGTCAGAGGACTGAGATCCAAATCTCACTTTTGATGCTTACTCTCTTAAGCAAGTCATTTAATCTCCTTGGGACTCCTCTGTAAAATGAATGTTGGAGTAGCTAGAGTGTTGAGCCTGGAGTCAAAAACTGAGTTAAAAATCTGTTCTCATATGCTTACTAGCTATATGACCCTGGACAAGTCACCTAACCTTCTTCAGCCTTCATTGTAACTGTATTATATCAACAACAGATTCTTCTTATGACTATGTTTGTAACTAGACTGGGAGATGGTAATTTCAGTTTCTCATTTCTGTTCTAAAGCAGATTATTGTATGTATTTGGCCAACAGGAGATCATCTGTAAAATAGCAACTACTTCTCAAGAATGTTGTGAGGATCAAATGAGTTAATATTTGCAAAGTGCTTTGAAATCCTTAAAGTGCTCTATAAATGCTAATGATTATTACAACAAGAAATGTGTATCAAATACCTAACACGTATCAAGGATTGTTCCAGGTCCTTTTAGGAAATAATAAAGTTTTGATTCGAACTAGACCTCCATGGAACTAGACCTCCATGGAACTAGACTATTTGGGCATGAGAAATTGTTGTACATAGACCAAATACTTCACAAATATTGTACGGTTGCTGGGTTTCCTTTACAAAACCAAAGGGCTATCTGAAGTCTGGGCAAGGTCCCCATACCCATTTACCTCCATAGCCAGGGCTGTTCAGGACTAGGTGAGTGGCAAATTAGAAAAGCCAACTAGAATTTTTAAAAAGAAGACTAGACAAAGGGAATTGTTGGTATTGGCATAGAATCCCACCCATTAAGAATTATGTTTTATATTTTGTTTTTTAAAGACAAAATTTTGTTAATATTTTTCATTCTCACACTTCTTATATTTCTTCATGTATTCTTATTCCCCTCCTCCAGCTGATTTTTCATAATAAAGAATAAAAATGGAGGAAAATTCAGCAAAAAGAAATATTAAAAAAGACTGACTGCAGTGTTGAAGACCTAAAGTGCCCCACTTCTCTAAAGAATTGGGGGAAATGCCTCCTTTTAGATTCTTATCTTTAGGGCCAATCATGGCTATTATATTTGTAGTTAGAATGAGGTATTTCACTTCAAAGGAAAAAAAAAACCAAAAAATGCCGACTCCCTTTGTCATGGCTGCCCATGCCTTGCCATGAAAAATCACAATATTCTTCCTTTTTTTCCCAAGATGTTTCACTGCACAAAAGAAATCACCTTTACCCCTGAACAAATATATCTAAGCCTGCACATACCTGTATGGAAATTGGCAGTGGACGTGGCTTCTCCTTTCATGTAATAAATTAGTTAGCTGTCTATTGTCTCCAGTATAGATATATAGATTAATACAGCAAGGCAAGGCATATGGATACAGGGAATCAATGCCAGCCTGGTTAGAGATGACAAAAAGCTCCATGCCTGAGTGGTTCTCAACCTAATTCAATAAAACAAAATAAAAGGCAAATGCCCAAGAAGTAGACGAGTGGCTCTTCATGAAAATATTAAAACCTTTGTTCCACTGAAGGCGTCGTCTTCTTTTTAACCACTCTCTCTATCAGTGAGCTGGTTAGGGATTTTGCAAAATGTGAATTTCTAAGGAACTGAGAGTTTTTTTCTTTCCTTTTAAAGCAATTTGAAGCCTCCTTAACAACCTTATGTGGAATCTATAAACCTTAGCTTTTATGTGGAGAGTAAAAATACTCAAATAAAAGTGAATTTCTCGAGGAATTACAAAAACCAAACTATTTGAAGGAAACTCTAACTGGCCACACTGTGAAAGGCTATGTACAAGTCAGTGGCTCTCTCTGGTTTCCTCAATTTGTTTTTTGGTTTTTGTTGTCATTTATTGTTTCTCTTGGCTCTCCCAAGGTGACTTTTTGCTCAGGAGAGAATGGAGATAGCCCTATCATCTTCCAGGATGTCCAAGTCAATAACTAGGCAGATTTCCACCTTTGCACAATGACAGATGGCATCTTCTTACTCTCCTTTTCTAAATTTAAGCTTTCATCTCAAAACTTTGATAGGTTCAGGCCATTCTAGGATGTTTGCCATTAAGGGGAGAGTTTATGTTTCCTGTACAATGCGTTTCTTATTGAGTCATAGACCAGGTATAATCTTCATTGGCAGGAGTTCCCACACTGGGAAGAGTCTTACACTAACAAAATTCTTCACCAATTAATGTATGTTCCTTATTTTGGAAAGAGGTTAAAGAGATTAAATAGGATCATTTTGTTCAGTGATTTCAATTGTGCCTGATTCTCCATGATCCAATTTGGGGAGTGTTTTGCCATTTCCTTCTCTAGCTCATTTTCTAGGTGAGAAAATGGAGGCAAATAGGGTTAAGGGACTTGCCCAGGGTCATACAACAAAAGTGTCTGAGGCCAAATTTGAACTCAAATCTTCTTGATTCCAGGTCTGGCACTCTATCTATCTACCACTTAGATGCCCAGATTTATAGAAGGGAGGGACTTTACAGGCTGTCTTCAACTACCTCATTCTACATGTAACCTGGGGTTCCAGCCTGTGTATTTGCATACAACTCTCTTCTAAGGTCTTGAACAACCTTGTCTCTTATCAGGCATCTTTTCCACCAATGAGGAGAGTCTTATGAAAATTCCTAGGCTTGAAGTCTGGGATACCTTAAGACAGTAATTCCCAAAGTGGGCACCACCGCCCCCTGGTGGGTGCTGCAGTGATCCAGGAAAGTGGTGATGGCCACAGATTTATCTTTCCTATTAATTGCTATTAAAATTAAAAAAAATTAATTTCCAGGGGGCTAAGTAATATTTTTTTTCTGGAAAGGGGGCAGTAGGTCAAAAAAGTTTGGGAACCACTGTCTTAAAATAATGAACTCTGGCTCAGAGAGGTTTAGAATAGTTATCAAGATACATTTTTTCCTGACCCCCAAGTCCAATGTTTTGTTCATTACATTTAGAACTATCTTAAATATAGATCTACATAGATCATGTTGCTTCCCATGGAATAGAATCTTATGATTAATTAAATGGTTTATTTAGTTGAAAGCTGTCCATTGTAGATGGTAAAAATGGACCAATTTCTAATAATTAGAATGCAGTAAAATGGACTTTACATATAAATAAAAAGAGTAAAGTACAACTCCCTCCCATCTATAGCAACATCCTCAGTACCAACCCCATAGGGAGGGGCTAGATTTGTATCAGGGAGACCTGCCTATACTTTCCTTCCCTCATCCAAATAAGGGTGAGTTAGCTAACAAGGGCAATAGATCCTTGTACAAGTTCTACTTGGATACTTGGAGACCAGGTGCAGGCAAATTTAAGGAAACACATTAGGGAAGAGCAAGAGATGTTAAAAAAAAGCAGCAGGAATGACAACACAGCATTTAAGCAGTTAAAATCCCTTTGGTATGCATGTTGAGGCCCCTATGTAGAAGTTGGCTCATTTACAAACCAACAGATGGGACCTACCCAAATACAGACATTCAGGGTTTAAAGAACGAGGTAATTAAAAAGCAAGAAAACAAACAAAAAACCTTTCTCGAGTTAGCAGACTGAGTTTAGAAAATAAAGCTAATAGAAAAGAATTTTCATTGGGTTTCAAATACTTTCGAGGAGTTAAAAAGTGCTGTATAGTACTATATGATAAGGCCTCATTTACCAATGGGTTGCCATTTTATTAGTCAATCAGTTAACAAACATTATTAAATACTTACTATTTGCCAGACATCCTGCTAATGTGAGGATAGAAAGAAAAGAAAAAATTAAGTTTATCATTTTACAATGAAATTTTAAAAAGAGTTTGATTATTTAAAAAAAAAAACACCCTTATCTCCTATCTTAGAATCAGTACTAAGTGTTGGTTCCAAGACAGAAGAGTGGTAAAGGCTAAGCAATGGGGGTTAAGTGATTTGTCCAGGGGTCACACAGCTGGGAAGTGTCTGAGACCAGATTTGAACCCATCTCTAGTCCTGGTCCTCAATCCACTGAGTCACCTACCTGTTACTGAGTGCTTACTATTTGCCAGACATTCTGCTAAGATGATACAAAGAAAAGCAAAAAAATTGAGTTCATCATTTTACAGTGGAGTAAAAAAAGGATTTGATTATTCTTCAAGTCCTTAAATCAAAATTTTCTCCACACTTAGATACATCTTCCAGTTTGCAAAGGAGGATGACATACATATTATGCCAACGGTTTTTAACCTTTTTTTTGTCTTATGGCAATCTTGTGATACCTTGGTATCCCTTCTTAGCATAATGTTACTGAATGTATAAAATAAAATGCATAGGATTACAAAGGAAACCAATTTTATTAAAAACAATTATTAAAAAGTATTTAAAAGTTCACAGATTAAGATCCTTTGACTTTCCCCTATGGATACTGAATGTAGGAGCCAGTAAAGCTTAATACTATAGTGAGAAAAGTAAAATGAATGATTTCACATGGGAGATGGAGCTAGTCAAATAAAGCAAAGGGCCCAAAGTGGATTGTTTGCTTTGAAGTAAATGAATGGGTTATCCACATTATCCAGATTTAAAGCAGCAGCCTTAGATGGTTCTTTATTAACTTATGACAAAGGGCATAATTTGTTCCTTTAGAATTCTAGAGCTAGAATTTGGAGAATTCAAACATTAAATCTCTTTTATTCAAGCCAAAAAAAAGGAGCATTTGTTTCTCCTGGAAGCCTGGGTTATTGCCTTTTCCCCTTGACTTCTCTTTGATTGTTTAAGTATCCACCATTTATTGCTACACTGTTGGTATGTATGAATTCTCAGAATGAGGATCTGAAGTCCTCCTCTGATGTCTCATCATGGTATGGGGATGATCCTTGGACCTAGAATATGGGTTCTCACTTAGCTGAGTGAGATCTTTGGCAGGACTTAAACCTAGAAGAACTTTTTGTATAGACCCAGTGATAGACCATTGTCTGCTGTCCAAGAATCAATGTCGCTAAGTTTGGAAAGGCTCATCAAAAGATGATTAATTTATTTAGCTCCAACAACCTATAAAGACTAACTTCTAGGGTACGAAGAGCTTATCAGTGTGATTCAGTGGAGGGAATACTGACAGGGATAAAACCACTTATCTTTTGAAATATTACAAAATAAATTCCCAGCATTTCCAGAAAGGACTCTATGGCTGCCCTGGATATGCAGATGTGTTTTTCTCATATGTTAGAAATTTCCAAAGTTATTCTTACTGTGCTCATTGGAAAACTTCTAGGGGCATTTAGATGGCTAGCTACTCTAGCTACTTGGATAGAGAGGAAGGCTTGGAGACAGGAGGTCCTGGGTTTAAATCTATTTTCATATGCTTCCTAGCTGTGTGACCCTAGGCAAGTTCCTTAACCTCAATTGCCTAGCCCTTACTACTTTTCTGTCTCAGAACCGATACTTAATACTATTTCGAAGTCAAAAGGTAAAGGTTTATGAAAAAATATATCTTCAGATTTTTAGTCATTAGGACACCATCCCAACCAGCTAAAATATAACCATCAAAGAACTTAAAACCATAAATGAAACCCACTAATTAATCATAGGATTTTAAAAACTATTACTTTTAAAATTAATTTTTTCTAAGTTATGGGCAATTGTTTTCTTTCCCTTCCACTTCTTTCTACCTGCTAGGAAACAAAGAAAAACAAAATCTTTGTAATAAAGATATAGTCAAACAAAATAAATTTCCATACTGGCCCTGTACAAAAATGTGTCTCATTTTTCATAGTCAGTCCTTCACCTTTCTGCCTGCAAATGGACAACATGTTTCATCATCCATCCTCTTGAATCACGACTAATCATTGCATTGACAAGAGTACTTAAATCTTTCAAAATTGTTTTTGCACTTTAGTTTTCTTATATGTATTGTTCTCCTGATTCTATTAGTTTCTTTCTGGATCAGTTCATATAAAGCATCTTAGATTTCTTTGAAACTGTCCCTTTACTCATTTCTTATGACATGATAATTTTGCATTATATTGCTATACCAGGCTTTGTACAGCCATTCCTTAACTGAGGGCATTCCTTCAGTTTCCAGTTCTTTGCCAGCACAAAAAGAGTTATTAATATTTTTTGCACATATATGACAGACTTATTCCTTTCTCAAGCATTAAACCTAGGGGATTATTTTTGTTTCATATCCTTTTCCGAATGAGCTTCCCATTGATCTTTTTCCTTGGGGTCTTTAGCCTATTATTTGCCCTACCATTCTCTGAATGTTCTTTACTTCCACATGGTCTTTCCATTTTCTTCAGTAATTTTGAATGCATTCAGCTATGGCTTGCTTTTAAGTTCTTGCACCATTTCCTCATTTCTTTTTTCAATCCCCAAAAGTATATCCAGCAGTTTTTCTCATGAATCTCATTTTTGTTGGGTTCTCATTCTTTCTTCATCTTGCCTTGTAAGGAAACAAGCTTATAATGTCTGAATATCAGCACGAACCAGTATTTTCTGTATTCATTGTGCCATATTTTGGGCAATGGAGGATCCAAAGTCTTAATTTATGACTCTTATTCGCCTACTGTAATTATGAATCACGTGGCCAGCATTTGTCTCTTCTTCAAGGTTGTGATCATGCTTTCTTTCTCACGTCACACTCTTTCACTTCCTATCCTCTCATGTAGAAGGTGATGGGATTCAGCATATAACTCCCCAGATGATTAGTTAACTGGGAGATAATGGGGAGCAGGCTGAATTGGGGGCATTTAAAATGAAAAATTTCTCTTTAAAAAAATAACGATGGATTGAGAGCCAGGCCTAGAGACGGGAGGTCCTAGGTTCAAGTCTGGCATCAAACACTTCCCAGCTGTGTGACCCTGGGCAAGTCACTTGACCCCCATTGCCTAGCCCTTACCACTTTTCTGCCTTGGAGCCAATACACAGTATTGACTCCAAGACGGAAGGTAAGGGTTTAAAAAAAATAACGAACCTCAGGTTGAGCTGTTGGATTATTGATTACAAGATTTAATGAGGAAAATTTGGTTATCAGCAGCAATGTACTCAGCTACCCAAGATGCTCATGGAGTTAGAATGATAGGATCACCAATTAGTGCTGGAAGGGACCTCAGAGACTATATCTAACTAGGAGTTCTTAACTTGATGAACTTATTTTTTAAATACTTAATTTCTGTCTTAGAAACAACTATAACACAGAAGGGCAAGTGCTAGGCAAATGGGGTTAATTGATTTTGTCTAGGGTTACCCAGCTAGGAAGTATCTGAGGCAAGATTTGAACCCAGGCACTCCTAACACCAGGCCCAATCCACTGAGTCACCTGGCTGTCACTAGCCCTATGCCTCCATGAACTTATTTAAAAAAATATTTGGGTAATTTTATTTCAATATCATTGGTTCATTTGTATCCTATGCAATTTATTTTATGCTTTTTCTGAGAATGGGTCCATAGGTTTTACTAGACTACCAAAGGGGTCTGTCATACAAAAAGGGCATAGAACTCTTGATTTAGTCCAACTCCTTCACTTTATTATTTATTATTTTTTTCCTTTTTTAAATTTAGAATAGTTTCCCATGGTTACATGACTCATGATCCTCCCCCCTCCCACTCTTTCCTTTCCCCTCCTGAAGCTGACAAGCAATTTCACTGGGTTATGCATGTATCATTGTTCAAAACCTATTTCCATGTTATTCATATTTGCAGTAGAGTGATCCTTTAACATCAAAACCCTAATCATATTCCTATTGAACTACGTGCTCGATCATATATTTTTCTAATGCATTTCTTTAGTTCTTTCTCTGGATGTGGATAGTGTCTTTCTCATAAGCTCCTCTGGATTGTCCTCAATCATTGCATTGCTGCTAATAGAAAAATTAGTTATATTTGATTGTGCCACAGTATATCAGTCTCTGTGTACAATGTTTTCCTTTTGCTCTGCATCAGTTCCTGGAGGTCTTTCCAGTTCACATGGAATTCCTCCAGCACAATAGTATTCCATCACCAACATATGCCACAATTTATTGATCCATTTTCCAATCTATAGACACCCCCTCATTTTCCAATTTTTTGCTACCACATAGAGCATGGCTTTCAATAGTTTTGTACAAGTCTTTTTCCTTATAATCTCTTTGGGGTTCAAACCCAGCAGCTTCACTTTATTTAAAAATATATTTTAATTTTCCTTTTTTCTTTAATATAGGTTTATTTTCTTTCCCACCCATCTCTCCTACATCCATTGGAAAGAAAGAAAACCCAAAGTTTTGTGAAAAATATACATACTTAAAGTAAGATGGATTCATTCAGTGGTCACATCCCAAAATGTATATTTCATTTTGCATCTTGCAAGTCCTTCATTTTACTGATGAGGAGTCTGAAGCCCAGAAAGCCCGATGATTTGCTCAAGACACACAGGGAAGAGTTCACAGAGGTGGAATTTGAGCTTGGGTCCTCTGACCCCAAATCTCTTGGTGTTCCATAATGTTATGGATTTTGAATTGGTGGGGATTTTAATGGTCATCTAGTCCAATTCCTTAACTTTATAGATGAATTTACAGAAGATCAGAAAAGTCAAGATACTTTTTGAAGGTCACATAAATGGCAAATGTGTGTCAATTCATCTTTTTGATTGGTGGGGTCTGACTCTTTGTGACCCCATTTGGGATTTTCTTGGCAGAGTGGTTTGACATTTTCTTCTCCAGCTCATTTTACAGATGAATAAACTGAGGCAAAAGGGTTAAGTGATTTGCCCAGAGTCACACAGTTAGTAAGTGTCTGAGGCTAGATTTGAACTCGGGAAGATGAGTCTTTCTGACTTGAAGCCCCAGACTCTGTCTACCATCCCCTCACCCTCCCTAGCTGCCCATATCAATTTATCCCAATTAGGATACAAACCTAATTATTTTGACTTCTAATTCTGTGTCTTTCCCACTGCTCATTGCTAACTCAAAGTGCATATAGCCAATATTGAATTTTTAATGATGATGTCCATGTTTTTAAAGATCAGTATTTCAATGTCTTAAGGAGTGGTGATTTTATAAGTCCTTCCTTGAAGCAAAGACTGCCTTATTTTGTTTTTTATATTCCCATCCATGGGTCCTTTCACATTGGACAGAGACTTTTGCCACTCTTGTCTTTGCAGATGGTCTTTGATAATGTGCTGACAAATCTGTGGCCAAAATTCTGGAACAAGCTAGCTGGGTCTTTGTTCTCTCACCAGGCCCGTCCTCAAAGCCTCTCCAAACTGGGAGACTAGCCAGAAAACTTTTTCTAGGCTAGAATAACCTTTAACGCTAGATGGACTGGGTATAGTAATTGACTCCACGTTTTTCTCTATCCTTTGAGATATTTCTTAAATTACATTTCTTCTAGTGTTTAATAAACTAGAATCACCTCCACACTCCAATGAGATATCAGAAGAGGGTTTCTGGAGAGACTCATGAACAATAAGGGAGAAAAAATACTGTAACTAGATTAAAAAAATTAGAAATCCTAATTGGTTATGGAAACTTCATGGAATCACAAAATCTCAGAGCGGGAAGGAATCTCAGCAGTCATCTAATTTAACCTATACCTGAGCAAGAATCACTTGTACAATGTATCTAACCAATTATAATTCAGTTTTTACTTTTAAAACCTCAAGAAAGGGGGAACTCATGACCTTTTGAAGCAATTCATTTCGCTTATGTTATTAGAAAGGTTTCCTTGACATGAAGCTTCAATTTCCCTCTTTTCTATTTGTTGCCCTCCTAGTATTGCCTATGCGGGCCAAGCAGAACAAGACACATCTTTCTCTCATAAAGCACACAGTACAATGGGAAGAAAAATGCACTTGGAGTCTAGAAAACAAGGCTCTCACCTTTACTATTTGGGTGACATAGGACAGACAAGTCATTTAAGTCTTGGGAAAATAGTTTCCATATATATAAAAAGGAGAGATAGACAAGATGACTTTTAAAAAACATTTGTTAATATTTATTTTTTAGAAAAGTTAACATGGTTACATAATTCATGCTCTTACTTTCCCCTTCAGCACACCCTACAACCCCCCCCCCCCATAGCCGATGCGAATTTCCACTGGTTTTAACATGTGTCATCCATCAAGACCTATTTCCAAATTGTTGATAGTTGCATTGGTGTGGTAGTTTCGAGTCTACATCCCCAATCATGTCCACCCCAACCCATGTGTTCAAGCAGTTGTTTTTCTTCTGTTTCCACTCCTGTAGTTCTTCCTCTGAATGTGAGTAGCGTTCTTTTCCATAAGTCCCTCAGAATTGTCCTGGGTCATTGCATTGCCGCTAGTACAGAAGTCCGTTACATTTGATTTTACCACAGTGTATCAGTATCTGTGTACAATGTTCTTCTGGCTCTGCTCCTTTCACTCTGCATCAGTTCCTGGAGGTCTTTCCAGTTCACATGGAATTCCTCTAGTTTATTATTCCTTTGAGTGCAATAGTATTCCATCACCAACATATACCACAGTTTGTTCAGCCATTCCCCAATTGAAGGACATACCCTCGTTTTCCAGTTTTTTGCCACCACAAAAAGCGCAGCTATAAATATTTTTGTACAAATCTGTTTATCTATGATCTCTTTGGGGTTACAAACCCAACAATGGTATGGCTGGATCAAAGGGCAGGCATTCTTTTATAGCCCTTTGAGCATAGTTCCAAATTGCCAGCCAGAATGGTTGGATCAGTTCACAACTCCGCCAGCAATGCTTTAATGTCCCAGTTTTGCCACATCCTCTCCAACATTCATTACTCTCCCCTTCTGTCATTTTAGCCAATCTGCTAGGTGTGAGGTGATACCTCAGAGTTGTTTTGATTTGCATTTCTCTAATTATTAGAGATTTAGAACACTTTCTCATGTGTTTATTGATACTTTTGATTTCTTTATCTGAAAATTGCCTATTCATGTCTCTTGCCCATTTATCAATTGGAGAATGGCTTGATTTTTTATACAATTGGTTTAACTCCTTGTATATTTGAGTAATTAGACCCCTGTCAGAGTTTTTCGTTATAAAGATTTTTTCCCAATTTGTTGTTTCCCTTCTGATTCTGATTCTGAATGATACATTGTTTTCGTTTGTACAAAAGCTTTTTAGTTTGATATAATCAAAATCATTTATTTTACATTTTGTAATTTTCTCTAATTCTTGCTTGGTTTTAAAATCTTTCCTTTCCCAGAGATCTGACAAGTAAACTATTCTATGTTCACTTAACTTCTTTATAGTTTCCCTCTTTATATTCAAGTCATTCACCCATTCTGAATTTATCTTCGAGTAGGGTGTGAGATGTTGATCTAAACCTAATCTCTCCAATATTGTTTTGCAAATTTCCCAACAGTTTTTGTCAATAGTGGATTTTTGCCTCAAAAGTTGGGCTCTTTGGGTTTATCATACACTGTCTTGCTGATATCACGTACCCCAAGTCTATTTCACTGATCCTCCCTTCTGTCTCTTAGCCAGTACTATACCGTTTTGATGACTGCTGCTTTATAGTATAGTTTAATATCTGGTACTGCTAGGCCACCTTCCTTCACATTTTTTTCATTATTTCCCTTGATATTCTTGAACTTTTGTTATTCCAGATGAACTTTGTTATAGTTTTTCCTAATTCAGAGAAAAAGTTTTTTGGTAGTTTGATAGGTATGGTGCTAAATAGGTAAATTAATTTGGGTAGAATTGTCATTTTTATTATGTTAGCTCATCCTACCCATGAGCAATCAATATTTTTCCAATTGTTTAGATCTAGTTTTAATTGTTTGGAAAGTGTTTTGTAGTTGTTTTCATATAATTCCTATGTTTGTTTTGGTAGATAGATTCCCAAGTATTTTATATTATCTAGGGTGATTTTAAATGGTGTTTCTCTTTCTACCTCTTGCTGCTGTGATGTATTGGAAATATATAGAAATGCTGATGATTTATGTGCATTTATTATGTATCCTGCAACTTTGCTAAAGTTGTTGATTATTTCTACAAGCTTCTTAGTTGATTCTCTAGGACTTTTTAAGTAGACCATCATATCATCTGCAAAGAGTGATAGCTTAGTCTCCTCATTGCCTATTTTGATACCTTCAATTTCTTTTTCTTCTCTAATTGCAACTGCTAGTGTCTCTAGTACAATGTTAAATAATAGAGGTGATAATGGGCATCCCTGTTTCACACCTGGTCTTATTGGAAAGACTTCTAATTTATCCCCATTGCATATGATGCTTGTTGATGGTTTTAGGTATAAACTGTTTATTATTTTTAGGAAAGGTCCTTCTATTCCTATACTTTTTAGTGTTTTCAATAGGAATGGATGCTGTATTTTGTCAAAGGTTTTTTCAGCATCTATTGAGATAATCATGTGATTTTTGTTTGTTAGACTGTTGATATGGTCAATTATGTGGATGGTTTTCCTAATGTTGAACCATCCTTGCATTCCTGGTATAAATCCCACCTGATCATGGTGGATGATCTTCTTAATTACTTGCTGGAGTCTCTTTGCTAATATTCTATTTAAAATTTTTGCATCTATGTTCATTAGGGAGATTGGTCTGTAGTTTTCTTTCTCTGTTTTTGATCTACCTGGCTTTGGAATCAGTACCATATTTGTAGTCATAAAAGGAATTTGGTAGGACTCCTTCTTTGCTTATTATATCAAATAATTTGTATAGTATTGGGATTAGTTGCTCTTTGAATGTCTGATAGAATTCACTTGTGAATCCATCAGGCCCTGGAGACTTTTTCTTAGGGGTTCTTTGCTGGCTTGTTCAATTTCTTTTTCTGATATGGTATTATTTAGGTATTCTATTTCTTGTGTTGTTAATCTAGGCAATTTGTATTTTTGTAAATATCCATCCATATCTCGTAGATTGCTATATTTATTGCCATATAATTGGGTGAAATAGTTTTTAATGATTGCCTTAATTTCCCCTTCATTAGAGGTGAGGTCTCCCTTTTCATCTTTGATACTGTCAATTTGGTTTTCTTCTTTCTTTTTTTTATTAGATTGACCAGTACTTTGTCTATTTTATCTGTTTCTTCAAAATACCAGCTTCTAGTCTTATTTATTAATTCAATAGTTCTTTTACTTTTGATTTTATTAATTTATCCCTTGATTTTTTAGTATTTCTAATTTAGTTTTCATCTGGGGATTTTTAATTCGCTCACTTTTTAATTTTTTAAGTTGCATGCCCAATTCATTAATCTCTGCCCTCCCTAATTTGTTAATATATGTACTCAAGGATATAAATTTCCCCCTGAGTACTGTAGAAAATATAGGTAATGGAGGATACCAGGGATGTTAAAATATAATCTAAATAGTTGTGGGTACACACACTGGGTTGTAGGAGAGACGGACCAGGATAGACCAGGGGTCACAGCTGAGCTGCTCCTAACTGACAAAAATGGCTGCTGGCCAACTGTTAGCAACTCACCACTAGGCCAGAGCCTTTGGAAACCAACAGACTAGGTAAAGGTTTAAATAGCTTTAATTATGTTTAACTAAAAGGTGGGAAAGGGATTTCTATACTTAAAATCTAAAGGGCAAAACCACAGGGCGAGGGGAGGACTTATTCTACTCTAATCTAAGTGATCCAGCAGGCAGGGCCAAGGAGCAGTGCAGTCTCTGGGAAGCTGATTCAAGCCTGGAACCAGCCAGTCTCTTGAACAGCACAGCTTTGGATCAGAGGGGTGGCTTTGAGGGCTCTCACAGTTTTCCAAAGATGCTCACTGGATGCCAAAATCCTAGGTGGTCCAAGATATCCAAGAAGAAAGAGTGTGCTTGAGAACCTGTCCACCAGACCCCAAACTTCTCCTCTTCTTGGTGCTTTTCTGTTGTTGCTGGAAATCCACATCCACTCAGGATCCCAAGGAAATCAAGAAGCAAGGTCTGAGATCTCCCTGGGCTGGCAACAGTTTGCCCACCACTAATGGAGTCTCTCTCTCAGGGCACAGGCACCTACTTCCTCCTCCTTCATTCCATCATAGAATTCTCCAGCTCCTGCTCCTTCCTGCTGGGTACATCCTTAATACTTAATTAATTACTACCTAATCTTCCTCACAACAGTTCTGCCTTGGCTGCATCCCACAGAGTTGGTAGGATGTTTCATCATTTTCATTCTCTTCAATGAAATTGTTGATTGTTTCTATGATTTCCTCTTTAACTAGCTGGTTTTGGAGAATCATATTATTTAGTTTCCAATTAGTTTTTGATTTGCCTGTCCATGTGCCCTTTCTAATTATTATTTTTATTGCATTATGATCTGAGAAGGTTACATTTATTATTTCTGCTCTTTTGCATTTGTTTGCAATGTTTCTAAGCCCTATTACATGGTCAATCTTTGTGAATGTACCATGTGCAGCTGAAAAGAAGGTGTATTGCTTTTTGTCCCTATTTATTTTTCTCCACATATCTATTAAATCTAATTTTTCTAGGACTTCATTCATCTCTCTTACCTCTTTCTTATTTATTTTTTGGTTTGATTTATCTAGATCTGAAAGAGGCATATTTAGATCTCCCACTAGTATGGTTTTACTATCTCTTTCCTTCTTGAGATCTGCCAGTTTCTCCTTTACGAATCTGGTTGCTATGCCATTTGGTGCATACTTATTGAGCAATGTTATTTCCTCATTGTCTATACTGCCTTTAATCAGGATATAATGACATTTCCTGTCTTTTTAAATCATATCTATTTTTACTTTGGCTTTGTCAGAAATCATAATTGCCACTCCTGCCTTCTTTTTCTCATTTGAGTCCCAAAGGGTTTTGCTCAAGTCCTTTACCTTAAACCTGCATATGTCCACCTGCCTCATATGTGTTTCTTGTAGACAACATATGGTAGGATTTTGGTTTCTAATCCACTCTGTTATTTGCTTCCTTTTTATGGGTGAGTTCATCCCATTCACATTCAGAGTTATAATTATCAGTTGTGTATTCCCCAACATTTTGGTATTCTCTCCTAGTTTTACCCCTTCTTCTTACACTATTTTCTTTTAAACGAATGGTTTGCTTTATGCCAGTGACCCTTGTCTCCTCCCTTGATTTACTTCCCTTTCTACCCCATCCTTTATTATTCCCCTCTTTTTATTTTTAAGGCCTAATGAATTCCCTCCCCCTTCTTCTCCCCTCCCTTTTTTGACCTCCCTACTCCCCTGCTCCCCTTGGTTTATCCCTTCTGACTTTCTCAGTAGGGTTAGATAGTTTTATATTCCAATGGATAAAGCTACTCTTCCCTCTTGGGGTTAATTACACTGAGAGTAAGGTTTAAATATTATCTCTTAATGCTCTCTTCCTCTCCTTCTTATAATAGTATTCATCCCTTCCCCTTCCCATGCCCTCTTTGTGTGTAATAGAATATCCCATTTTTCTTATTTATTCAAGTTTCTCTTAGTGTCCTCTATTATTTGCCCCCCTCTTTCCCACCCCCCTATCATTTTAAGCCAATTTAGTATTCCAACGTCTCCCTATGAATAATTCTTCTAATTACTATAATAGTGAATAGAGTTCCTTACCGAGAGTAATACATAACATTTCTCCACATAGGAATACAAATAATTAGATCATATCAAAGCCCTTAAAGAGGCAAATTTAAAAAATACAAGTTTTCTTTCTTTCCCCTCTGTTTCTTATTTACCTTTTCATGTTTCTCTTGATTTTTGTGGTTGGATATCGAACTTTCCATTTAGTCCTGGTCTTTTCTGTGCAAATACTTGGAAATCTTCTATCTTGTTGAATGCCCAAACTTTCTCCTGGAAGTATATAGTCAGTTTTGATGGGTAGGTGATCCTTGATTGTAGACCAAGTTGTCTCTTTATGGCTTCTTGTAAATTTTTTCTCTTACTTGGAAGCTCTTGAATTTGGCTATTATATTCCTGGGGGTTGTCTTTTCAGGGTCTAATGTATAGGGTGATCCATGGGATTTCATGTTTCCTTCTATTTTATGAGTCTTTTGGCTTTGTTTTATTTGTTCTTGCTGTCTTGAGAGATCATTAGCTTCTAATTGCTCAATTCTAGCCTTTAGGGACTGGTTTTCGGCTATAATTTTTTGGTTTTTCCTTTTCAATCTGGTTATTTCTGGTCTTCAATTTATTTGCCTCACTTTCCAATTGAAAAATTCTGCCTTTTAAACTGTTATTTTCTTGCCAGATTTTGGTTTCCAATTTGCTTACCATTTCATTTGATTTTTTGGGCATCTTTCTCCAATTGGGAGTTTCTGTCTTCTAACTTGTTAATTTCCTTTTCAACTATTTCCCACGTCTCTCACCAAATCTCTTCCATCTTTCTCATCATCTCAGATTTGAACTCTTCAATAGCTTGTGGCCAGTTTTCATTATTTTGGGAGGGTCTGGATATAATTACTTGTTTGTTCTCCTCTGCTATTTACTCTGTTGTCTGTATTTTATCTGTGTAAAAGTTGTTGAGTGTTACAGATTTCTTCTTGATGATCTTTCTCTTTTGGGGTTGTTGTCTCTGGCTTGCCATTGTTAGCCCTGCACCCTCTCAGCTTTATCCTCACACTCTGGGTCTGTCTGCACTCTTTAGGCTCCTGAGGTCTCAGGTTTAGTTGTTCTCAGGGTCAAGCCTCCTGGTGGTCCCCTTGCTTATTCCTTTGCCCAAGGCTCCTTTAACAGTTCCATGGTACTGCTTCCACAGTTGTGCACTCCTCTGCACTGGGTCCCCACTCAATGTCCGTGCCTGTGCTCAGTATCCGAGTCCTCTCCTGTGCTCAGGGTCTGTGTTAAAAGTCCGTGCATTCTTTAGCCTCTTGGGGTCTTAAGTCTTGCTGCTCTCAGGAGCAGGCCCTGGTGACCCCAGGTAGCTGCCAAGGACTTAATGCGTGCCCCAAACTTGCTCTAACTCTTGTGTGCTGGCTTTGGCACTGTAGGTGGTGTGGGGTAGGGGAGGTGGTTGCTCAGCTCACGTTTTAGTGAGAGCAGTTTCACCCCTTTATAGCATTGAAATGACCCGATTCCATGTACCTCCAATGCTGCACCCTATTGTGGCGTCCCTTCGTTCCTCTGGTTTTGTTTTTATGTCTTCTTGAGGAGTTCTGTATGTTTCAGTTAGGAGAGGTTAAGCAGCTGCTTTTTACTCTGCTGCCATCTTTGACAAAATGACTTTTGAGAACTCTTTCTACACTTATTTTATGTTTTTATCATGACACTTGAAGATAGCCATCAGTTCTACCTAAGCCTTTTGTTCTTCAGGATGAACTTTCCGAGTAAGTCATTTAAGCTGTCTAGACCTCAGTTTCCTCAGATGTAAAATTATGGGATTGGATTCAGTGACATCTAATGCTTTTGATGGTTCTTAATCTGATCCCCAGCACCTTCACAAGTTCTCATTTGGTGTGAATTCACAGCCCATGCTAGTCACCTCTACTGGATATTCTCTGGTTCAATATCTTCCTAAAATATAGCACCCCAAACTTAACACAACACTCCAGATGTATTTTTAAAAACCCTTATCTTTTAAGCATCAGAAATGATGCTAAATATGTACTTTGAGGCAGAAGTCTGTTAAGGGCTAGACAATTGAGGTTAAATGACTTGCCCAGGGTCACATAGCTTGGAAGTATCTGAAGCCCTATTTAAATCCAGGACCTCCCATCTCCAGGTTTGGCTCTTTATCCACTGAGCTATCTAGGTGTCCCTACAAATGTATTTTGACTAAGACATGCTTCAACAGGACCATCACTCCTTGATTCCTACAATCTATGTTCCTCTTAGTGAAGATCAAGAGTGTATTATATATATTTTTTGCCTCCACATAACACCGTTATTGAACTTAGAGTCCACTGAAGTCACCAAATCTTTGTCAGACCATGGAAGTCTATGTATTTCTGTTGTCATTTGAACTTCAGAAGTTGACTTTTTGAACCCCCAAATAAAACTTTACTTTTCCCCCCCCCAAGTTCTTTGGATGACTGGTCATCTCATGACTAAAATTCTAGTTGTCAACTTCTTTTGAAAATAAGGCTGCATCTCAGGTGATCATTCCTTATCCCTTTGTTTCTGACCTAGAATATCTTCTGAGTGTGTTTTTCTAAATGGCTGCCCATTTTTGAATTCTCTTTGAGCATACAATCTAGAGTGTAGCAAATTGTAGCGTGTGTAGAAATTAGTGTAAACTGATAAATACAGGTGAGCTTTATTCTTTGCTACATAGCATGGAGCCTTTAAACACACTCAATTGATTTCAAAGGGAACTCCACAAGAAAAGGAGAGCTGTGAAGGGCCCAGCTGCATGGTAATTTTGAGACTGCATATTTAATAGGATATGCTAGTTTGCAAAGCTGTCGAGGGAGCCCTGGAAACCTTTTGATCCTTCAAAAAAAAAGAAAAAGAAAGAAAGAAAACCAAACCCCAGACTGACCTACTGCTTGAATTTTTTAAATCTTCCCATATAACTTCAAATAGTCAACTAAAGTTTAAAAAATTGTACCTACCAGGATGATGGCCAGTGATGCCTGGGTCAAGGTTAAATCATAACAATAAGAGAAAGAATAAAAGGAAACGGTTGATTCTCAAGCTTAATTTTGCTTTCTTGCTGGTCTCTCCCTCTCTCCAACAGACAGTCTCTAACCTCAAAAAGTTCCCCATCTAATGGGGGAGATAATATGCAAAGAACTATATATGAACAATGTATAAACAAGATAAACAGAACAAATGACTCCCAATTAATCAGTCAATAACTATTAATCAGTAAACATTTATCAAATACCCACTTTGTGAAATACTATTAATTTCTGTGTTTGGATTCAACAAAAAAGCAAAAAAATGGTTTTAACTTTCCCTCTCTAAAACCCAAGGAGTTACATTATAATGGGGAGACAACACACATATGTATATTCCTGTGTATGTATTGTTGTTCAGTCATTTCAGTCATTTTTGAATCTTTGTGACCATTTGGGGTTCTCTTGGCAAAGATACTGGTGCCATTTGCCATTTCCTTCTCCAGTTCATTTTATAGATGAGGAAATTGAGGCAAACATGGTTAAGCGACCTCCCCAGGGTCTCATAGCTAGTAAGTGATCAAGGCTGAATTTGAACTCATGAAGATGAGTTTTCTTGATTCCAAGCCTTATGTAAACTGATAGAGTTGAACTTTGTTTTCAGCTACATGGCATGACACCTTTAAACACACACAATTGATTTAAAAGGGAACTCCACAAGAAGATGAGAGGTGTGTGTGTATGTTTATGACTAGGTATGTATAAGATTCAGACAGAATGGATTCAAGTAATTTTAGAGGAAAAGATCCTAGGTTGGGGGACGTGGAAAGACCTCTTGTAGAATTTTAGGCTTAACCTTGGTTTTGAAGAGAGTCAATGATCCTAAAAGGAGGAGATGAGGAAAGAGACCCTTCCAGACAGAGGCACAGCTAGAGTAAAGGCAGAGAGATGGGGAATAGAACATTGTGTATGAGGGATGTAAGCAGGCCAGTATGGCTAAGCTATGGATAAGAAGACTGGAAAGAGAGGTGGAGTCATGTTGGGAAAGGCTTTAAATGTCAATGGAATTTCTATTTGATCCTCGATGAAGTAAGGAGTCAACCTAAGTTGACTGAATTGGGGGTGGTGTTGGAAGATGACTTGGTCAGATCTGGGCTTTAGGGAAATCACTTTGGCTGCTTCGTGGAGGATGTATGGGAGAGGAGAGAGACTTCTCTCCAATCGTCAGTTGTCAGGACCACCAAATAAGAGGTTACTGCATTAGTTCAATCTAGATGTAATGAAGGCTTGAATCTGAATAGGGATTTCATTGGACATTGTGAGCTTAGAAAAAGAGCATAGTAGCTTCATGGGGCAGCTGTTAGAAAACAATGACATTAGTCTTTATTTATTAGTCCCTATTCTAAGTGAAGATTGCCACCCAACAGATCACTTAGTCAACTGTTTATTAAGTACCTACTATGTGCTGATGCTGTCATACGTGCTAGAGATCTGAGTGCAAAGATGAGAGAAGACAGCAGTTACATGTAGAGAGAGAGTCAATGTGCAGTAGTGCAATAGCTATGGATATTACCAGACAGGAGAAAGGGCAGTGGGTTGGATAAAAGAGAATGATAACTGCTTGTTGGCCCGGCTAGTGAGATTAGCCAGAATGTCAGAGATTTCAGCATTTAATAGTATTCCTAAGCTATCAGCTTTCTCTAGCCTGCCTTCCTGACCCTAGATGAAATGCAAAAAGTTCTCAGGAGGGATTAAAAATGAATTGGATTGTCATCCTTCTGAAGGTGTGGGAGATAGCTTTCATTTTGGTATGGCTGTGAAGAATGTCTGCCATCTAATTTCCATCCCTTTTATTTACTTTGCTATTCTATCCTAATTAAATTCCTTTTGCTATTGAGTTTATGTTTCTTTTGTATCATCTGGCATAGACATGCTATTTGTGGGAACTCAGACTGAGGTTTGGATAGTTTATGACCCCAAACAGCACGCTGAACCTGGGAAATAGTGAAGGAACCCTAAGTTGTGTGTGACCTGTAGGGCCGATTGTTCCATGTGAATAATCTCATATCACCTCCCAAGCTTTCTATGAGGAGAGAATTTTATAAACTTTAAGGGATAAATTTGTAAGATATTATTATCATTTATAAAGTTCTTTACTTTTAAACACAACTCAAGGGGCATCTAGGTGGTACAGTGCTTAGAATATCAGACTTGGGGCTGGGAGGACCTGGATTCAAATCTGACTTCAGACACTTCCTAACTATGTCACATTGGGCAAATCAATTAACCCTGTTTGCCTAGCCCTTGCCCTTCTGTCTTAGCGTTGTGGCTAAGAGAAAAAGTGAGGGTTTAAAAAAACAATTTAAGGACCATCGTCTACATGAAACCATTCCTGATTCTCCTAACTGTTAATGTCACCCATCCCAGACTGCTTTGTATTTAATTACTTTGCATGTATTTGGATTTTTTCACTTGATATTTATGTTGTATATTTATATATACGTCTTTGTTGTCTTCCTCGTTAGAATGTCAACTCCTTGTGAGTAGAGATTATTTCATTCTTTGAATTTGGATCTCTAGCACCTAGGACAGCGCCTGACACACACATAGGTACTTTATTTTGATTGATCTTTTGACTAATTGATCCATTGGGTAGCAATCTTCACTTAGTAGAATAGGGAATAATGAATTTTTATCACATTGCAATCCTTTGACTAAACCTTTAGTTTCTCTTACTACCTTTCATTCAACTCTTGGCTGCATTTCTAACCTTCAGTGCTTCCTAGAAAAATATGATTCTTTTTATAGGACTATATCTAAAGCTGGAAGAAATCTTAAAAGTATTCTAGAGCAACCTTCTTCTCATTTATAGATAAGGCACCCGGAACTCTGAGAAGTGAGTGACTTGCTGAATGTTACCCAGCTAGTAAGTGTTAGAGATGGGATTTGAATCTAGGTCCTATGACTCTAAGTTAAGTCTTTTTTTTTTTTTTCACTGTACCATACTGCATCCTGGAGCAGACAGGAGGAAGTTGGTACCTTTTTACTGTTGTTGGAAAGACAGTTCATTGAAACTAGTCACTGCTTTTTCTGAGGCCCACATCCTTAATAACAATAATAGCATTTGTATAGATTAGCAAAACTTAAAAATATCTCATTTGATCCCAAGAATAGCTCAAGGAGGAAGGTATTATTATTGTTATCTCTATTTCACAAATGAGGAAACTGAGACAGACAATGGTTAAGTGTCTTGCTCAAAGTCACACAGATAGTGTCGGAGGTCAGATTTCAACTTGGGTCTGGCGCTCTCTTTATCACACCACCTATCTGCCATTTTATAAATGTAGTTAGAAGATAGTTTTATATCATAACAGTCAGGGCAGCTAGATGATACAGTGATTAGAATACCAGACCTGAAGTCAGGAAGACTTATTTTCTCCGAGTTCAAATCTGGCCTCAGGCAAGTCACTAAACCCTATTGGCCTCAGTTTCCTCATCTGTAAAATGAGCTGGAGAAGGAAATGGCAAACCACTCCAGGATCTTTGCCAAGAAAACCCCAAATGGGATCAGGAGGAGTTGGACACGATTGAAATGACTGAACAACAACAAGAGCAGTCAGACAGGACCACCCCCAGAATCAAGATCTCTCACCAGTCAGAGCTGTTTCATGACATGTGAATGAACTTTTCCTTTCCAAGGAGGGGGGCAGGCATGTGTCAGAAGGTGAGCGTGACCCAGCCTCAGCTTGCGACTTGAAAAGATGTCATTTTCTTAAGCTGAAGCTGTAGGGGAAAAATTGACTTTCAATCAGCTAAGATGTCTGGGGGAAACTCTCTGCACCCCCAAGGCCCCTAGGACTAGCTAGCTTTTCCCTTGCCATGTTCCTGTCTGTAGGAAAATAAAGAAAGGAGGAGATGGTGAGTCTGAGCCTGTGGCTGGATGCCAGAGGCTGTCTGGGAGTGAGAGAAAAAAAGAAAGAGATGCTAAAATATACAGGCATTTGGTTGGAGAGGTGTTTATACAGTTTCTGCAGTGATAAATGTCAGCCGAAAGGCTAATGACAGAGCCAGGTTTTTCTGCATTCGGTATCAAGCTGAGATAGGACACCAGGAAAAGCAGACTGCAGCTATCTGGGTAAGACCAGAGAGCTCATTCATCATCGGCAAAGCCTCCCAGGCTTTGCACTTGTTGAGAGTGAAAGCCCCTTCCAGGCCCTGGAAACTCAGGTGCTTCATAGCACGAGAGGTTGGAAACAGGACCAGGCAGGTGCAGCTGGGTGTTGGTCCATGGGGAACTGGGGAGATGAGTGCCTCCTTCTTTTGATCATTCAACTGTACTTAGGTTGGGAGAAAGTCAAAGGGCAGTTTAAAAGCTGAGGGAAAGCAGAAATTGCCTCCAACCCAGAATAATCATAGATGACATTTATTTGTCACATGAAGGTTGATGAAGCTTTCCTCACAACAACACGCTGGGTAGCTACTTTGGGTATTATTATCCTCAGATACTTTACAAGGAAGTGGAGACTCAGCTGAGTTGCCTTGTCCTTGTGATAAATGTCAAGGCAACAAGCACTTCTTTCTTTTCAAAAACCCTTACCTTCAGACTTAGTATGAATACTTAATAACAGTTTCTAGGCAGAAAAGTGGTAAAGACTAGGGAAACTGAGGCTCAGAGGCACAATTTCCTTATCTGTTAGATGACAGGCTGTTAGATTGGATCTCTTCAAGTTCTACCCTAGGAATCTTGCAAAAAGATTTCCTTAACAATATTGTATTGCATCCCTAATGATTATTACAGTGTTTGGCAAATAGAAAGCACTCACTAACCATCTTTTCTTTCCTTCTCATTGAAGTTTGCTAAGGATAACTTAACCTAGGGATCATAGGTCTAGAGGTGGAAGGAATGCTACATGCCTTCAAGTCCAGTGCCCTTATTTTTCATAGGGAGAAAATGAGGCCCAGAGAAATGACTTGACTTGATTAAAGATTAAAGATACTTTGGTTTTAAGTGGCAGAGCTAGGACTTGAACCAAATTTAAGGCATGAGATAAAAGGCTTATAGATTTCAAGCTGTCAGGGATGTTAGAGGCCATCTAGTCCAACCCCATTCATTTTATAGATGAGGAAACTGAGGTCCAGGGAAGGTGTCACTTGTCCAAGATCACCCAAGGTCAAGCATCAGGCAGCAACCATTTACTAAGAGCTTACTAACTGATGGGCACCATGCTAAGGACTAGGAATACAAAGAAAAAAAGCCAAACCAAAAAACCTTTACCACTCAGTACCTGCTCTCAAAGCCTTTACATTCTGATGAAGAGACCATACATCAATAGCTTGGTACAAACAAAATATACAAAGAGTAGATGGAAGGTAATCTCAGAAGGGAAGGCACTAGGCACTAGGTATGATAGGTGGGTGGAGAGGAACCAGAAACAGCCTCTGGTAGAAGTTAGGATTGGAACTGAGTCTTGGAGGTAGCCAGAGGAGGTAGGAGACATAAGTGAGGAGGAAGAGCATTCCAGGCATGGAGGGGAGACTGAATGCTGTTATGTTAGGAACAGTAAGAAAGCCAATTTATCTTTTAAAAAAATAATAGTTATTTAAGAATATTTTCCCATGGTTACATGATTCATGTTCTTTCCCTCCCCTCCTCCCACCCCCTCCTGTAGCCAACAAACAATTCCATTGGGTTTTACATGTGTCATTGATCAAGACCTATTTCCATATTATTAATATTTGCACTAGGATGATTGTTTAGAGTCTACATCCCCAGTTGTATCCCCATCAACTCATGTGATCAAGCAGTTGTTTTTCTTCTGTGTTTCTACTCCTACAGTTCTTTCTCTGGATGTGAATAGCTTTCTTTCTCATAATTCCCTCAGAATTGTCCTGGATCATTGCATTGCTGCTAGTAGAGAAGTCTGTTATGTTTGATTGTGCCACAGTGTATCCATCTCTGTGTATAAGGTTCTCCTGGTTCTGCTCCTTTCACTCTGCATCAATTACTGAAGGTTGTTCCAGTTCACATGGAATTCCTCCAGTTCATTATTCCTTTGAGCACAATAGTATTCCATCACCAGCAGATACCACAATTTGTTCAGCTATTCCCCAATCAAGGGCATCCTCTCATTTTCCAATTTTTTGCCACCACAAAGAACATGAAAGCCAATTTATCTTGAACCTAGAGTGGTTGTAAGGAGGAGTAAAATAAAAAAAAATGACTGGAAAGGGAGAAGCAAGATCATTTGTGAAGAGCCTTAAATTCCAAAGAGAAGATTTTATATTTTATCCTGGGAGCCATTGTAGTTTACTGAATAAGGGGTGAGGGACAAAGTAGGTGTGATCCTGGGCAATTTACTTAACCATGTTTGCATCAGTTTCCTCATCTATAAAATGGTGGACTATTCCAGTATTTTTGCCAAGGAAACCCAAAATGGTTTTGGATATGACTGAAAAACAAACTATCCTGTTGCCTACATATTAAATGTTGAAAGAAGAACAGGTCACATGGTAATGTTTTCAGCTCCATTCATTCACAGCACCTGAAACCATAAGGAACAATATCTTTGCAAATGAAAATTTTGTCAGATACACTCAGTTTTTAATTATTGCCATTCATGGAGAGTAGCAGTGCTTCCAGTCATCCACAGATAATGATGCTTGACTTGGGGATGAATTGGATTTTTTTTGAGGGACAGTCTACTATTTAAATTGTAACCAGATCATCCTAGAGCAGAAGGAAATAAGAATAAACATTTATATAGCATCTACTATGTGCCAGGCATTGCACCAAGCCTTTTTTACAAATATTTTTTGATTCTTACAACAACCCTCTGAGGTAGGCACTGTTTGTATCCCTGTTTTATAGATGAGGAAACTGAGACAAATATAGGTTGAATAACATGCTCAAGATACTACATCTTGTTAGGGGTGTCATATTCAAGCTCTGGGAGTTGAGAGTCACATCTTGATTGACAGGTGAAGATAGTTGGACATCGGAATGTTCCCAGAGGCCATGAGGACAGGAGGAAAGGCAGTTGGCCAGAAAGGATATCAATATCCTGGCAGCCCCTGACAGGGACTCTTGGACCCCTTATCTTTTGGGACCTTGGCTTTGCTTTGGCTGAGCCTTGCCTAAACTCTTGCCTTGGACATTTGTGGGTCTGACTGTGGATCCTCTGATTCTCTCTGAATCCCTAGATATTTAGGCACCTAAACCATCTCTAGATATTTAGGTATCCCGGGGCCTGGGTGGGGGTGAATCTGGGAAGTGGGCAGGAGAAGAAGAAGAGGGTGGTGAAGGGTGGAATTTCCTGAAGGCTGTAGCAAACAACTAGCAGTAAGAAGCTGAGAGAGATATCATCAATATTTGCATCATCCAGACAGTCTGCTTACTCTGGTTTGGCTGTAGCCAGGCTGAGCCAGAGGGGGTGAAGAACAAGCCAGCATTACTGAACAGCCTACAGTCCTGAGGGATTATTGTCATAGAGTTAGTGATAGGGTCACCTATTCCCCAACCCATTCCTGATCATTCCTTTCCCTTGTTAAACAACATAGATAAAGTGATTAAGTACCTTCCTGGAGTAGTTATTCCATCACCACTCTGGGGAGGGAGCAACGCAGTCAGATGAACTTTATCCAAGGCTGATAGAGCCCAATACTAATAATCAACCCTAGGTGGGATATGAAAGGGTTACCCATCCACTGACCTTTAGGGATCCTGCCTGGGCACTGTTATAAAGAAGGGCAGTTATTATACCATCCAGCTGGGTGGCAGGACTTGGGTGTCCTTGCACTAGCCATTAGGGAACCAAACCAAAGCTTCCTCAGATTAATATCTCAGATTACTACTACTACTAACCAGCCTAATAGTGGTAGTATCAGGATTACCCCTGTTTCTTTTATAACAGGGTCTGAGGCTGGATTTGAACTTGGGTTTTCCTGACTCTAAGTCCAGTGCTCTATCCACTATTCTGCCAGCTGCCTCTGTAGTTGTCCTTGGACTCTCAAAGACTGGACCACAAGATCACTTCTGCTTTTGTAGGGATATTGGGGGAGTAGTGCCAGTGAGTGCAGAGTATGTTAGCAGTCACTTAACTTTTAGACAGCATGTAAACATTCAATTCACTCAAAAAAGATTCCTTAAGCTTCTGCTAGGTATAAAGCACATTTCTAGGTAATGGAGATAGAGATAAAACAGAGCAAAAAAAAACCTCAAACAATTCTTTACATTAACATTAACAGGTTACATTCTTCTGGGTATTACATTTACACAGATAAATAAATACAATGTTGATTTAGGAATATAGGGACTACAGCTGAGGGAATCTGGCCTCCTTCTTCTCTCTCTCTTTCTTCCTCTTCCTGTCCCTTCCTCCCTTTTCCTTTCTCCCCTCCCTTCCTTCTTCCATTTCTTTTCCTTTCTCCTATTCTCCCTCTTTTTTCTTTCTTCCTTCTTCCTCTCCCCTTCTATCTCTCCCTCTCTTCAGTCTTTCTCTTATCTCCCCTCCCTCCCTTCTTTCCTTCCTCCATCTCTTTCCCTCCTCCTCTTTCCCTTCCTCTCTCTTTCTCTTTCCCTCCTTCTTCCCTCCTTCTCTTTCTCTCCCTCCTTCATCTTTTCCCCTTTCTCTCTCTTCTTCTTTCCTTTCCCTTCCTTCTTCCATCTCTCCCTCTTTCTCTCTCCCTGTCCCTGTTCCTCTCTCCTCTGCAAAAGGAGAGGAGTACAAGAACGTTATCAAGAGGCTTATATTAATTATAGTGCTTCAAGAAAGGAAAATGGGGCCTGAGGATATCTCTCTCTTTGTTTTATTTGGAATTGAGAAAAAGTAATATGAGAAGAGCAAAATAGAGAGAAAACACGAAAAGCTCCAAAAGCCAAGAAAACAGGGGAGATTCACAGAAGAAAAGAAATCTCCTTCATAGATAAAACAGATTTGCCGAATATATTACACTCATTAAGATTTTCTCTGCTTATCGCTTGTGCTTTCTAAGGCTTTTCTTAGCATTAACGGGGGCTCTGGGAGGGGAAGAAGTTGGCAGGAAATACTTCACAAATATATAAATAAGCTTCAGAGGCTTCTGAAGTTTCATTTCCCACAAACGGATGCTTTACAGTTTGGGCAAACTTTAGAAAATTTTTTAAACAAATGCTTTGAAAGCCAAAGATTTCCTATCATTAGTGGAACAGTCGGACTCATAATTACCTCTGTTCTTACTCCCTCGAAGCCTCACCAGTTGGCAGATTTATGATTCACTTTCAGCAATAAGCTGCTTTCAAATGAATATCACTTTCTCTGACTGTAAATTGAGTTTGGGCAATCATATAGAGATCGAATTCTTCAACAGGAACAAAGTTTTCTTTGATATATTTATTGTTTGATTACACTGAATCTTTTTTCCATATTTGTTTTTAAGAGACTACATATTACAATGGAAAGAGTGTTGAATGCAGTGCCAATGGACCTGAGTTTGAATCCCAGCTCTTACGACTTATGTGTGGCCATGGCTACTTAAACTCTCTGGCCCTCAGTTTTCTCATCTGTAAATTGAAGAGGCTGGATTAGAGGATTTTTAAAGTTCCTTTCAGTTCTAAGCCCATCATATAATGAGTCAATGATCAGTCAATATAGGTAACAATGCATTTGGAAACAGAAAATTGGCTGTTTATTCCTGGTTCATGGAAATGTGCAGATGGATCTGATAACCATTTGACTCTTATTGAGGTTTTATAATGGACATAGACCTGGGTTAGGCATTTTTTTTGGTATCATCTGGAGCTTAGAGCTCAGAATTTGGATCTGGGATGTGACTTCTAAATTTTGTAAGATTTAAATTAATATCAGTAAGTCCAACTATTATATTTTGCAAGATTTATTAGTAACCACTTGAAGTAGAAGAAATAAAAAATAGAAGTACAAAGCTTAAGTATGGCCAATGAGTAAACTTTCCTGCCAAGAGATTTGCCCAGGAAGTGTCTGAAGTCAGATTTGAACCCAGGATCTCCAGTCTCCAAACCTGGCCCTCTATCCACAGAGTCACCTACTTTGCCAGAGATGAGATCTTTTAGTATGAAAAAACTCAATGATTTGATGACTGACTAGACATGAGATAAGAGAAGATGGATGCCTCCATGCTTATCTCATTTACTTGGGTTTCCATCCTGTCTTTATTGCCATTTATCCAAAATAAGGCTGATAAAACTTGAAGTAGGGGTCTGAGATATATAGGCAGAGATGTTGAAATAGGACTTTTCACAGAATTTTAGAAGAGCTAAAGAAGATTAGGTCTAGAAAAAATTATGCAAAGTTGTTCTGTACTCCATGGGCCAGAATTTGGCATAACTCATTCCCCAGACAATCCCCACAGGGTGCCCATCTCTCTTTTCCAAAATAAATTCTAATCCTTGATTAAGATACCCAGTGGCTATATTCTAGCCTTCTGTACAGCTAGCTTACATGCTTATGGAGAACAGAAGAAAATATTTACAAGGAGGGGAAGAAGGGGGAGGAACAGAGCAAAGAAGACCAGAAAAATAAAGATTGCTTACCAAATTCTTGCCCTGGGGAAGCAGGCAAGCCAATTTGTTACATAATTAATTTGTTGGAGCTTTAGAAAAGATATATGGAAAAAAAGATAGGTGGAATGCTTAGCAGCCCTTGACCATTTGTGATTTGATCATCATTCTGATGACAAAATTAATATTCCCTTCTCTCTTCTACCTTTTATTTTTGTATTTTATTATTTTTTAAAATCCCTTACCCTAATTAAATAAAAAATGAAAAAAATCCCTTACCTTTTGTCTTAGCATCAATCCTAATGCAGAAGAATGGTAAAGGTTAGACAACTGGAGTTAAGTGATTTGCCCAGGGACCTGCAGGTAGGAAATGTCTGAGGCTAGATTTGAACTCAGGTACTTCTGATTCCAGGCCTGGTATCTATCTACTATGCTCCCTAGCTTCCCCTCACCTCTTCCTTTTAAAATTCCTAGTTTTCCTCAAAACTTAATCAAAGTGCCACCTCCTACATGAAGCCTTTCTTGGTCCCTTTAGTGGCTAATTTCTCTCTCCAGCTCCACATTACTTTATTATCTTGTCTGACACTGGTACATAAGCTTTTTTTTTTTTTTTTTTTTTTTAAACCCTTACCTTCCGTCTTGGAGTCAATACTATGTATTGGCTTCAAGGCAGAAGAATGGTAAGGGTAGGCAATGGGGGTCAAGTGACTTGCCCAGGGTCACACAGCTAGGAAGTGTCTGAGGCCAGATTTGAACCTAGGACCTCCCGTCTCTAGGCCTGGTTCTCAATCCACTGAGCTACCCAGCTGCCCCCTGGTACATAAGCTTTTTAAGAGTATAGTCTTTATTTTTTATATGGATATTCTCAGCACCTGGCACAATATAGGCACTGAAATGCTTCTTGATTGATTTTTGTATTTTTTTGCATTTTTGTATTTCTTTGAGTGTCTACCATAGTGCTCTCTAGAGAGTAGGAACTTAATAAATATTGAAATATATAAATGATAAAAATGGAAATATTGAATAAATATTGAAATAATTGGCCAGAGAAAGACTTATGTTGAAGGATATACAAGAAAAGCCTTGAGGTCTTTGTGAGATGGCCAAGAAACAGGAGTCGGTGAGGGAACAGTTCCCCAATCTGCTTTGGCTTTAAGGAAGACCTAGAGAACATAGAAAAATGGAAGAAGAATGGCAGGCTTGTTATTCACTGATCTATCCATGTTCCTTGGTTAAAGTACTAGCTCTTGTGGTCTAGAATAGAAAACATATTTTTTGGGGACCAGATTTGTGATTTCACTGGTATTTCTTCTGGATAGGCACTGCCTCTTCCACAGGAGAACTACCATACCTGTTTGGCAGCTTTTGCTCAGTGACTCCTTCTTCCCAGACCTTCACTACTGCCATGGACTTTGGCTGGTGCAGACTGTTTCCTCTTGTCTTGGGCTTGCTGTGACTTTGGTACCTGCTTGCTGTTGAGGTCTGCTGGGGTTTGGGAACCAAGAAAGGTAAATGGATTAGGCACGATTTGAAACCACATCTTCCAGTTCTGGGGCTAACTCTCTATCCACATTGACGAGCAGTCTCTTTTCTTTTTACCAGCATCCAAACGTGATCAGGCTTTTTAGACTCTTTGATTAAGATGCTAGGCATTCCACAACAATTTTCCTACACTAGTTTCTGCCAATACCTCGTAACAAATACTAAGGTCAGAGGAGGTCTTTTAAGGAAGGTAGCTGTCTGCTTGTTAATGAGAATCTTACTGTTTCTCTTTTCTAGGGGAGAATTTTCTTGAAGTAAAGACTAAGGAAGTCTGAATTCCTTAAATCTAAAGGTCCCACATCTCTGAGGTGATTATTATAAAAATACAAAATCATCGTAATAATAGTGTTGTCCTTTGGTTGTTTTTAGTCATGTCTGAGCATTCATGACCTTATTTGGGATTTTCTGGGCAAAAGTAATAGAATGACTTGTCATTCCTTCTCAGGCTCATTATACAGATGAGGAAACTGAGGCAAGCAGGGTGAAATAACTTACCCAGAGTCACACAGCTAGTAAGTATCTGAGGCCAGATTTGAAGTCAGGAATAGGAGTCTACTACATTCAAGGCAAGCAACACAGCCCTGCCCAACAAACATGAAGGAGAGACAAGAAGCAGTATGTGAAAGGCAAGTCAAAACATCTCTTTCCAGACTCTGATGGGGACCATGTATGACCCTTAACTCAAGAAACTTGAGAATAACAGTGCATCTAGCCTGGTGTCCTCAGCCATCATCCTGGGAAGTAAGTCCTATGGAGATGCTCTAGCGGGTGCCAAAGTCACAGCTCCTAAAGACCCAACAAGAAAATCCTTGCTGCTGAAGTCCTTGACACTGTCAATTGGTTCCACTTTAGAAGCAGATATGATCTTATCAGTGGGAATGACATTAGAGAAGAGGCATCACCATCTGTTTTCCTTCTGAACTCAAGTGCTGTGGGACTTTTCCATTTGACTTGCAACTGAAACCTTCCATCTGTGTTGTTTCCCCCATTAGATGTGAGCTCCTTGACAGCAGGACTATCTTACTTCTCTATTTGTGTATCCCTAGTGCTTAGTTCAGTTCATTTCACATAGTAAGCACTTAAATGCTCCATTCATTCATTCTTTACCTGCATTCAACAAACTTAAGTTTTTATTTATTTATTTAAATTGTTTTTCTATGCTTACATGATTCATGTTCATTCCCTCCTCCCTTCCTCTGAGCCAACAAGCAATTCCACTGGGTTATACATGTATTATCACTCAGTACCTATTTCCATATTAATCATTTTTGTAATAATAAAAACCCAAACCCCACATCCAATATCCACATAAGCAAATGAAAAACCAAATGTTTTCCTTCTGCATTTCTGCTTCCAAAGTTCTTTCTTTTGATGTGCATAGCATTCTTTCTCATAAGTCCCTCGGGATTGTCCTGTATCATTGCATTGCTGCTAGTAGCAAAATCGATTATGTATGATCATCCCACAGTGTTCCAGTCTTTGTGTACAATATTTTCCTGGTTCTGCTCATTTCATTCCACACCATAAAATTAAGTTTTTAAACTTTATTTTTTTTGATAACTATGTTTTTCATTTATTTTTCAGTCATGTCTGACTCTTTGTGATCCATTTGACATTTCCTTGGCAAAGATTCAGGAGTGGTTTCCCATTTCTTTCCCAAGCTCATTTTATAGATGAGTAAACTGAGGCCAACAGGGAAAGTGACTTGCCTATGGTCACACAGCTAATAACTGCCTGAGGGTAGATTTGAACTCATGGAGATGAATCTTCCTGATTCCAAACCCAGTTCTCTAGCCACTTCACAAAATAGCTGCTGAAATAATTATATTTCATTATAATTGTTTTCCTTCATAATCCTATGTGGGTCCATAGATTATGCCAGATTGCTGAAGTGGTTCATGACACTAAATATGTTAGAAAACTTTAATTTTCCAGACTAGAAGGACTTTTAAGGTTATCTAGTACCCTTTGCTCCAATCACTATATGCCAATCACCACTTTAATATTTGACCAACTTTAGAGAAAAGGCAATCTTTCTTGCTTTTAAAGGCTTTCAAAGACTTTACTCAGTCTTACTAAAATGATTTTTAAAACTGTTGGAAACAAGGGAAAAATCATAGAAAAGATAGGGATTTTGCTTGAGTCCGGGAAGATAATAATAAGGGATGGAGAGAAGACAAAACTACTCTCCTCTTTTTTTCTGTTTCTTTTTCCTAATAAATTGATCTACAGACAGAAGGACAGAACACATTGACTAAAAGAGAATGGAACAGATACGGGAGGAGATGGTGGTAGACTACCTGCCTACTCTTCTTTGCTTTAAGTGATTAGGTGGTTAGGTAATGTGTTGCAGGGGACAGAGTATTGGATTTGGAATCGGACATTCTGGGTTCAGATTCTAGCTCTGCTGTTTCCTGATTGTGTGATGGGCAAACCACTTTACATTTTTGTTTCCACATTTATAGGATGAGGATATTGAATTAAATGACCTGGAAGGGTCACTGACAGCAGATAGATGACATCCCAGTGTACAGTTTTGGAAAACTGCAAATGTGATAATTGGGACACTGCTAGTGACTTTTTTTAGAACCATGGAGAATGGAGTTGGCTGGATTTTCACAAAAAGAGAAGAATAACATCTACAAACTTTAGGCCAGTGAACTTGATTTTGGGTCTCACTGGGACTTATCTCTTTTGGCATCACTCTTTAAAAAATAAGTTTTTCTATATGGTTTTTTTTTTACATCACCATCATTCCTCCCAGTATTCCTTCTCTTCCTTCTCCTAGAGAACTATCTCCAATAGCAAATTACGTTTTTTAAGACAAAAAAAAAGAAAAATATGGAAACAACAGCACAAGTGATCAGTACATTGAAAGTGTTCAAAAACATGCAATGGGCAACTCCTGTGGACCTCCCATCTCTTTGAAAGGGTGAACTGAGTTTGTCCTCTCGTACCTCTTCTTTTGAATCTTGCCTGTTCTTTATAATTTCAGAAGTACTTTTTGATAGATGGGAGATGGGCTGAAAACCTGTCCTTGGTGGCACCATATCTTCATTCTGAATCTTTAGTGCCCAAATCCACACCAAATAATAATATTTATGAAGTCTCTCAGTGGGAGAAAGGCATTGCCCTAGGAGCCATGCTGAGAATTGCTGAACAAAGAGATGGCATCCTTTTTGCAGATATATTTTACAATCTATGTGATACCCACCCTGCTGGAGATAGCATTTGGGAAGAAAGAAGGAAGGAAAGAAGGAGGTTATTTTAGGACATACTTATAGATCTCTAACTCCATCAATAATCACATGATTTAATTCTAAACACTTAGGGAACGATGAAGTCAAAAATTTTTCATTTCCCATTGTGATGCTGGTTATGTAATAGGGCAGAAAGAATAATGGATTTAAAGTTGGGAGATGGGAGGGCAGCTGGGTAGCTCACTAGATTGAGAGTCAGGCTTGGAGATGGGAGATCCTGGGTTCAAATTTGACCTCAGACACTTCCCAGCTGTGTGACCCTGGGCAAGTCACTTGACCCCCATTGCCTAGCCCTTACCAGTCTTCTGCCTTGGAGCCAAATACACAGTATTGACTCCAAGATGGAAGATGAGGATTTAAAAAAAAAGAGTTGGGAGATGGTGTTTAAATCATGGCCTTGCCACTTTTTATCTTTGTGATGCCACATTTTTGAGTACTACATTTCCACATCATTAATTAGGGTTATTAATCAGGATAATTAATTCAGGATCATTAATTATTTTGAAAATAAATAGGCAAGTATGCTGTACTTGGTATCATTTGATCATTTTTTTTCATTTTAGAGCACTGGACTTATAACCAGGGAGACCTTGATTCTAGGCACTATGAAACCAAACATTTAGTGATTAGCTCATAATTATAATGATAGGGAATGGCTAAAGTGGGATTTGAACCCAAGTCTTTTATCTCCAGGCCTTTACAGATGAAACAAACACTCTGAGATAGCATGTGATTTGTGCACAATTATAATGCTAGGGGATGGCTAAGGTGGCTTTCAAATCCAGATCTTGGGCACAATTTTCTGTGCTCGTATACTCAATGAATATCTATGGAATGAAAGAATGGATGATCTCAGAGCTGGAAAAATGATACCTTTGGCAATGTCTCTGAGCAGAGTGGGAAAAAAAAACAAATAACGCTCAAATAGTTTTTGAGAGAACAAAGACAGCTAATGATTGTTTACAGTTTTCACCCCAGGTATCAGCCTCCAAAGCTGGCTCGCCTTAGGTGAGCAGGAGTTTACTAACCTGCAGGTTCTGCTCATATACACATATGAACACACACACACACACACACACACACACACACACACACTCCTGGAAGGATGCTTTTTAACGCAATGGGGACTGCAGTGGGCAGGTTGACTTCTCTCCCATTCTGGTGTTGAATCTCATTTCACCCAGCTCTGCACTTCACATGGTAATGACTGCCTCTGCTCTCATAATTTTGGAGATATCTCTAATGCCCCCCGAGTTTCTTACTGAGTTCATTTCTATGGCCCTGTCCCTGTGAGGGGCTCCATACAATACAGATCCCATTTCCATATAAAGAACATTACACACTACTTAAACCTCACACAGTGCTGCTGAGCAACGGGGGAGATGAAGCTGGAGGGGAACCTGGAGAATAAGAGGACAGCAGAGGGCGGAAGAAATGGGTCAAACAAGGGAAAAAACGATTCTGGTAACTGCAGAGCAGGCACAGACAGTCCTAGCCTTAATATTTCCAAGGCAGAGGTGTAAAGACTGTAAGATGTATGGAAAGCCTGGGCTGGGGAGAGGGGATTTGGGTAGGTGGGGGCTGTCGTATAGCTTCATCTCATAACTTTAGAAAAACCCCACAGAAAGAAGGAAGGAAGAAGGATTTAACAAGGAAACAAGATGAGCATCCACTGTGTAAAACTGGTCAGGTTCTTTGCCTGCCTCAGTTTCCTTGATCAAATGAGATAATATTTATAACACACAGCATAGTGTCTGGAGCATTGAAGGTGCTTCATATATAGTATATATATATATATTATAAATACTAGCTATTATTATTATCATGATTAACCTATTTGGGCTTCAGTTTTCTTGAGTCAGCCCTAAGTAAATGCTTACTGATCAATTACTTTGAAAGATGGACTCTGAGGTCCCTTCATTGTTGCAGAGACATAGCTCATTGGTTTCAGAAACTTATCTAGTTATGATATATAATAAAGTTTGAAGAGTTCAAATGTACCCCCTCTTCTCTCTCTCTCTCTCTCTCTCTCTCTCTCTCTCTCTCTCTCTCTCTCTCTTTCTCGCTCTTTCCCCACCTCTCTCTTTCTCTCTTCTCTCTTCTCTCTTCCTCCCCCCCACCTCTCTCTAACACTTGTCACATGCTTCTTCTTTTACTCTGGAACCCACCTAATTTCTTTATTCAGATGTTTTCTAGAAACTTCCATGCTCCAAACTGTCCTGTGCCATGCTTGTGCTGCCAAGGCATCACAGGTTGATCACCACCATCTTTCTACCTTTAACATCAGAGATGGGAAACTAATCACATGAGCCTGAGAGAAAATAGTCCTGATCCATATAAAATCCATACCCTTGGCATTCACTGACAAGATCCTTTTTCTTGCTGGTGACTAAGTTTCCAAGGGTCCAACTTATCAACCAGAAAGAGTGGATGAGAGCTTGGAGCAACCTGGGAGGACCAAGTCTGAGAGTGCTTGCTTATAGGATAATAATAGATTCCCCTTTTCTTGTTGTGTCTTAAGACCATCATGACTAAGGTTCTGATGAACTCTTTGGTTGTAACCTTGATTGTTTCTACCCTTCGAAGTTTGGCTTCAACCTATAAGTTGACTTTTTTTTTTTTTTTTTTTTTTTTGGATGTAGACCTATGATTCCAGTGATGGAAACTGTTGTGGAAATTCTTTCTATCAATGTAAATTGGAACATATTTTCTAACTCATCATCTTAGAAACTCTTGTGGGCTACTGAGGGATTAAATTCTTATTCAATTTCTTTTTTTGAAATGGAGTTAAGTATTTTATTTTCCTCTTCTGTTAAGCTGAACAATTTATAATAAAAATTCATCTATTTTGTTTTGATAATCAGATTTATTGGTGCCAAATTTATTTTTGATATTTTGATAGTTTTAGAGCAAGAAGGGATTTTAGAGTCCACCAAGACCAACTCTCTTATTTTATAAATGAGGAAGATTAAGTGACTTACCCAGATTTATATAGCTACTAAGTATTTGAGATGGGATTAGAATCCAGTTCTCTGTCTTCTCACACTTTGTTTAATAAAGATCTATTGCCTAAAACATTACTGCTCTGTCTAACTCTTTTTTGAAAATCCCACTAGATCCCAAAATGCAAAATGTGAAAATATATGAGAGCTAGGACTGTTTATATAACCTTCTTTCATGACGTTTAGCAATGTCCTGTTATCAAATGGAAAGAAGGAAAGTATGTATCTACTATGTGCCAGAGGCTGTGCTAGGTGCTTCACAAATATTATCTCAGTGGTCCCCACAATCACTCTGGAAAGTAGATGCTATTTATCATTTTACAATTAAGGAAACTAAGGCAGACATGGGCCATGTTAGAGGAGCGATTCAAACTCAGCTCTCCTTGACTTGAGGTTCAGTGCAGCCTTATAGCACTTGACTTTTGTTTACTAAATAATACTTACTGTTTATTATAGTCATCTTTCTTTGATCACTCTTACCCTACTAGACTGTAAGCCTTGTAAAAGCAGGAACTATATCTTAAAAAATTTTGGGGGTGGGGAATGTCTTCTTTTTTTGTGTGTGTGTGTGAACTATATTTCCCCCTACCCTTTGCTCCCAGCTTCCAGAAAGCTATCCCTTATAACTAAATTAAAAAAAATCCTTAAATTCTTTCTTAGAATCAATACTATGTATTGATTCTAAGGAAGAAGAGATGTAACAGGCTGGGCAATGGGGGTTAAGTGATCAGGATCACATAGCTAAGAACCAGAATCTCCTGTTTCCAGGTCTGGCTCTCTAGCCACTGAGCAACCTAGCAGCCCCTAAAATTTTTTTAAACTAATTTTTAAACTACAATTTAAACAATAAAAAAAATTCCTAAAAAATGAAAAATAGAAAAAAATGGACAAAGCCAATCAACATGTAAAAAGATCTGATTATCTAAGCACTGTTCTATATCCATAGATGTCCACTTCTGCATTGGGAAGGAGCATATCCTAGAGACCTTTTCTTACAGCAATCCATTGGCACTGTATAGGTCTGTTCTAGGATTGGAATGAGAAAGATTTAAGTTCAAATCTGAACTGAGACCCTTTACTAGTTTTGGGACTCTGGGTAGGTCATTTAGCCTCTGTTTGCCTTGGTTTCCTCAACTGTAAAATGAGGATAGTAATATCTATCTTGTAGGGTTATCGTGAAGATTAGATGAAATAATATTTTTTAAAGCACTTAGCCTAATGCCTGGTACTTGGTAGGTGATTAATAATTGCTAATTCCTTTCCTTTGCCCCCATATCTAAAGTTTTGATCTTGACTACTATTTTGCAGGGGGCTTGGAACCTGTAGGTGTTTAATAAATGTTTAGTGACTAAATGAAGGAAGGAAGGACAGAAGAAAGGAATAGCTGCGTGATGCCTGCTTTTCAGCGCCCCATACCTGATTGAGTGTAGTATTTGTGCATTTCAGCTTTTGATATATGGCATATGACAGAATCCTAACCAGCTCCTCCAGGGTTCTGGAGCCCTTTTGCTTCTGGCAAAATCATCAAAGAACGAATTTCGGGGTCGGCATTAACTTTCCACGCTGCTGTGGCAGAGGGAGACTTAGAGGTACAGATGATGGGAAGAGCCAGCTGCAGGAATATGCTTTCATTTGCAAATACTTAACTATCTTTTCCAATGCTTCCAATAAAAGCAAAATTAAACACAGCAGACGAATCAGACTGTGTTCAGCACATTATAGTAGAAGCATAACTACCGCTCAGGGTTGTTGTGAGGATAAAAATGAGATCAATAATGGATGGGAAAGTACTTTGGAAGGTATTAGGTGCTAAGCAAAGGCACGGGGGTGGTATTGTTTATTATTGCTGCCATATTTATTTTTTATTTCTTAGATGCTTATTGGACATATCTGCCTGGAGCTAGAGTTCTTAACTTGTGTGTGTGTGTGTGTGTGTGTTGGACATCTTGGCAGTCTGGTGAAGCATATGGGCCTTTTCTCAGAATAATCTTTTTAAATGCATAAAAGAAAAGTCATTGGATGATAAAGGAAACCAGTTATAGGCAGTTTTCACTTTATGTAATGTGACTTTGACCCGACATGGGGAAGGGAGGAAGGGAAGGAGACAGGAAAGGGATTGCTTCCTAAAGAAGGACATTGTTCAAAGATTGCTGGGGACAGATAATGGAGGACAGGAAGAGGAAACCATGGGTGGGGGACAGACACAAGCGGGTTGGACACACCTGAGGGTGGGTAGAGAAGGGCAAAGGTCTCCTCTGTTGAGATCTCAAGCCAAGTCCCTAGCTGATGTTGGGAGCAGTCAGTATCTTCCCATGCCCAGTCTCCTGTTTCCATTTGGAGGGTTGTTGTATAAGAGGTTGGGGGACAGGAGCAGGGAGAGTGAAAGAGAACACAGTTAACATCTGGTGCTTTTCTGGAATGTGAATTTCTTTCCAAATTCTTCCCATAAAGTTGAATTTGCCTAAAGTAAATTCACATAAAGCGAAACCTATGTGCATACTGAAAATGCAATGACAAAGATCTTTTTTAAAAATTTTAAAGCCCAGGTCAAAGCCCCCATTCTAGATGCAGAGTGAATGGGTCTCCATTTTCCAAAGCATTGCTACCAAAAGACAGATCCACCCCTATCCCTGCCCCACCCCCAACTCTCTTGATTCCCATCTTCTAGTTTCTACAGTGAAATCTGTCCATGTTGTTCCGTTCCCTTGGGGCTCCTGATTAATTTCTCTGCACGATGCAGTTTTAACCTTTAGTAATTAGCACAAATTCTTTAAGTTCAGCATATTAATTATTCTTGCAGTAATCGAGTTTTGCCTCAGACCAGCTATAAATCATTAAAAAAAAAAAAGATTCTTTTGGCAAGTGAGGGAAGAGGACGGCCCAGAGCAAATGATGACAATCAGGGTAGGGGCTTCAAAAGAGGGATCAGGTGATGCATTCTCACTATTTGATATACCTAATCCACTATATGCAAGAAAACTTCTTTTTCATAGGCCAGCTACCATTAACAGAGAAGGTAAGCCAGTCTTGAGGCAAAAAAGATGGACAGGAGACAGTGTACACCAGAAAGTCAAACCATCACTCCCATTTGAACCACCATCTTCTTGATGCAGACGTCCTAGATTTCTGAACCAAGAAACTTAGAAATAGCAGTACTTTCTACCCAACACCAATCCTGCTTTCAGATTTGGGCCCTGCCACCACTAGAGGAAGAAATTGTGATGGAGAAAGATTCTACTTTCTTTTTTTTTAAGTTTATTTTATTTTATTTTTTGATCTGAAAAACTTTAATTAATTAATTAATTAAGAATATTTTTTTCAATGGTTACATGAATCATGTTCTTTCCCTCCCCTTCTCCTACGCCCTCCCATAGTCAACAAGCAATTCCACTGGGTTTTACATGTGTCATTGATCAAGACCTATTTCCATATTATTAATATTTGTATTAGGGTAATCGTTTAGAGTCTACATCCCCAATCATTTCCCCATTGACCCATGTGATCAAGTAGTTGTTTTTCTTCTGTGTTTTTGCTCCCACAGTTCTTTCTCTGGATGTGGATAGTGTTCTTTCTCATAAGTTCCTCAGAATTGTCCTGGATCATTGCATTGCTGCTAGTACAGAAGTCCATTACATTCGATTGTGCCACAGTGTATCCGTCTCTATGTATAATGTTCTTCTGGCTCTGCTCCTTTCGCTCTGCATCAATTCCTGGAGGTTGTTCCAGTTCACGTGGAATTCCTCCAGTTTATTATTCCTTTGAGCACAATAGTATTTCATCACCAGCAGATACCACAATTTGTTCAGCCATTCCCCAATCGAAGGACATTCTCTCATTTTCCAATTTTTTGCCACCACAAAGAGCGTGACTATAAACATTTTTGTACAAGTCTTTTTCCTTATTTTCTCTTTGGGGTACAAAGCCAGAAGATCAAAATGTCTGGATCAAAAGGCAGACAGTGAAAGATTCTACTTTCCTAGCCACCACCACCATTAATAACAACTGTTGACCAACTACCACCTATGGTCGACTACACCCAAGACTCTTGAGAGTGACAGCAACTCACAGGCCACAAATCCTGCTTCCAGCCCTGCCCTCATCTTCTTTATTATGGGAAGCATTTTCGTGGATGCCAAAGACCAAGAAAAGAAAGCTTCTCCTGGCCCCGTCAAATGGTATAACAGCAGGAACTAATAAGGCTTTAAAGTGGTAATGACTTTAAAGATGATGCACTAATATCTGCTTTGCTGTAGCACCCAAAGGACCACAGAAACCTTATATTTGACTGGTAGAAGAAACCTTCACTTCTGTTGTTTCCCTTATTAGAATGGAGCTTCTTCAGAGTAAATACTGTCTTACTTTTCTATTTGGATTCCCAGGCACATAACAAGCACTTAAATGGTTTCAAATTAATTAGTAGTACAGCAGGTTTCTCAATATTCTGTCCCTTAAAGCTATAGGATAGCATTTGTTATCTTTGTGAGAGATAGGTTTGAAATGGGTTACAAAAAGGATCTTGGAGGGGGGCATCTCGGTGGCTCACTGGATTTGAGAGCCAGACCCAGAGACAAGGGAGTGCTTACATTCAAATCTGGCCTCAGACTCTTCCTAGCTATGAGACTCTGGGCAAGTCACTTAACCCTCATTGCCTAGCCCTTACCACTCTTTTGCCTTGGAAGCAATACAAAGTTTTGATTCTAAGACAGAAGGGAAAGGGTTATTGAAAAAACAACAGAAAAGGATCTTGGATTATGAGCTGAAAGGAGCTAGTCATTTCATCTATGAGGAAACTGAGGCTCAAAAAAAGTAAAAAAACATGCTCATGGTTTCACAGATTATAAGCATAAGGGCTGGGATTTGAATGCAGGCTACTTCATTCCAAAATAAAGGTCTTCCCGTTATATCATCTTTCTAGGAATTCCTTATTTAATTTTAATTCCTTATTCAATTCCAATTCAATTTTCTTATTCAAGGAAAGATATGAGATATAGTGGGAAGACCCCTTGCTTTGGTGTGAAATGACCTGCATTCAAACTCCAGCTCTGTCACAGAAGAGGAAATGGATAGTTTTGATTATATAAAATAAAAGTTTTTATGTGAACAAAATCAATGCAGCTAAGATTAGAAAGGAAATGGTTAAGTGATAAAAGTCTTTGCACCTATGTTTCTCTGATAAAGGTCTCATTTCCAAGATATATTTATAAGGATAAGAGCTATTCCCCTATTGATTAATAGTCTACGGATAGGAACAGACAATTTTCAAGGAAAGAAATTCAAGCTGTCTACAGCCAGATTAAAAAATACTTTGCCACTAATGATTGGAGAAATACAAATTCAAATAGTTCTGAGGGTCTACCTCAGAGCCATCATATTGGCAAAGTTAACAAAAAAGGAAATGGCAGCTCCTTAGCTGGATCTCTGATTCTCTTAGTGCAGATAGCAAACCTCTCCATAGCCTTCTGTTAATGGATAAAAGCACCCCAAACTTTCTCTTAATGGTTTTTCATCTCTTTCCATGCACATTACATGAGTGATTCAACTTTTTTTTCCCATTTTGTACATTTCTTCATGTAGCCTTTTATACTGCTTTTTTCCCTCATAAAAAATCATCGATTGCAATACATCATAGTTTCTTTATACCCATCATGGACCATTCTGGTATGGTACTGTCAGTATAGTACCAATAACCCTAAAAGACTTTCTTTTCATTTATTTAATAGTATTACTTGTACTTTTCTTAGGTCTCTTCCAGTTCTAACATTGTGTGATTTAGCTTCATATAGAGTAGCTAATCTGAAAGATGGTGTTATTATAGTTGACCTTATGGCTAGGAAAATGTGGGTTCAAGTGTCACCTCTGACTCACCCTGGCTCTGTTGCCATTGGCAAATCACTTAATCCTTTAGGGTTCCAGACAACTCTATATGACTTTCCATTTCAGAGAAGTGCTGACATGCATTGGTTGAAAGAGTTTCCTCACCTAGAAGTTCCCTAGACCAGTGACATCAAAGATCCATTCACTGTCCTGTTTAGAACTATTTCTAGAGTAAGTGCTTAGAATTTTTAGGGGGAAGCACTGAGCAGGATGAAGACTGCGCTATATGATTGTAGATTTAGACATGAAAAAGACCTTAGAGGTCACTGAGTCCAATCCCCTCATTTTATAGATAAGCACAACTAAAACACAGAGTTTCCCATGTATGGTAAAAGACAGGGTCTGGGTGCCAAATTCAGACTTAAATGTTGATTTCCTTCCTATGCTTTTGCTTCAGTTGGGTCAGCAAGACTCTGATCTTATAGTTTGAAGTACACATAATGGCTGTTTGCTTTTGATCTCTCATTCCTCAGAATCCCACAGAGCCGAGCGTAAACAAGAGAGAGAATTTGTGTCTTTGTCTGCCCAACCCTCCCTGAGGTGCCAGTGGGGACATTCAGTACTCACATAGTTCCAGATTTCCCTAAGCAACACAGATACTATTCCAGAGATAAATCTTAAGTATTCTAAAGGTGTTCCAGCCCTTTAAAAGCCCAGTTTGTTATTTCCCAAGGAAGGCCTTGGCTGGCTGTGATTAAGGAAATAAATCTGCACTTCATTTTTAGCCCAATGGCCCATTACAGCTTGCTTCGGATCCTAAGCTCCCAAGAATAACGAGAGTCATTTTATGGGAATGAGAGACAATAAATCACTGACTTTGTCAGTTGAGTATTTTCCCCCAGTCTTCTTTTCTCTGAGAGTTGTAGAGACAGCTGGCCCCAGAGGACCACTGCTTCCAAGACTGTCACCTGTTCTCTGGCTTCTACGTCTGAAGTTTGAAGTCAGTCTGGTTGCTTTTCTAGTGCCACCTGTTATTCTCCAGCACATAGGAGATCAAAAACATTCATTTCTACCCCAAAATGGTAGCAGAAGGCCTATCTGACTCCCTTGTTTTCTTTCTGGTGTTTTTACCTTGTATCTGCATGTCTACTTATCAGGATTCACTGATGAAATTCACACATAAAAAAATTGGTAAAGCCTGTAGAGCTGGCAGGGATTTCAGGGATCATTATTTGCAGTCCATTTGCTTTGTGAATCAAAGAAAGGAAACCCAAAATGACTTGCCTATAGTCACATAGCTTAAAGGAGTCAGAGCTGGAATCATGTTATTGTTTAGTCATGTCTGACTCTCTGTGACTGCATCGGGGTTTTTTTGGCAAAGCTACTGGAATGGTTTGCCATTTCCTCCTCCAACTCATTGTGCAGATGAGGAAACAGGGTTAAGTGACTTGCCCAGGATCACACAGCTGGTAAACATCTGAAACTGAATTTGAACTCAGGAAGATGAATATTCCTGATTTTCCAAGCCCAGGGCTCTACCCACTGTGCAACCCTGTCCAAACATCAGCCACATTGCCAAGGAGAGAAAGGCTAGCCACAAACCAGAGGCACATTACATTTACACAAACCAAGGTTCTGGAAAAAACCAGGATCAGAGCAGGAGATATAACAGCCAGAGTCTGGGAAGGCAGGGGCTGTCAGGCAGCCTACAACAGCCCATGGTATTCTCCAGCTTGGTCTCCCTTTGCCTCCAATGACCACCTACCTAGAACTGGAGGTGTAAGCTGTTTGCCACAAGACTGCTTTTCTTGATGTCCTGAAGCATCCCACAGATATAGCTGGGATATAGCAATATCAGCCTAGAGGTCTAGGATCAAAGGAGGGCATAACCTTGAATCAGGGGGATGCTGGAGCCAGCTTGTTTGGCTTTTTAAAAAAATCTTTACCTTCTGTCTTAGAATCACCTCTTTGTATTAGTTCTAAGGCAGAAGAGAGATAAGGGTGAGGCAATGGTGGTTAAGTAATTCGCCCAAGGTCACACAGCTAGAAAGTGTCAGAGGTCAAATTTGAACCCAGGACTTCTCATCTCCAGGCCTGACTCTCCATCCTCTGAGCCACCTAGCTGCCCCACCCCCTGTCTTTTCCTAATATTCAACATACTAGTTCCTTCTTTACTGCCTAGGAGCATATCAGAATCATCTTTATCTTTGAAAAATCTTCAGTGGTTTCTACCATCTTATTCCTATTGTCCTCTATCTCTGCTCTCCTCAGTTAAACCACCTGAAAAAGTCATCCATGCTTCATGCCTATATTTACTTTCCTCTCTTCTACACCCTCTATAATCAGGTTTTCGACCCCATAATTCAACCGAAACTACTCTCTCTGGAGTTACTAGTGATCTCTGATTTCCAAATCTAATGACTTCTTTCCAATCTTCTTCCTTCTTGGTCTCTCTGTTGGCTTTGGAGTCCCTGATTACTCTGTGCTTCTGGATTCTCTACCCTCTCTAGGTTTTCTTCTCTCTTGGTTTTCATCTACCTGAATGAAAACTTCTTTTCAGGCTCCTAGATCTTCATTCACGTTGTACCCAATATCGCTTTCTCCTGGGCCGCCTTCTCTTTCTGTCTGTATTCTTTCACTTAATGATCTCATCAGGTCCCATGAGTTCATTCATCATCTTTGTGCAGATCACCATTAGTCCGTCACCAGTGTCTCTCCTCAGCTTCTGTCCCACATTATCAACTACCTATTAGACATTTCAAAAATCATTTCCCGTTGGCATTTCAAACTGAAATTGTCCAAAATAGAACTTACTCTTCTTTTTCCCCAAACCACTCCTCTACTGAAATTCCCTATTACTATCAAGGGCACCACTAATCTTCTAATCATCCAGATATGAGACATCGGAGTCATTATTGACAATTCAATTCCCCTTCTGTCCCTAATCACTATGTTTCTAAGAAGCTGTCAAACCTTAGTCATTTCTATCTCCAAAACTTTTCTTATATACTTCCCCTTCTCTCCACCCACATAAGCACCACTCCATTTAAAGATGCCTTTACCTTCCACCTAGGCTATTGTAAGAGCCTAATTGGTCTTCCCGACTCCATACTTTCCCCACTCAAATCCACCCTGCCCTAGCTCCCAAAGGGATTTTCCTAAAGCACAGATCTGACCATATTTATCCTCTCTATTTCCAAATATATTCCTTCCCTTCTCCTATCCATGAGTGAATCTCCAGTAACACCAAAGTCAAGAAAAACACTTCAGCAAATCCAATCTACCATTATGTGAAACTGATGTTCTATGTTCCATAGCCATGATCTCCCACCTTTACAAAAAAGGAAAGTGAGGTTCCTTCTCAATTTTTTATTCTACTTTACCTTCCCACAATGAGCTAGAGGTGCTGAACTGGCAAATAGGTACATGGAACTGAAGGTCTGTTGTTGTCTAGTCATTTTCAATTGTGTCTAACTCTTTGTGGCTCCTTTGGGGATTTTCTTGGCAAAGATGCTGGAGTGTTTTGCCATTTCCTTCTCCAACTCATTTTTCAACTGAGGAAATTGAAGTAAATGGAATTAAGTGACTTGCTCAGGGTCAAACAGCTACTAAGTGTCTGAATCCAGATTTGAACTCAAGTCTTCCTGACTCCAGGTCTGGTGTTCTATCTACGGTGCCACACAGCTGCCAACTGAACTGGCTAGCCTGGAGATAAATTGATCAGAGTAGGAACAAGGGTCCTAGATAATATACCAAGTACACAATCACTTTGGTAGTTCTCCTCTGGCTCCACTCCTTATTCTCTAATATGGGACTTACCCATCTCCTAAGGTAGTCTAATCTCCCTAAAGATGCCTCCCCACACCAACCATGGCCGTTCCTCTATTTGGTGACTTTCTGCCCAGGGATTACTATTTTATGAAGAGCCCAGGACATCCACATTCACTTCTCTCCCAGTTCTGCTCCTGATGCTCCTGGCTTTTCCATGCCAGGACCGCCATTTCATGAATTGTCTAGACTGGCTATCCTTGCTTTTTATCAGCTCACGTCTTCCAATGCTCCCCTGTGTTTGTTATTTCTTACAATAATATTCCATTATATTCATTTACCATAATTTGTGTAACCATTGACAAATTACAAATTGAATAAACTTTGAGAGATTTTGTGGCTGGATTTGGAGTCAGAAGATTCAAATACTGACTCTGACTCTGTGTGACCTTGGGAAAGTCACTTCACGCTGAATCTCAGATTTCTCATGTACAAAAAAAAAATGAGGAACTTGGACTAGGTACTTTCTAAGACCGTTTACAGCTCTAAATGTATGACCCTGATCATCTGTGGCCAACCTAGTGATGAACCTCTCAGACCTTAGCTATGCTGGTCCTCAGATAAGAGATAGATGCTATTGCTGGGCTCCCATCCAAGGCTTGATAGGACCTGCCAGGGCTGGCATTGTGCTGGCACACACTTGGAGAACCTAAGCTTGCCTCTTTGCCCTGATGAGACTTTGGAGGAGGACTCGAGTGGGCATCTGCCTCATTAGCCCTTGAGAAATTGAGAGTTGGCACTAAAGCAACTAACGAGGACAATCATGAACAAACAAGCATTTAATCTAAATGAAAACCCCTGAGTGATTACTCCCTCTTGCAGCTGGGTTCAAAACCAGCCCATCCATTCAAAAGCCATTAGTCAGACTGCAAAATTCTCCTGATGCTTTCCCACTCTCCATACCATGATTGGTCCATGTCCAGGGTGGGTCACTGAACCTCTTAGTGCTTCTCTTATTCCATCTGCCAGGAAACAGGGTCAATTAACATTTTCTATCTCTAGGCTTCAGAGGAATAGCATGAGTTAATTTCTGACTTGCTTTATTGTTGTTTAGGCTATTTTCCATGCCGATTTACATACCGAACACAAATGACACAGTGTTGAGACTTGAAATTATCATTCTTCTTTGGTAACCAAGAAGAGGCAAATGTTGGATCATTCATTTCAAAGATCAGAACATATATTAATGTGGCAGGAATGGGGGATAACAGTATTATACTTGTGGGACAGTCTGACAATTCATTTATCACCATTTATGAACTATGGGTGCATCCACTGTCACAAATGAAGATCGATGTATTATCTCTTGAGGCCCCCTGACACACAACTAATGAGTGAGGATGTTTTTTCCCTTAAATTTTGGTCTGATCCTCTGATTTAATCAGTGTATGGAACTCCCGGTGAGGAAACTTCCTTTATCAATGCAATAAGCCACCATTCTTTCTGGAATCTGCAATCTTCGAGCGCTACCTCTGACTGGTCAAGTGATTTGTTGAAATTCGCAGAGCCAAGTCTGTATGAGAGGTAGGGCTCTAACTCAGCTTTGTCTGGCTCTTGCTCTCTATGTGGGCAAAGGTGAATGAAAATGTACAAATTCTCAATGAATCAATCAATAAACATTAAGTACCTACTATGAGGATACATAGGAGGTAAAAGTTCCTGCACAGAAATATAGTAAGCTTAGAAACCATTACTTATAACAGATCAAGGGAAAAGGAAGGAGTATATTTATTAGTGAATATAAAATTATAACTACTATAACGACCTCCCACTGATAGATATGTTGACTGATAAATGAAGATGCTTTTCAAGGCTGTTCCCTAATATTCAGAATGCATTTCACTCCCCTTTTTGAGTCTCTACCCTTCCTTAAAACAGTTCAGACACCTTTAAATTTGCCTCCTACAGGAGGCTTTTCCTCACTCCTCTCCAACCCGTGGTAGGATGGAAACTCCTTGAGGAGAGCAAGGACTACTTAATTTTTATCTTTGTTATCTCTGGTGCCTAGCACAGTTGCTTGTATATAAGGATGAAGATTAGGCTTGGGATTTCATTGGTACAGATATTTCCTCTCTACCATTTTGGACTGGTGTCTTCTCTGAAATTAAAAACCGTCAAGAGGTGTCTCAAGCATTGAGAGTTTAGGTGACCTACCTACGGTCTAATATGAGTGTCATAGGTTGGATCTGAACTCATTTTTCCTAGTTTTGGCAATTCTTTTTTTTTGCTATAATTATGTAATAAATATGCTTAAAAGAGAATCCTCTATACAATATAGTCTCTTGCTTTCATGTTATAGATATTTGAATTTCTGGTCACTATATTACATTAATCCATTTGGCTTTGAAAACAGAAAGACCATCGTGTTTCTGATGATACAAAGAACTGAGGGCCCAGGAAAACCTCTGTAGAGTGGTCTTAGCCCTAGAAAGAAGCCACTCTGTGGTCATAAGGAAAGCTTAGTACCCCAGAATTGATGCTTTCAAGCTGTGGTGCCAGAGAAGACTTTTGAGAGTCTGCTGGACAGCAAGGAAATCAAATCAGTCAAGACTTAAAGAAATTAATTCAAACTATTCACTTGAAGGTCAAATACTGAATCTGAAGCTTAGCTACAACGGTCATCCAATGAAATCATTAGAAAACACCCTGATGTTGGGAAAGATTGAAAGCAAAAGGAGAAGGGGATGAGAGGATGACGTGGATAGAGAGTGTTATGGCATGAACTTGGAAAGACTTCAAGGGATAGTGCAGGATAGGAGGGTCTGGCATGCTATGATCCCATGGGTCTCAAAGACTTGGACATGACTGAACAACAATGATCATGATTTGACCTGGAGAAGAAGAGTCTTGGGAGAAATAAGAGAGAAGAAGAGAAGAGCAGGAGGAAGAAGGAAGAAAGGAAGAGGAGAGGGAGGTCATGATAATCATCTACAGGGCTTCTTCCCTACCCCAGAGGGCAGAACTAGAATGAGGTGAAAATTGAAAAGTGATCAATCTCATCGTGGTGCCAGGAAAAACTTCTTAAGAAATAGAGCCAACTTAAGTTGGAATGAGATGCCCTGGGAGCTTTTGGTCTCCCATTCTTCAGAGGTCCTCAAGTTTGCTGGGATGTTTTGGGGCAGGGGTTCAACCAGATGCTTACTGATATTCCCAGAGTCTTTTTGATTCTATCATTGGAAACTTGAGCATCAGAGAACAAAAGACTCTGCCTGAAGTAAACAAATCCAGTATTTTCCACTACTGTTGCAGAAAATCCTGGCTAAGGAAGAGACTAAAGAGAGGCCCCTATTTCTCATTTCTCCTGAGTCCTGCTCCATTTTCTCTGAGGTTGGTCCTGTCTATGTCTATTGGCCTCAGGGTGGGTTGTCTTAAATTGTGTAGCCTTAGTGGGCAGAGATGGATTACGTGTTCTATGAGGAACCTCTTTGGACTGCTCTTATTTATGTCTCCCCTTCTTTTTAACCAGATCTATAATTTCACTGGGTACAAGGAATTCTCTCTTTGCCAAAGGGAGTGGAACAGGGTTCCAGGTGTCAGAGATGGTAGACTTAGCTTTTTAGGTTTACAGATTTTAAGCAATAAAGATCTTTGGTAGAAACTTTTATCTAGGGTGGAAAATTTGCCAGCCAAAATTTTGGTGGCTTAGAAACAATCAGCTAGAATAAAGGACTGCCTGAGTTTTGAAACAATTTTCCTTCATTAGGGACAAGTTTCCCAGCAAGCCATATTCTAACAATTCAAGACACTTGGCTAAATTGAATCTTTTGTAAGAATGCATTGTAGGAATTCTGGCACGTTAACAGATCCCAACACCAAGCCAGTCTCTCAGTTTTCTGGAAGTGAGGACATTTCTGTTTCCGATAGATGAAGTATTCCTAGCTGTGGGGCACTTGGAGCTCTAGCTTTGCAATTTGAGGTACAAATATCTTTATAATCAATCAATCAATCAATCAATCAATCAGTAAGCAATTTGAAGTAAGCAGAAACTTACTTTCTTTTGGAGGAGATAAAAATGTGCAAAAAGTATATGTAAACTATAAAATTAACACATTTTGGGGGCACTGATGGAGGGCTCAAGAAGTTGGGAGGGTAAGGAAAGGCTTTATGCATAAGGTAAAGAGTGAATAGATTTTCTTTTTTTAATCCCTACCTTCCATCTTAGAATCAATTCAGTGTATTGTTTCCAAGGCAGAAGAGCAATAAAGGTTAGGCAATGGGGATTAAGTGACTTGTACAGGGCCGCATAGCTGGGAAGTGTCCGAGGTAGTATTTGAACCCAGGACCTCCCTCCCGTCTCTAGGCTTGGTTCTCAATCCACTGAGCCACCTAGCTACCCATATGAATGGACTCTTGAAGGAAATGGGATTGTTAGGGAGAGTTGATGTGGGACTTCAGTCAAGGGTGACTACTTTTAAGGAGCTATGAACTCGATCTTACTTTTTAGAAGACCAAATTCACTCCTTTATGCAGTAATCTTTAATTTCAGACAGGAAAATTTCCTATTAACTCAAGATGCAGAGTGAGCCAAATATTTCTGGATCCAGACAATGGGGAAATTTGTTTTGTTTGACTATGCATATTCATGTTTGTTAACAGGGTTTTCTTTTTTATTTTCAATGGACAGAGTGAGATGGGAAGGAGAGAGAAATGAATGCTTGTTAATTAAAAAAAATTAAATTAAATTACAAAAGAAATCCTTCCTTTTCATTAGACTATCAGCAGGGTTTTTGCTGTCGTTTTTTGTCTTTCTTTGGCTCTCCAATACTCAGCAGAGTGCTTGGCACATAGTAGGAGTTTAATAAATGTTTATCAACTGACTGGTCAACTTTGACTGAATTGGGGCTTGCAATCATTGTGTGGAACTCCCAAAGAACCTGAATCTCTTCCAGTCCATGTACAATTTTTAGAAGCTTGCCTGGTGAAAATCCTGCTTCTTTTGCTTACTACCTACGTCACCTTGGGCAAGTTACTTGAGCTCTGGACCTTACCTTCTTCCTCTGGAAGATGAAGAGGTTGAACTAGAAGACCTCTGAGATCCTTTCCAGATCAAAATGTATTCCCCTCTGATCCTCATTTGGCATTGAAGTTCCTCCAGATTTCAAATGCAAAAGGAAGCCCTGGTTAATTTTATTAATTTCTATAGACATTTCTAAACCCACCTTTGTAGGCTTGCCTTATAAATTAACTCGAACCCACATGTATCAGTGTCTCAAAAAAAATCTCTGCTCAGTTGTTCCAGTCATAGAGTGCATTAGCATTCATCTCACACTGCTTTGCCTATATAAATTTAACATGATGAAAGGTTGATGCTGAAGAAGAATCTTTGGACATATTTGTTACCTTAGCAACCTTGTCCCAGACTTCAATGGCCCTGACCTAGCTACAAAGCCCTTCACTGGCTAACGAGACACTCCTAATGACAGCTGGCTGAAATTGAGGGCTGCTGAGAAAATGGTTTCTCATCTGGACAATAACCTTTGGAGGAATATTATCTTTATCAAATTTCCAAAAGAATACAAACACTGAACACTGGCCCCCTTATAATTACATTCATAAGGCCATCATGTTTTAAGTGCTTCTGGGAAAGCATTAGTAACAGGAAATTAAGTGTTACAGAATAATTGCTAACCTAGCTACATAAAACCAAAAAGGGCTGCTTGCTGACACCAAGTCAGAGGCACTCATTAGGTACCTCCGTCCTGTATAATTGAAAAATTGTTTGTGTAGAAGAAGTACTCTAACTGCCTCGTTAGTCACAATATGTGCATTTATATTTGGAGAACAAGAGAACTGACCATTTAAAGTTCAAATTATGCAGGGAAGGGAGGTGTCTAGACAGTGGAGATGGTAAAAACCAACCTGTATTTGGAATTCAGAAAATGTATCAAAGTAACTTACGTATGCTTTGAGTGTATTAAAAAAACAGGATATATGTTTTGTGAATATTTCTTCCTTTATTAAAAAATATGTATTTCAAGGAAAAATGTCTCTGAGGGTTCTGATGATTTCATCCCATACAGCGTGTGAGAAGGTGCTGAATAAAAATGGGTTCAGATCCTGCCTCCATTTACTACCTGTGTATAACTAGGCAAAGTTATTTAACCTCTGTTAGCTTCAGTCTTCCTATCTATAAAATGAGGGAAATTGAACTGCCTAACCTCTAAGATCCCTTCCAGTTCTAGATATATGATCCCATAAAACCATTACTTGATATTTAGAATGATAGCAATGATTTTTCTTGCTTTTTGACTATGTTTTGGCCATTCTGCAAATGAAGAACTCTAGTAGAGCCCCCTCTTGAACCTTTAAAAAGATGTGAAGACAAGATGGGTTTCTCGAAACAAGCTTTGGCCGGTCCTACCGATCTGGAAAGTCTTTAAAGTTGGATCCAGTGATAGTTTGTCAGTCTTACATCTGAAGACCGAGTACTAAGTGAGGAATTTTCTCAGTCATGGTAATTCATGAATAACATCCATTATAGTATACCTGTCCTCTTGGAGGATATATTCCTACAGATGTGACCAGAGAGTCTGGCTCCATTAAAGTAAATGAATGAGCCCAAATTCCATGGGTAATTATGATTTAGGAATGAGATAAGACTCAATTACTCCTACTAAAAATCATAATAGTTTAATCTTTACATAAATTTTAAAGATTTGTAAAAATTTAAAAAAATTATTTCATTTCACTTTTCAGAGACAAATACTACTAGTGTTATTTATCAAACGGAGAAACTGAGGCTTAGAGAGTTAAGTGACTTGTCTAAGGTAAGTGTCACAGGTAGATTCAAATCGAGGTCTCTTGACTCCAAGACCATGTCTAATGGCCAAGAAGGAACTTTTCTCAAGTCCCTAGATAAGAAATCTGCAAGTCAAGCACATCTCTGCTCTGTGCCTTTTAATCAGAAGTCTGAAACCCCAAAGTACCTTTCCCTGATTTAGTTGCATTTCTGAAGTCATTTATGTTGTTTCTCATGCTTCTGCTTTCTTTGCTCTGGATCAGGTCAAACATTCCCATTCGTTTCTGAACTTCTTACATTCATCATTCCTAATGGCACAGTATTCCTAACATTATAGCTTTACAACTGGAAGGGACCTCATTTTATAGAGAAGTTGAGTGACTTGACCCAGCTCACACGGAGAGAGAAAGGCATCAGAAGCAGACTTGGAATTCAGTTCCACTAAATCTGGAGTCAGTGATCTTTCCATCACACCAAGATGCCTTTCCATCATGCCCGTATTTGTTCAATCCTTTATTAAACCAGCATTTATTCAGCCATTTCTCAATTGATGGGGATCCACTTTCTTTTCAGCTTAGTAACTTTTCAAGCCTTACTCCAAATTGTTTCTAAGATTGTTTATGCCAATCCGTAGCTCCAGCAAGAGGACACTAATGAGCCTGTCTATCTACTCTTCCTTCAGTGTTGACTATTTCTATCTATGTATTTTAAAAGTAATTAGCATTTATCCCACTTTAAAGTTTTTCAGGTTAAATATGTCCTCAGTATTTCACAGCACTTCTCTTAGGATGTTTTTCTTTTCTTTAAAACCCTTACCTTAAATATTAGAATCAATACTGCTTATTAGTTCCAAAGCAGAAGAGCAGTAAGGGCTAGGTAATGGGGGTTAAATGACTTGCCCCAGATCACACAGCTAGGAAGTATCTGAGGCCAAATTTGAACCCAGGACCTCCCATTTCCAGGCCTGGCTCTCAATCCACTGAGCCACCTAGCTTCCCCTTTGGGATGTTTTTCTTTGAAGCTAATTGAAATCCTTCCTACTGTAGCCCAAGTTGATTTAGCTAGTTTTTATTTCTTAGCAACTTCAGAGATACCATTGGTCAGCACCATCATGCATTTGCTAAAAGCTTGCCTCAAGTTGAGACCCCTTTCCTTCATTGAGGCAGATAAAAGATTGTCATCATTTAGAAAGTTTGCAAATGAGATCCAATATTTCATCAGACGAATGCAGCAATAAAAAGATATGCATTTCAAACTGGCACATAGCCTCCTCCAAATATATCCCTAATTCCAATACTCCTGACAAGATTTAGAAATATTAATTTGATTTTTGAAGGAATTCAGGAAAATAAAAATGGTTGGCTTCAACTCCTCCAAGAATTTTATTATGGTTTTGTTTACTGGAAATGCTTAATCTAATTTGTATTATTAGATCATTTGTTACTGTTCTATAAGATTCCAATAAACTCTTTAATAAACATCAAAACTTGAGAACTCATCATCCCCCCATTATATTTCTCTAAAAATGTGTTAACCCCATCCGCTCATTGCTTTTGAGCAAAGTGGATCAGAGAGATGGTAATTTATGAGTTTTTTTTCCCTCCAGTGGGTGGGAGGCATTATTGGAAGAAACCAGTCCTAATGCAATTCAACACAGAGCCAACTAATCAAATCAACACGACCCCAGTCAGCAGCTGGGAATATTTACTATGAAAATATCTGTCTTTAGAATGGTTTTAATATCAGATTGATGTAAACATAGCTGGGGATTATAAGGACTCTCTCTGTCGGAAGCACTCAGATGGGGAGGAAAAGAGAAGCTTTTGCCAATTATCCAAATAACAATGGGATTGCAGTTTGCATGCTACCTGAGGCCAAATTAAAGGGACAGCTCCACTACTGGGATGTTGTGTATGCATATATGTGTGGTGTGTGGGATGGAGGCACTTGAAAGTGTAGACAAAGAAGCATAGATTTAGGGCTAGAAGGGACCTAAAAGTCTAAAGAGAGCATTTATCATTTTATAAGTGAGGAAATTGAGTCATGAAAAAGGAAAGTGACTAATTATAGAATTCATTTAGAATAGGCATGGATCCCAGAGGCCATCTAGTACAACCTCACTTTACAGATGAGGAAACTGAGACTCAGAGGATTTTCCCAGAGTACACAACTAGTAAGTGTTTGAGGAGGGATTTGAACCCAGATTTTTTTTTTGATTCTTTTATTCTTTTCTCAGCCCTCTCTCTAACTTTAGGGACTTCAAAATCATTCTTTCTCTACTTCTGGCTCATCCTAGAATTTTCCTGTGTCTGGAGAATGCTTGCTTTGAAACATCAGACCACTCTCCTGTGGACAGACTATTTACCCTAGAATATTCCTCCACATATTCCCTTCCTTTCTCCCATTGGTTAATTCTTCTTGGAGTCTCCATTTTGGGGTAGCACTCAGGCCAGCCTTCTTTCATTCTTTTCCCCACTCTCTCCTTAACTTTTTGGATTTTGCCTTCTTTCAACCCACCTCTTTAGCTTCTTTTTGTGTGTTGTCTTCCTCCATTAGAATGTAAGCTCCTTGAAGGCATGGATCCTCCCTTCCTTCCTTCCTTCCTCCCTCCCTCCCTTCCTTCCTCTTTTCCTCCCTCCTTCCTTCCTTCCCTCCTCTCTCCATCCCTCCTCCCCTCCTTCCCCCTCCCTCCC
>NC_058134.1:232762696-232779275 GCF_016433145.1 Gracilinanus agilis
ATTTTGCAGGCAAGGAAACTAAAAGGACTAGAGAAATTAATTTGCCCAAGGTCAAATAGTGGGTAGATTTAGGATTGAAATTTAGGTCCACTGACTCCAAATCTCACTCTTTCCATTATAACATCCTTCTTTCTTCCCTCCCTCTCTCCCTCCCTTCCTTCCTTCCTTCCTTCCTTCCTTCCTTCCTTCCTTCCTTCCTTCCTTCCTTCCTTCCTTCCTTCCTTCCTTCCTTCCACTGAAGCACACCCACAACCTTGTCTTCCACTTTTGGATTGTGCTAAATATCAGGAAGTTTTTCTGACATCTGTCAGTCAGATATCCAAAAAGGATTTATTAAATTCTTCAATGCTATCCTGTGCTAAGTTGGGGATGCATAGAAAGGCTAGAATAGAGCCCCTGCCTTCAAGGAACCTGCATTCCATTGGGTGGGACAACTTGCAAAGAAGCATGTACATGTAATAAAACGTATAGAGAATGTAATCTCAGAAGGAAGGCACTAGCAGTGAGAGAGATGAGGAAAGGCATCTGGCACAATGTGGGATTTGAGACTTGAAGGAAGCTAGAAGGCAGAAGTGCGGAGGCAGAGTATTACAGCCAGAAGGGACTCTAAATCCTTCCCTTTCTCTGCTCCACTAGGCTGCTAGAGCCATCCCTATTCAGAGGGATGGGAGAGCAGGGAGGGAAAGTGAGAGACTTTCTCTACTTGGCTGCACTGTAGAACCAGAATGGAAAGGAAAGCACAGTATGGACAATATCCCCCAGACAAAACTGGGCCACATGAAGCAAGAGGAGAAGCCAAGCAGATGGGGGGAATTAAGAGCAGGTGCGAATTATTTAAAAGCAATCACATTAATCCAGTAGGAATGCATGGGAAATTCAATGACTTAAGGACATGACATTTAGATAAATTAAACTAAACAAAATAGAAAGCATCTAAGGATAAGGAAAATGAGGTTGGAAGTTAGAGGATAAGTAAAAGGAATAGGAGAGACTGCAATGTATTAGGAAAATAACACATCGACTTTTTATTCTTTGAATCTGTGGTAAATGAAAATTCAGTTGCTGTTCCATTTATTTCTTAGCATGCTCAAGGCTGGTACTATGTAGGTAGAGCAGGGCTCTTAACCCTTGTGTCCTAGACCTATTGGGCTGTTCTGGGGAAGTCCGTGCAGCCTTTTTCAGAATAATATTTTGAAATGCAAAATATAAAATACACAGGATTACAATTCTATTGAAAGACAAATGTCAAAATGTATTTTAAAAAAGATTAGGCTGGCAGACCCCAGATTAAGAACCTCCGATGTAGATCAAATATCTGGATAATTTACCCATCATCCTCCCTCTCACCCTCACACTTTAGTTTGTCATCGTGGAATCTAGAAGCCCCCCAACTTGTAGCCTAGAAAGATTTAATGGACCTTTAAGCTAAGTAAACTGGGGTTCATGAAATCTGTCTAGGCTACAAGTTGGGGGCTTCTAGATTCCACAGTGACAAGCTGTATGTTTTGGCAGATTGCGGAGGTCTTCCAATAGACCAAGCCTGAATGGTCACTTCACTGGGTTTATTGTAGAGGTGATTTTTGCTCAGATAAGGGTTTGACTCAGTAGCTTTGGGGTACTTCCAACCTTCAGATACTGGGGTTCTTTGTTGATTGGGTGACTATGAAGGTAGTCATTAGCATTTACAATTAATAGTTAGTTTTTACATAGTGATTTAAGGTTTATAAAGTGCTTTATGATATTTGATCTTCACAGCAATTCTAGGAGATAGATGTGGTTCCAATCCCATTTTACAGATAAGGAAATTGAAGTGCTTAGAGGTTAAATGACTGGCTCAGAATCATACAGCTAATGTCAGAGGCCAAATATGAACTTAGGTCTTCCTGACTCCAGACTGCCCACTCTATTCACTGTGCCACAGAGCTGCCTGAAGAGTGAAAATGGTTTAAAATATAAATTATTCACTCTTAGAAAAGAACAAATCATTCATTTGGAATTTCAATTTTGAGCTTCCTAGGGAGACAGGAGGCACAATGATAGACAGCTAGGGGAATGGAGAGAATGAGAAACAAAAAGGTTGTTAGATGAACTAGTAAATACATATTATTAGAATTAAATTCAGGCACGTGTATGTATATATGTATATATGCATGTGTATAATATATAATTTAATATGATTGGCAATAGTACAATAATTTATAATACTGTAACTTCAAGGGGAGAAGGAACCTCTGAGGTCATCAAGTTCAACCATCTTATTTTACACTCCAGGATATTGAGGTCTAGAGAGGATAAGAGATTTGCCCAAAGTTATCTTGCTAGGAAGCAGGAGAGTCAGAATTTAAATCCAGGACCCCTGATTCCATCTCCAGGATTCCTTCATATCAACTTCCTCTTCTGATTCGACCAGCCTTTATAAACTTTTAAGTGCTATATACATTCATTTCAGCTGTCACTATTATTATCATTGCTACTGATTTCTACTAAGCTTGTCCATCTTGATAGAAAGCAACATTAATCAAATCTAACCAACATTCTGAAACCTAATGAATCAGTTTCAAGAAAGATCCTGGCGTAAAATCCGTTTTTGTCTCTGTTGGAAGGAGATGATGTCATTTATGTCCCCAAAGAATGGAAGCCCAAGTCAAGATCCTAATTCAAATATCTTATATTCAGAATATCCACTTCCTGCAATTCATATAAGACTTATCATTTGCTTAGTAAATGACATTTTTCAAAGACACAGTGTTTTGAAAATGGAGGGGAAAAAATCAGGTCTTAAAGTCACCTTTCCTTTTCAAATGGTTTTCTTACTTTTTGTTGTGGTGTGGCCAACAGCTCTTTGTTTCCTCTTTCTCTTTAGTGTTGGGTCATCTGGAAGAGCATAAGCCTAAAAATAAAAGAAGTGAGGACAATAATGGTTCCCTGGGGGAAAAAAACAAAGGGGACAGCACATGAAAGAGACTAGGAAAGAAAAAGGCTAACACACAAAGGAGGCTGGAGTTGAAAAGATTATAGAATTAAGAAAAAGTGTGTTAATGTGATTTTAGAAAAAGAGAGAAATAATTTAAATGAATAAAAAAGCCATCAGAAAGTAGATGAAAGGAAGAATATTAAAAAAAAAGAAGGTATAGATCCATCTCCTGCCCAGCAAAGAAACCTTAAATCCTCTAGCAAGGGAAACAAGACCCTTCTGGAAGCCCAGATATAATTAACTGAAATTACAGCTTCAATAAAGTTTGTAACTAAACCCAGAGTATCAAAACAGCTGTTTTTTTAAAAATGTAAAACAATAATTTTTGCTATAAAAGTATGAATTTAGACTCAGTCATAAAATCACCTCCTTTTCAGGGTGCAAAGAGAAACTGGTAATATTGTGAGTAGAAATTTCTCTGGGGTCTATTCCTCTTAAGAAATTTGGCTTTTCTGACCAGAGCAAGGAATCAGCAAAGAGGGTAAAGAAGGCTTTCCAATATCTTCTATTCATTCAGCTTTCTCAGACTCCCAGCAAATTTTATATCTTGGCAGGATCTAGGACCAGAAAATTCTAGACACAGAAAGCAACTTAGGACTTGTCTGGCCCAATCTGCCCATGCCTAAATAATGCACCATATACTACTAGACAAGAAGTAATCGTGTTTGCTTAAATGTTTTTTTTTAAAGACAGAGAGTCACAGATAGAGAAAGATAGATAGGTAGGTAGGTAGGGAGAGAGAGAGAGAGAGAGAGAGAGAGAGAGAGAGAGAGAGAGAGAGAGAGAGAGAGAGATACAAGGAGAGGAAGATAGAGACAGATATAAAAACTCAGAGACAATCAACACATCAGCAAGAAAAGGTAGCTGATTATATATGCATCGCCAATCCCCATTCTTGAACAAGATGGACTCTGAGGTCCCTTCATGCACAAGACCTATGAACCTGCCATCCTATGATGCTCAGAATTAAACAAAGAGATCCAATATTAGGCTGCATTAAGAATGCTTGGATTCAGCACTAGGGAGGTGATGGGACAGATTGTATCTTGCCCGGGTCAGAACACACATATCTGGAGCATTCATAGTTAGTTCTAGGGTCCTCATTTTTAGGAATCATATTGATAAGTTGGAGAATATCCAGGGGAAGGAAACCAGGTTGGTGAAGAGTCTTGGCTTCATTCCATATGAATATCTACTGAAGGAATTGGATATATTTAGTCTGGAGAAGAGAAAATTTATTGAGGTCTTATAAATGGCCCTCAAGTATTTGAGGAACTGACACATGGAAGGGAGAGCAGAAATAGGGTCATTGTGTGGAGGGGGCAAAGAGGCAAATTTGATTTGATGAAAAGGATGACTTTCAAACCATAAGAACTTTCCAAAAGCTGATCTGGCTGCCTTTGGGAATGGTGGCTTCCCCTTCACTGGGGGTCTTTTGCAAAAGTTGAATGTCCATTTGTGGGGGCCATAATGGGGGGACATTCAGGTATGGTCGAATATTAGGGGTCCTCTGAACCCCATTTCCACCTCTGAAATGGTGGCCTTCCTTTCCAACTCATGTCTCTGCAGCTCAGAAGCAAGTTCTAAATTTGGCTAGTCTTGTTTCCCCTCATCTTTCGTGCACCCTTTCAGCATCTTTGCCTTTGCTCGTTATTCATTTGGGTGCCAGCGGCTGAAAGTGCTGAAGTGGGATGGAATTTCCCCAGTTAACATAATTACCACCATATATTATTACAGCACTCCAGTCCTAACATCCTCATTTTCAGTGGCCTATACATATTGCCAAAATATTCTCTGGAGAAGTGATTTCTCATCTTTGTCTTCAGTCCCAGAGTAAATTGTTGCCAAGTTTGGCTAGCGTCTGCTCAGCCACTTTTGAGTGACAAGTGTGTGAATAAATGGGGCATTTTCCCTCTTATGAGAACATTTAAGGATCTTATTTGCATTCAGATAACTCAATAACCACTCGAATTCCCAAGCTCTGGGTAGAACAGAGTGTGTGTATGTGGTTTTAACAGAGGGATTTTGAAACTTGAGAAAAACAACAACAACAACAAAAAACAAAACAAAACCAGGTTAGGAAATGAAGCTAATGATGGGTGGGAGAAATATCAAGCCATGCTCTTTAAGATGGCATTAGACGGGATCCCAGAGGTCTGATGGCCTTTCCTGCTGCGCTCAGTATTGTAAATTTCAGAGTTTTGTGTGCGTGCATATACGAATGGGCATGAAATGATCCAACAACACAGTTCTAATAGATGCTTATTTGCATGTTGAGAAAAAAAAGAAAACCACCCATGCACCGGGGCTCACCTTCTCTGCAAAGGGGGCCAGTCCCAGGCAAAACTGTGAAGTCGATGAAGTTTGTTCTCGATGACCTCCCACTTCCTTATCAGTGCCCCAAGTCCTCTATCTTGGTACCCGTGTTCTCTGAATGGTATTTATACTGTTCAATTCAGCTAGCAAATAACCAATTGCTGAGAGATGTGGAACAGTGAATAGGGCACTGGAATTGGATTCAGAAAGACCTGAGTTCAAATATCATCTGAAATTTCCTTGTTGTGTATCCTTGGCAAAGCCAAGTCTCAGTTTCCTCATTTGTAAAATGAAGAGGTTGAACCAGATAGATCCTAAGATTCCTTTTATTTCTAAAAACTGTGATCCTATAATTTATGGTCCTTAAAACTAGTTATAGTGCTTTCAGTCTCGGGGGGGGGGTAATTTTACTTGTTAATTTATTCAGTTTTTAAAAATTCATTTTATTGGTATCATTTATCTTGATATCATACCCATTCTGGATCCTACTTTTTTTTTTTTTATCAAGGAAAAACAAATAAGAAAAATCCTCCAATTTGGAGACTCTCCCTCCTCCATAGGGGTGGGAATGTTATGCCTAGAAGCCCCCACCTCTTGGTCTTTAGGAGGAAGGGGTCGTTTCTTTATCTATCTTCTAGGATCCTCATTGATTTTTTCAGTTACTTAGATTTCAGATTCCTTTTAGTGAGCCTTTCATCTCCATTGTGACATTTTACATTTTAATAAGTGACTCTGATAGTTAACATTTTCCAGTAGATATTTATTGAGCTCTTACTGTGTATGAAAGCTACTAACTTTTTTTTAACCCGTAGCCTTCTGTCTTAGAATTAATACTATGTATTGGTTCCAAGGCAGAAGAGTGGTAAGGGTAGGCAATGGGGGTCAAGTGACTTGCCCAGGGTCACCCAGCTAGGAAGTATCTGAAGCCAAATTTGAACCCAGGATCTCCCATTTCTAGGTCTGGCTCTAAAACCATCCAGCCACCTAGCTGCTCCCCTACTAACATTTGAAGAATAAAAAACCCTAGGATCCAAAGGAACCTAAGTCTGATGGAGAGATTTCAGGTAGTTCAATAAATACATGTGGAAGAATATTATTGGGCAGAGGAGACTGACCATAAACCATCAAATGGCACTTCCTACTCTGACTACATAAGTAAATGGTGTATTGAATTGATACCTGTCTATATAATGTTCCTCACACACAGACACTCTCCTCCTCCAGGTTCTAGGCATTTTTTTGCCAGCTAGCTGCTCCCCTTGCCTGGAACATGTTCCTCCTCTCTACTTTTTGGCTTCCTTGGATTCCTTTAAGCCTCAGTTGAAGTCTCATCTTTGCAAGAAGCCTTTCCTAATCCCCTTAAATGTGAGTGACTCTACTCTGAGAGTCTCACATCTTGTATTTTATCTTGTTTGTACATAGTTGTTACATGGTGTCTCTCCCATTAGATTTAGCAACTTGTGAGCAGGGACTGTCTTTTGCCTTTCTTTGTATCAGCATGGCGCCTGTACCTAGTAAATACTTAGAAAATGCTTATTGACTTGACCTATAGCAACTTTATTGACCTCAGTATCTTGGTTCGCAGTATTATAGATTTAGAGCTGGAAATAATGTAATAAAACGTGTCCATTTTACAGATGAGGAAACTAAGGACTGGGATGATGGCAAAATGCCTTGTCCAAGATCACAGAAGGAGTAAGGGACAGAGGTGGGGAATTCATACCCAGATTCTCCAGCTTCAGATTTAGTATTTTTTGCACTGTAGAACATTAGTGGACAGTCTCATTCACATGAATTCGATCAAATATAGATAGTGACAGGCTCTGGTGTTAGAGGATCTGAGTTTGAATGCTGATTCTGATATTTATTTATGTAGTAAATAACCTGAGCTTATTGGGCATCGGCTTCCTCATCTGTAAAACAAGAGAATTGAATTAATTCATTTCCAGCCCTATGATACTATGAACTTTAATTTAATTCAATAATTGTTTCTTGAAAGATGTTCAGTTTTGGCAATGAAGAGATTGTTGGTAACTTTGGAAAGAGTCGTTTAAATGGAGTGACAAGTTGGGAACCAGATTAAAAAAAGGCTGAGGATTGAATGAGGGAAAAGAAAGGGAGGGCACTAAGCTTAAGTGTTATAATTCCCCCCAAAAGTTTTGGCTAAGAAAATCTAGAGAGCTACAGGAGGAGAGCTAGAGGTATAGGATGATGTCCTAGAGAGGACAGTTATTGATAGGAGAGTGAGATAGGTAGGGTTTAGTAAAAGGCTTTTAAAAGTTTTATTTTGTGAATGGGGATGCTGGGAATGTTTGAAGGTAGGAGGGAAGTAACCTAAAATTTGGTGGCAAATAGGAAGAGATTGAAGAGTAGAAAGAGAGAAGAGAGCTGAGATTTTATCTAGTTTACTGGAGAAAACTGGAAGGAATGGATCAAAGTCCTCTTACATGGGAAGAGCCATTGGTCTTGGTGAAGCAAAAGGTCAAATCATCATGAGAGGTGGGAGAAAGGAACCTCTTGATTTGGGAACTCTCATTCTTCTTATTTCTTCAATGCTCTACTCTCTCCATCCACTTTTTCATGCTTTATAGATAGGAGCGGAGATTTCTGAAGTGAGGAAAGCATCCTATCTCTATCTCCATCAATATATATACTATATTATGTGTGTCTATATATACATTTTGTGTATATATATATTTTGTATGTGTATATATTTTGTGTGTATATATGTATATAGTGTATATATATGCATATATATATATTTTTTTTTTTGGGGTATGGACCTATGATTTAATTGTTATGGGGAATTCCAGTGTGGAATCCCCTACCACTAACCAAGACGAACAACTTAAAAAATAATTTGATGCATTAGAGAGCTACCCATATCTGCAGGAGTTTAAGCGGTTATTCAGCCAAATATGTTTCAAAAGCACTCGAACCTAGGTCTTCACGACTCGGTGACTGGCTTTCTATCCGTTATCTTATGTTGCTTGCTGCATAGAGTTGACTTGTAAGGAAAAACATGATAAATTGAAATAAGAACAAAACCTCAAGAATCACGCTTTAAAAAAATCCCTTACTTTCTGTCTTGTTATGTGGAGATGGAAAGCATGGAATCCCTGCAAAGATACAGGGACAGCCTCACGCAGAATTCACATAACACTTAGAATCACTATTCGTTCTAAGGCAGAAGAGCAGTAAGGGCTAGGCAATGAGGTTAAGTGACTTGTGCAGAGTCACCCAGCTAGGAAGTATCTGAGGCCAGATTTGGACCTGTGTCTTCCTATCTCTAGGACTTGTTCTCTATCTACCAAGTCACCCAGCTGCTCCCAAGAATGACACTTTTAATGCAAAATAGATATACATATACATTATGTATACACACATATATAATCTTTTTACCCCTTAAAACTTATGATTACTTTGTTTTCAGTGACTTCAGTGGGAGTTGCATACAGAAAGTTATTTATTCTGCTTTGTATTTGAATATTTAACAATAGCTTTCATTTAGATATCACTTTAAGATTTGTAAAAAAAAAATTCATGCAGGTAAGCTTCTTCAGAGTAGAATTCATTTAGTTTTTACCATTTATATTTCCGGTGCCTAGCACCACCATGACTGGAACTCAGAACAGGCTTAACAAATGCTTGTTGATTGATTATCTCATTTATTCCCTAAGCCACCTTCATTAGGTGGCTTATATTATATATATTCCCACTTTTCATAAGATAAAACTGAGGATCAGCGGGGTGAAGTGATTGAACAGAGAGTTACTGGGAAGGAGGATGGAAGGTGCTGAGGCTAACCTGAAATCTAGAGTCATTTGAAAAAGTTATATTCTTGAGTCAACTCTTTCCCAGGACTCTTTTCCTCTCCCTTCCCCTCCCCTCTGACCCTCTCCTGATTGATTAGTCCCTCGACTGAACCATCATATCAAGAGGTGCCCAGGCCACTTCACTTCTGACTCAATCCCTTCTTTGGCATTCCTCTCTATCTCCTTATCAGCAGCAATCCTGCTTTAATCAGAAGATTTCTCATTAGGTGCTCTTTTCCCATTAGAATGTAATCTCTTTGAAAGTACAGACTTCCTTTTTGCTTGTATTTATATCCCTAATACTATCACAGAACCTGACATTTTGTTGTTTAGTCATTTTTCAGTCATACCTGACTCTTTGTGACCCCATTTTTTTTTTTTTTTTGGCAAAGGATGCTGGAGTGGTTTGGCATTTCCTTCTCCGAACTCATTTTACAGATGAGGAACTGAGGCCCAGAAGATTAAGTGAGTTGCCCCGGCTAATATGTATCGAAAGCCAGATTTGGACTCAGGAAGATGATTCTTACTGACTCCCACTCTGGAACTTTGTCTGCCGTACCACCTAGCTACTCTGCCTGGCATCTATTGTCACTAATGCTTAATAAATATGCCTTTTCTGTTTCTGTCTGTCTCTCTCCCCATCCATCTATCTGTCTGTCTATCCATTGCTTATCTGCCTATCTCTCTCTCTCTCCATCCATCCATATCCATCCACCCATCTGCCTCTCCTGTTTATATCTCTCTGTCTGTCTTGTCTCTCTGTCTGTCTCTCTCTGTCTCTGTCTGTCTTTCTGTCTCTTTCTCTCTCCCCCCTCCCCTTCTCCCTTCCTCCCTCCCTTACTACCTCTCTACCTCTCTGTCTCTGTCTGTTTCTGTCTCTCTGTCTGTCTGTCTCTCTCTGTCTGTCTCTGTCTGTCTTTCTCTCTGTCTCTTTCGCTCTCCTCTCCCTCCCCTTCTCCCTTCCTCCCTCCCTTACTACCTCTCTACCTCTCTGTCTCTGTCTGTTTCTTTGTCTCTTTCTGTCTCTCTGTCTGTCTGCCTCTCTCTGTCTGTCTCTGTCTGTCTGTCTTTCTCTCTGTGTCTTTTGCTCTCCTCTCCCTCCCCTTCTCCCTTCCTCCCTCCCTTGCTACCTCTCTATCTCTCTGTCTGTTTCTCTGTCTCTTTCTGTCTCTCTGTCTGTCTGCCTCTCTCTGTCTGTCTCTGTCTTTCTTTCTGTCTCTTTCACTCTCCTCCCCCTCCCCTTCTCCCTTCCTTCCTCCCTTGCTACCTCTCTATCTTAAGCAGCTCAGTTACCATCAATGGAGCCATTACTTGGATCTTCCTTCCCAAGCTTTTCACAGGAGATATTCTCACTACCACACGATATTTCTGCATTTGGGACTTTACATCTCAGATGAGCATGATGTCTTGAGAAGGCCAGCCACTCAGAGACAGGCTGTGGACTGAAGTCAATATAAGAAAGAAGATTCTATGGCAACAGAGAAAGAAATGAGAATGATGACTAAAGAGAGAAGAAAGGAAAGTTGAGAAAATGGCTTCAACTATACCCACTTTGAGGAGGATTTGCAAATTGCTGTGTTCCTCTTAGCCTCCTACCCTGAGAATCAGCCATACAATTCTATGAGTTTGCTGGGAAGCTTTATCTGGATGCCTCATCAGGAATTGAAACAATATACTTGAAGGTTAAACTCATCTGGTTCTGCCTAACCCTTCTCTTGGATGAATGAATCAACTAACAAGTATTTATTCAGTGTCTACTATGTACCAGACACTGTGCTAAATCCTGGGGATAAAAGACAAAACAAGAAAGAGTCACCATGCTCAAGGAGCTTTACCTTAGTTAATGATTAGTGAAAAGAAAAGAATTTAGGAGACTTGGATTCAAATCTTGATTCTGCTACTTCCTTAGAGGGTATGCTCCATTTGTGCCTCAGTTTCTCTTTTTTGTAAACCAAAAGGTTTCCATTAAATAACCCTTAAGGTTCTTTTCATTTATAAATTTAGTTATCTTCTAAACCACCAATTTCTATGCCGCGCTTGCCTACAACCCTGAAACCATCTTTGCATCCTTCTTTCTTACTCTTCACATCCCATTAGTTGTACAGAGCGCCTTATACTCCTATCCCCACCTCATTGCTTTCCAACTGCTATTCCTCCAGTTTACTTTTAAAAGTATATTGTCAATGTCCCTTGTTTTTACATTATAGTCATTTCACCTTTTCTCTAGATTGTAGCATACTGGGCATGGGGTCAGGAAGTCCTGACTTTAAATCCTGCCTCAGACACTTACTATTGTGTGACAGTTACTTAACTTTTGTCTGCCTCAGTAACCTCATCTGTAAAATGGGAATAATAGTAATGTTTACTTCCTTGAGTTATTGAGAGAATTAAACAAGATACTATTTATATAGCACTTTTCAAATATATATATATTCTTGTTTTTAAAATTTTTTTTTTTAAGGCTAACAAAGTTAAGAGACTTGCCCTGGATCACCCAGTTAGTAAATGTCTAAGGCTGGATTTGAACTCATAAAGATGAGTCTTCCTGATTCTAAGCCCATTTCCCTATCCATTGGGCCACCTAGCTGCTTCAGAACCTTTTAAATCTTAAATTATATATAAATGCTAGCAATGATGATGATGACGATAAAGAAAAAATTAAGCAAAAACAACTGATAGTATGTCAGTGATTCCCAAAGTGGGCGCTACCACCCCCTGGTGGGTGCTGCAGTGATTCAGGGAAGGGAAGCGGTGATGGTCACAGGTGCATTTATCTTTCCTATTAATTGCTATTAAAATTAAAAAAATTAATTTCCAGGGGCACTAAGTAATATTTTATCTGGAAAGGGGGCGGTAGGCCAAAAAAGTTTGGGAACCACTGAATAAGTGAATCTGAAAATGTATACAGTATTCCATCCTAATGGTCCTTGACTTCTTTACCATAGAGGGATGTATGTTTTGTGCTCTATTCTCTGTTACTTTCACTATTTAAAAAATTATTTAGACTTCAACTTCCTGTAAAATTTCCGCTGTTATTATTGTGTATATGGTTCTCTCAGTTCTCATTTTTCTCTGTATCGGTTCATAGAATTATAATGAGTTGTCTCTGAATTTGTTATGTTTTCTCATATATTATTGTGCTGTAAAAATAATGTCCTTCGTATACTATACTGTTTTGAGCGAATTCTCCAGTATGAGGATACCTAACCACTTTGTTCTTAGTTCCTTGATGCCATAAAGAATGTTGCTGTTAATATTTTGTTTTATACCAGACATCTATTTCTCACGTAGATCATCAATCTAGAGCTAAAAGGGACTTTAGAGTCCTTTAATCTTTCCCCCTTATTTTACAGTCACAAGAAACCAAGGCTCAGAGATTTTGATACATGATTTGCCAAGGGTTGTACAAGCAATCAGGAGCCGAATCCAGGTCCTCTGGAATATAAAAGGCAGCAAGGTATTCCAATGGACACTTCTAACCATGGACACACAACATGACCGTTGCTGGGAAGCTGTGTTCAGTTGGATCCATGGGGCATCCTTGCTGAATATTCTTTTTTGGGACAGCCTTCACCTAACTGTTGAATGACCTTTATTTGTCTTTTGGCTTTAGTATCTGAGAGAAATTACCAGGGGTCCAGCCTGAGTCAGGTCCAACCTGGATACCTGTATTGTGTATATGGGGCAGCTAACTGGTGCAGTGCATAGAATATTATGTCTGGAGTCAGGAAGACTCAGCTTCCTGAATAAAAATCTGACCTCAGACACTTATAATCTATGTGGCCCTGGGCAAGTTACTTAACCCACTTTGCCTCAGTTTCCTCATCTGTAAAATGAGCTGGAGAAGAAAATTGCAAACTCCTCTTCCAATATCTCTGTGAAGAAAACCTCAAGTGGGTCACAAAGATTTGGACAAGATTGAAATGATTAAACCACAAAATTGTTTATGTGCTTATGTAAATATTGTTTTTTTTTCCTATTAGAAAGTAAGCAACTTGAGGCCAAGGATTGCTTTTGCTTTGATATCCCCAGCATTTTGCCTAGTTCCTGGCACAAACTAATGCTTAATAAACATGTGTTGATTGAGTAATTGTCTGCTCCACAAAGACAAGATTTTCCCATGTTCCTCTCTCTTTTGCCCTTCCTCCATTGAGCCCATAATAGTTCTGACAGAAAGGACTGACTTACAGATCGAAGAGAAATATCAACAATTTACTCAGAGAAATCCTGGCAATTGACATGAGAAAAAGCTGAGCATCAGAAGCTGGGAATCGTGAGCCAAGGTGTACTTTCCCAGGGGCAAGGCATCTGGTTATTCTTGACTTCAGAGAGGAGTATGCTATTAAGACCTGTCCTTTCATGCCCTTTGGGATGCCACCCCTGTCTCTCTTCCTTTTGATTATTTCCCTTGAACAACTCTAAATTCTACCTGCATTATTCTTTGGCAGTGTAGCCCTTTACATAAAGACCTCTAAAATTAAATTCCCATGTGTGCTACGGTGTCAATATTTCCCCTTCCTACTGTCAAACTGTCGACACGTGGCCCAGAATGTGAATATTAGATCAAAAATGTACCTTCAGTGATTCCAGGAATGTTATATCCCCAAGCATCTTTTATTTTGGCGGCCAGCCAGCCATCATCTATACTTTTCCCATTCGGAGCCACTCTTCTTTTTTCCTCTCTCTCCATGTTTAATGCCCTTAGAATAGATGCCCCATTATGGAAATTAGTTAGCAGCTGCTGTACATCAATGTTTAGAAAATTAATATTACTCACATTATACAGCACCAAAGCGGAATTTTAATGAAGCCCAGAAACTACAAGCACATTGACCCTTAGCCTTCCCCAAGAAATCTTAGAACTTACAACTTTCTTTGTGAGAACTTCTAATTTCCACTAGGGCTCTATAAACCTATTAGTGACAAAAATAGCATATTCCTAGCCCCAAAGAGCAAATATTTCAGAACATATTGTACTAAAATATGACAGTGTCAGCTGAACCATTATCTATACTTATATCTCATTATTAATTCTTGACAATTAGCTGTTCTCGTTGCATGATAATGGGATTCATGAATTTCTTGACTCTTTTTATTTATTTTTTGAAAGCTTAAAAATTGGGAGGTGTCAGTTTTTGTTTGGAGAAAAGACATTGGTTTCAATCACTATTTGTAGAGCAGATTGCTCTTTCTCCCCCCAACTTCTGGGAAATAGAAATTTGAGGGGTAAAGGGAAGGAGAAACATCCCTGCTCAGAAGAATTTCAAAAAACGGTGGCAATGATAACAACAATGATAATGATGACAAGGATGAGGAAGACAACAGTAACAACAATAGGAAAAAAGGACCATCCCAAGAGCTGATAAAAACAAAAATATGGAGAGGAAGGAGTGCTTTTAGTGGACATTAGGAGAAAAGTTTGGGACTGAGAGAATCATGTAAGCCAAAGTGACCATCTTTTTACTCAGTTCAAGATATAACTCAGTTTCTTTTCTATTCAATTATAGGTCTAGTCCAAATTTTGTCCTGTGAGAAAATTTTATCCATAAGTATGGGGATTATGAGAAGGCTTGCATTGTGAGAGGATATTTTCTTCACTTATTCCTTTGTACTTGAGAAGCTGGACCACCATTACCTGTTGCATAGAGACCATTAACTAAGGATGTAGGTTAGGCTAACCAGAAAGTCACTCAGATCCAAAGATTGATGCAAAGAGTTTTTCTCACAATTATACACCTAAAGCAATTTATATGTCTTATCAGAAACCTGATGGGTTATTGGTCAATCAGCTATTGTTTCCGATTTCTTTGAAATACAGACATTTCAGGGGAATGGAACATTTTTAAAAAAAATTTCGGGGAATTGTGCCCGTTCAGTCTCCCTTTCTCAACCTGGGAAGTCCCTAATCTTTCCTTCAATTAGAAATCAGATTACCTAATCTTATATCCTTGTATGCATCTTGTTAATTATTTTCTTTTTATCTTTAAAAATCTGTTTTCCATCTGCAATGGAATACTATTGTGCCATAAGAAATGACGGACAAGATGATCACAAAAAAAACAACAACTTTGAAAAACTTATATGAAGTGATGCAAATTGAAATGAACAGAACCAGAAGAATGCTGTATACAGTAACAACGATAATGTGTGATGATCAACTGTGAATGCATTAACAAGGCAAGCATCCAGAACAACTTCAAGGGACTCATGATGAATAAGAATATCTACTACTATAAAAGCAAAAAATTGAGTCTGAATGTAGATTGAAATACACCATTTTTCATTTTATTTCCTCCATGAATTTCTCTAGTTTAAGCAATATTTCATTACAACATGATGAACAGGGAAATGAGTATTATATGATAACACACGTACACCTGTAGCATATTAGCTGCCTTCTTGGGAAGGGGTCTGAGGGAGACAGAGAACATGAACTACAAAATGTCAGAAAATGAACATTAAAAACTGAATTGACATGCAATCTGGAAAAAATAAAAATAAATAAAAAATCGGTTTCCCCCTATATGCACAGTCTAATACAAAACTGAGGAAACTTGGACCTGATTTCTTATGTGATTGGCAGGCTTGGCTTCATAAATTGATATGTTTGGAAGCTTGAACATTTATTTCCTCAATTATTTCAGATTTTTACCTGTTACAAGTTCTCGCATCAAATGACCTGAGTTCAAACCCTGATGCTATCATGTGCTTACTGACTGCAGGCCTTTGGAAGAATCATTAGACTTTCCTGGACCTCAGTTTTTTATATGTAAAATAAAGATTTTAGACTTGGTGATTCCTATGGATCTCTTCCAGTTCAAAATCATTCATTTTAACTTTTAGTTTTCTTATCTGTAAAATGAGGAGGTTGTATTAAATGAACCAAATCAATCAGCAAATCAATTCACATTTATTAAAAGCCTATTTTCCCCAGGAACAGTTTCCTATTTCAGGAAAGGATTTCAGACTTGCGTCACTTAATTCCTGATTCTGATAATTACTTCCCTAGTCTTACTAGCTGTCTTGTTTCTTCCTTCATTTCTTTTACTCCTTCTCTCCCCATTTTTAGACCATGGACCATGCTCCCATCAACTCTTCCCTTGTTTACAGTTTGTCAATCCCCTCTGCATTCCTTTCACTATCCCAAAGTTCTTCCTATCCCTCACTCCCCTTGGTGTCTTTTCTCTCCAATTAGAATTGTGAGCTCTTTGAGAGTAGGGGCAGGATTTACTTCTTTTGTATTATATACTTAGCAGCTAACTTAGTTATTAGCTAGGGTAATCACTTAATAAATGAAATAATTTATCCCTAAATGTTGGTTATATAAAGATAAAAATGAAACATCCTTCCTTCCTTCCTTCCTTCCTTCCTTCCTTCCTTCCTTCCTTCCTTCCTTCCTTCCTCTTTTCCTCCCTCCTTCCTTCCTTCCCTCCTCCCTCCATCCCTCCTCCCCTCCTTCCCTCTCCCTCCCTCT
>NC_058134.1:232782179-232791938 GCF_016433145.1 Gracilinanus agilis
CTTCCTTCCTTCCTTCCTTCCTTCCTTCCTTCCTTCCTTCCTTCCTTCCTTCCTTCCTTCCTTCCTTTCTTGTTTTAGAGTTTAGATTCTCAATCCCTTCCTTCCTTCATAAAGGACAGAAATTTCTCAGAGAAACCTATCAGGCTTATAGGCTTCCCTTGAGGTTAAGCTTTTTGGTAGAAATATCCTGGGTATTGGCCATTATCCTTTCCTGCTGAGGATTCTCCAGGAGAGATCGCCTATCAGGGGGCCATTGACTTCCCCCCAGTCCTGAGCATTCCTTTACCTTTAGTAAAGTTAGGTTGCATATTTGCCTTTCTTCACTGTCTGATAGAAACTTTCCCTCCCAAGATGTTGTTGCTATTTCCAGGGCATCACAGAGATGCGCCTGGAATGCAAAGGGCAGAGAAAAGGATAATTTAGTGCCCTAGATCACTCCTCTTTTGTTGCCTCCAGCGGAGAGAATAAGTAGGTCCCAAGTGGACCTTGGGCCCTCCCTCTAAAGCTTACATAACTATACTAAGCCTGGTAACATTCTACATCAGAATGGGCTGCAAACACATAAGCTACTAATTGGCAATTTTAGCAATCATTAGCCTTTGTTAATGACTTATAGGTGCCTGGGACAGCTTGCTAATTATAACTCTTGCCATTGCCCATGAGCATCTCTTTGACCTTTCCCCCTTGCGTGCATATGGAATGGATGATTCCTGAATCATTTCCATATTTCTCTCTCCCCCATGGTTTGCACTGGCTAACCTGGCCTTGGGCCCTGCATAGCTTTCCCCCTCCCAATCTGTTGGGTTTAACTTATCCTCTTTCCTCTTACCACTGCTAGTTCAATTTAATTCCACAAGCACTATTAAGTGCACTGTCACGTCCACATGTCCAGCCCACAATGCAAATAGAATCAATCAATGAATATCTACTAATTGCTGACTATGTGCCAGGTACTGTGCCAGGATACAAATGGAACATTCCCTCCATGTTGTCCCTCTAACTTGCATTCATACCCCAAGGTGGTAGGTAACTCCATTGGATCTAGAGGTAACCCTGTGGTTGATTGCTTCTACCACAATTGCTATTGAATCCTTGCCAATGTGCTTTGCCTTAACAATACCAGTCAATAAACTGAATTATCATCCTTTTTTTTTAGTAAAGGCATTTGATAAGATGATATAAAATGGTACAAGATTTTCCCCATAAAGTTTCAGGGTGTCCCATATGTATAGAGTCCAAGGTAAAAGTCAGCTCAAATCTACAGTACAGTAACATTGAAGGACATATGTGGGATATATCTATGGCCAAGGCAACCCATAATTCCTGTTATAGTAGGACTTGGAAGTCCTTTCTTTCCTAGTATAGTCCTTACTTTCCTTTTGCTGCAAAGATTGCTATGTGGGCCATTAACTTCTTTCTTATATTCAGAGCTTGCATGCTTCTCTGTTGTGAAAGGTCATGATCCTTGAAGCTATTCCTTCTCTAATGTGACTGTGCCTCCATATCCCTGTCTATCTTTGGGTGAGTTTCTCTGTTTCTGGCTGGCTGGCTATCTCTTATTGTTCAGATAGCTCCTATGACACGGCTGATGGAAGGGAGAGAGGGAAGTCCCTTTCTATAATTTGCTCTCTTCTGGCATAAGTGAAGGGGTCTGTTCTCACAATGGCATCCTCATGCTGTGCCCTTCTAATGCTAAATGGCGTGTTTCTTTTATACCTTGACTCAGAGATGGATGGAAGTCTCTCAGTCAAACACAAGATGATTCTTGTTGTCTTTATCAATAACCAAGTTCCTATAATCCTTCAAAATGGATTAAGGATTTGTTCACTTTTATGGAGCTGTAGGAAAACAATTTAATACCTTGTGATTACATTCTGAAGCTTCTCTAATTACATTAATTGGAAGTGGGAACTATATTCCCTACCTTACCCAAACACAAAAACAAAAGAGTCCCTTCCCTCAAGGAACTTGCTTTTTATTGGGGGATACAACATAGCAAAAGGAAATGTTAATCAAAGGTGGTTTTAGTAGGGAGAGTTGACTAATGATTGGGATACATATAAATATATATTACACATATATGATACTTATATGTTCTAGAGATTATAGATTAGGTAGTCATTTGTGTAAAGGTGATAACTGAAACCAAGGGTGCAAAAGAGAGCACCGAAGGATATAGAGTAGAAAGAGAAGAAACAGGAGGCCCATGACAGAGTCTTTAGGGCTACCCACCTTAAGGAGGTAGAAGATAAATGATAATCTAGCAAAGGATGCTGAAGAATGGTCTATTAGAACGAGAACCAAGAGAGAATCAGGATCAAAGAAGCTTCTTGAAGGAGCTAATCCTTGAAGGAAGAAAAGAATACTGTAGGCTAGATATGGTAAGGGAATACTTTCTAGGTATAGAGGCAATCCTGAAAAAAAACAGAGGTGGGAGATATACTATTGATTTTTGGGAATAACTAGAAGGCCAGTTGAACTGGAATATAGCCTTTATGAAGAGGAATAAAGTGAAATAAGTCTGGAGAAGTATGTAGCTTCCAGATTATGGAGGACTTTGCATGCCAAAGTAAAGAGCTTATATTTGATCTGAGAGATCATAGAAGACTATTGAAAGTTTTTGAGCAAGGAAGTGATGTGGTCAGGCTTGTGCCTTAGGAAGATTACTTCCTAGCAGTTGAAGAATACATTGGAATGGAACAGCTTGGAGGGAGAGAGACCAGTTAGACTATTACCATAGTCAAAGCAAGAGATGATAAGGGGCAAAGCTAAGTTGGTAAAGAAAAAGGTATATATTTGAGAGGTAGTTGAGGAATTGAATTAACAGGAAGTGGCCACTGGTTAGATATTAGAGGGGAAAGAACCAAGGATTACATACTAGTCATAATTTTCCAGACCAAAACACTCTTCCCTGGCTATCAATACTTAACACCATTAGAATACGAGCTCCTTGAGAACAGGGGCAATTCATTCTTTTTGTATCCTCAGCACATAGCACAGTGTTTGCCCTTAAATAATGTCTTTTTCATTGATTGATGACCTCAAAGTTACAATCTGGGTTTTGGGGAAGATGGCAATACCCTCAACAGAAGTTGTAGAAGAAAAAGATTGGAGGGGGAAAATATGGAGCTCTGTTTTGGGTATGTTGAAAGTTTGAGATACTAGTAGGATATCCAGGTGGAAGTGTCTGGCAGGTAATTAGAGATATGGAGTTAAGGAGAGAGATTGAGGCTGGTTATATAAACTAAGGACTCTTAATTTGTATTGAGGTGATAATTGAACCTCTGGGAATGAATGAGATCATCAAGGGAGAAAGTTCTGAGAAAAAAGAAAAGCAGACCTAGAGCAGAGGGGAAGTACACCCACACACAGAGAGAGGGAGATGGATGATGAGAGCAATCTTTAAATATAGGATGAGACTTATTCTTTTTAGTCCCACAGGGGAAAACTTTGAGCTATGAGTAAAAGTTATGAGGAGGCACATTTAAACTTGATTTAATAAAAAAAAATCTCCTACCAAATGGAAGCATCCAAAGCTGTGCTGGAACCAATTCATAGCAGGATGCAAGAGATACTACAAATCCAGGCTTGAGTTTTATTTTTGTTAGTTATTTAGACTTGAGTAAGTGATGGCAAAATGTTAATAATGCCAATTAAACAAGAAATGATGTCAAACATATACTTCTTCCCCTCCATCCCCCATGCCCCCATGAGCTGGTTGTTAAAAACATTTTCCAGTACATTTGTGGAGTTGTCATCTGAATGTGGAATGATCTTTCTTGGGAGGAAATGATTTCCGCCTCATTAGAGGTCTTCAAGCAAAGACTTAGATGACCACTTTGTTGGGTAGGATGTACAGGAAATTCTTGCTCAGATACATGTTGAACTAGATGGCTTCTGAGGTCCCTTTCAACTCTGAGATTCTATGAAATTATAATTTGTTTATCTGTGGGCTGTGAAAATCAAAGAAATGTGTTTTTGTTTGATTTAAAAGCCTTATATTACATTGCAGCCTAATATCCAACTGGCAAAATGATAGGAGTAGACTGACTGTGGCCATCTGATCTTTCATGGAGATGCTAATTCTGGCTAGAGAAACTGGCTTGATGTATTTTTCTGTCTTAAGTTCCTCTTTGTAATTGGTAGCACGTCCTTGTACAGACATCACTTTGCAAGGCTTTCCTAAAATGGTGATTTACAGAAAGCTTTGAGTTGTCTGTACCTCAGCTGTACCATTTTAATAAGTGTCAAGGACTTCAGCACAGTTCCCATCAACATGTCATTGAAAGAACATGGAAGATGGCCCCTCGAGAGAGAATCATGAATTCCTTCCCTCCTCCTTCCCCCCAACCAGTTACTTTAGTGCCTTATAGTATCTTCACAGCTGTAATCTTAAAGGGCTCTGCTGAAAAGAAAACAACTCATACTCATTTAATATATGGAAAAAAACTATGTCCACAGCAAAGATAAAATAAAACAAAAAAGATATAACATCAGAAGGGACCAATGGCAGATCAGTACATAAGCAATATTTAAAAAAATAACTGAGTAAAATACCATGATGAGATATAATTAGGATTCTATGATGTGGAAATTAAAAAAAAATCCAAACCTCTTACCTTCTATCTTAGAATCAATACTAAGTATCAGTTCTAAGATAGAAGAATGATAAAGACCAGGGAATTAAGGTTAAGTGACTTGCCCAGGGTCACACAGCGAAGAAGTATCTAAGATTTCAACCCAGGACCTCCCATCTCCAGGTCTGGCTCTCAATCCACTAAGCCCCCTTGCTGCCCTGCAGGAATTTTCTAACTTATAACATTTAGGCTTTTTTAGATAGACCCAGTAGAAAGTAATGACTTAAAGACTGGAAAATTATGTGGATGAGAAAATATAAAATCTGTCAACAGCCTCTCTTCTAGAGAAGAGAAAATTCAGGGTAACCTATCAGTTCTCTTTAGTATCCCTTTGCATAACTGTTTATTTACCTATTTATTTTTAGAAGTAGAGGAAAACAGTGAGGGAGAAATGTAACTTTAATCATGACTAAGTAGCTAGGTGGCAGAGTGAATAGAACTCTAGACCTGAAGGCAGGAAGACTCATCTTCCTGAGTTCAAATCTGGCCTCAGACATTTAAACACTAGCTGGGTGATCTTAGGCAAGTCACATAAACTATTTGCCTCATTTTCCTCATCTGTAAAATGAGCTGATGAAGGAAATGGCAAATCACTCCAGTATCTCTGCCAAGAAAACTCCAAATGGGGTTACCAAGATTCAGGCAATATTGAAAACAACAATAATAAGAGATTATGAGGAGGCACCTAGATGGCTCAGAGGATTGAGTGCTGGGAGAAGAAGGAAGACCTGAGTTCAAATCTGGTCTTAGGCACTTATAGTTGCATTATCCTGTCCAAGTCACTCTGTCTTGGGGGAAGGAAATGGCAAACCACTCCAGTATCTCTGCCAAGAAAACCCCATGGACAGTATGGCCTATGAAGTCATGAAAAGTCAGAAATGACTGAATGACTAAACAGAAGGACTATGAGAAAAAGGACTATGAGACTGGTAATAATTAGTGAGGGTAATAAAATAGCTAACATTTATATAGTAAGCTAAGCATGGTGTCATATACCTATAATTCCTGCTACTAGAAGCTGGTGGATTGCTTGCACTTGGGAATCCTGAGCTTCAGTGAGGCTAACGATAATTTGGTGTCTGTTTGATGTCTGACACCAACATGGTGCACCCATGAGAGCAGCCCCTTGAAGGAGGGGCAGAAATGGATCAGGTTAAAGATCCTGTGCCAATCAGCAATGGGATTGGGCTGTGTGTGACCCCAAAGCTTAGGTGAGAGAGGGAAACGTAGTCTCAAAAAAATCCAAAGCAACCAGCAAACAACAACAAGCCCCAAACTTTTATGCAGGAAGTGAGACAGCATAGAGACACAGAAGAGATCTGGTCTCTGAAGAAGAAAGCCCAATTTAAGGACTTCAATAAGATCAAATTATTTCCATTTGTATATGGAAAGCTGATATCTGAAGAAGAAAACCCTAGTCCAAGTGTGCCTCTGATATCCACAAGCTGTGTGATCTCAAGAAAGTGACCCTTGAGGCAACTCTCTAAACCCATCCTTTTCAGAAAAGGTACAGGTCTGAGTTACTAGAGGTAGTTTCCTTGCCTGAGAGTTCTGTATCCCAATGAGACTGCTGGTGCAATTCAGTAAGACTTTAAAAGTCTTTAAAGTCAATTTAAAGTCAAAAAGTCTTAAAAGTGCAATTCAGTAAGACTTTAAAAGACTTTAATGTCAAAGATGCTTTTTACTTGATCACATTTGTGACTGTGGCATCTTCTTCTAAGAAGAGAGAGAAGCTATCTTGTACATAGTATATACAAATCTGAACAGTCAGGAAAATCTGGGATCAAAACCAAACCCTGACACTTACTCAGTGTAACCCCAGAGAAGTCACTTAACTTCATCCATAAAATAGCATAATCAAACCTACCTGGGTGATCCTGAGTGATCTCCCTAGTCTCTCTAGACTTCAGGTTCCTCCTTTATAAAATCAAGGTGGTGGGGATGACTTCTCATGTCTCTTCTAAATTGAGATTCATCCCATATAAATTCATTGATTTAGAGATGGATTTAGAGATGGAAGGGACCATCTAGTTTGACACATTTTAAGTCTGAGGCAAAAGATAACTAGTGAACTAAAGAGAATTCCTTAAAACCAAGGTCACACAGTTAGTCAATGGTAGAACTGGGATTAGAATCCAGATCTCTTCTCTTCCACAAAATGACTAATGTGGAGAATTGTACATGAATTGGGCATATAAAACCTCTATCAGATTGCTTACCATCTCAGAGAAGGGGTAGAGATGGGAGGGACTGAGGGTGGGAAGGAGGAAGAAAGAATTCGAAACTCAAAATTAAAAAAAAAGTTAAAATTTAATTAAAAAGGAATTATTTTTATAGGTAATTAGAGAAAAATAAAATATTATTAAAATAGAATCTAGATTTCTTGCCTCAAAATCCAATATTTTTTTCTCCTATATCTTATAGTCTACCTCTGAAGTAGATGACACACTTTAAAATATTTCAGTAATTGAACACTTGAAAGTGTTATATTGTTGTGGTTATTAAGTTGTTTCAGTTGTGCCCGACTCTTTATGACCCCATTTAGGGTTTTCTTGGCAAAGTCACTGCAGTGGTTTGCCATTTTTTTTCTTTAGTTCATTTTACAGATGAGGAAACTGAGGTAAATAGGGTGCAGTGACTTGCCTAAGATCACACAGCTAGGGAAGTGTCTGAAGCTGAATTTGGACTTGAGTCTTTCTGACTCCAACTCCAGCACTCTATCTACTGCTCAACCCAGCAGCTGAAAGTGTTATATAAATGGCGCTAAGTGTTACTATTACAGAGCTTTGAAGAATATGGTCCTCGTTCACTTGACATATGGTAAGGGGGCCTCTTCTGTTCCTCTCATTCTATAATTTTTCCTTTTATTTACATCTTAAAAAAACAAAAATAAAATCACTTTGGCATTATTTACCAAAAATTTTTTGATGTTTTTAAGGAAACATTTGGAACGATTGACAAGCCCCAACTCCATCATAAGATATAGCATGGTTAGTAGAAAGACCAGTGGATTTGGATGTGGAAGATTTAGAGTTGAAATTTAACACTGCCTCCTATTACCAGACTGACCTAGGACAAGTTCTGCAATCTCCCTGGGCTTCAGTGATCTCCAGGACCCCTTTAGGCTCAGTTTCCCTTTCTGAAAAATAAGGGTGTTGAACTAGGGTGTAGGTCTCTTCCACCTTAAGTTCTTCTGTCACTTGGTTGTCTGGCTCATTGCCTGGCACATAGGAGGATCTTCAGTACTTGGCGATTGGTTGTTGATTGATTAATGATAGGGTCACCTTCAGTTCCATGATTATGGATATGATCCATAATATCCCATGACCTGAGCCTGAAAATTCCCGTATTGCATTTTTAGTGTCAGTTCCCGAAGTCCCAGCCTAGGACTCATTTTCTGCCGAGAGAAGGCTGATTACATCCCAGTAACAAAGCCATGAAGTGTTATAACATTACGAAAAGGTCATCAGATGGGGCCATAAATTTCTGCTGGTCTATTTTTTATGCCAACAAGAATCTGATACCAGTAGAAAAGCAGGTGTCTTTTCATCAATTAGTGTCAAAGCGTTCAATATTTATTGTATTTATTATTTCCTCATCCAAAATTAAAACACGCTTGGGAAGGTAGCATTTTATGAGTCTGGCGAGGTCTCTTGACATTTAATATAGTCTTCCAATAAGCTGAGTGAAGTGTTGTTATGATGGAAACCATGGACAAAACACTATTAGGCTGAATGAAAAAGAGGTATTATTTTGTAAATAACTCTTGTGATTAAAGCTTGGTCTCAGACCATTAAAAGTGATCTAGCATCGCCTCACTCACACTGTTCCGCAGGAGGCAGCTCAGTCTAAAAGCAGCAAAAATGAAAAAAAAAATGGTACATTTAGAGAAAGCTTTTTAGGGAGGAAAAAAGAACACGATGAATATTGCTGCGGAATTCTTTGGTAAATGAGTTTAGAGAAACTTAGGAAAGGGCCATTTTGCTCTGAGCTCGGAGATAATGGAACCAGGGCCAGGGGATTGGAAATAGAGGCAAATATCATTTTAGCGAAGCCCTTGTCCTCGGATCAGGTCTTAGTAACAAAGGAAAAGTTGGGAAACTTGGACTGGTCTCATTTAAGCAACAGGCTCCTGTCCCCAAGTCCCTCGCACTCTTCCTGCTTCAGGATTATATTGCTCATCTTCACAATTAGGGTTTGCTGTTTGCCAGAGTCTCCAGGCAAGCAGCCACTCTCTGAAGTCCATCTATTTTCCACTGCTCAGCATGTCAACTCCAGGCTCATTTCAGCATTCATTAGTCTCCCTGGCTTCTGCAGAGTGGGAAGGTGCAGAGTGCCTCATCACAACCATTCGGGAGGGAAAAAAGAAAACGACCCCACTATGGGGACCCATCTGAGTCCAGCAGCTCGGGCACGAAACCAGAACCCAGGAAACCTAGTTTCCATTTGCAGCTCAGTCATGGATTCGGGTAAAAGTCAGCCAGCTGCCCGATTTCCTGGGGTTGGTTGCAAGCTTCTAGTGGTGAAAGGGGGCTTGTTCAGCTTTCTCCCATCTGATGAGTTGGGGACAGTTAATGAGAGAATGGTCATGAGGAGAGGTGGCATACAAAAGATCAACTTAGGCTGACTTGGCCCATCAACCGGATGGAACCAGCACCCTGGAGCAGAATGGGTGCTGGCGCAGAAGACAGTTGATGTATCTTGTATATCACTCGGTCCAAAGCATTTTGATCTTCATTAACCAAATGGGAACGATTAGGAACAATCTGACTGATTGCCAGATGTAGGTTATAATGGTAAAAACCTCAAAAATACTAGAAAAATCTATCTTATTTTATATAAAAAATTTTATTTATTTTATTTTTTAAAATAAAAAATTATGTATATAAAATATATAAAAAATTAAAATTGTAAAATAAAAAAAATCATTCATTCATTCATTTATTTATATCAGGCATATTTATGGATTTGGCCAAGAGCTAATGAAAGAGTGACAACAGAAAGTCTGCATAAGTGTCTTTGGTCCTTGATCTTTCTGTCTCTTCATGACCCTTTCTTTTTGTCTATTTTTTATTTTATTTTATTTTATTTTATTTTATTTTATTTTATTTTATTTTATTTT
>NC_058134.1:232794452-232814027 GCF_016433145.1 Gracilinanus agilis
CCATCAACCGGATGGAACCAGCACCCTGGAGCAGAATGGGTGCTGGCGCAGAAGACAGTTGATGTATCTTGTATATCACTCGGTCCAAAGCATTTTGATCTTCATTAACCAAATGGGAACGATTAGGAACAATCTGACTGATTGCCAGATGTAGGTTATAATGGTAAAAACCTCAAAAATACTAGAAAAATCTATCTTATTTTATATAAAAAATTTTATTTATTTTATTTTTTAAAATAAAAAATTATGTATATAAAATATATAAAAAATTAAAATTGTAAAATAAAAAAAATCATTCATTCATTCATTTATTTATATCAGGCATATTTATGGATTTGGCCAAGAGCTAATGAAAGAGTGACAACAGAAAGTCTGCATAAGTGTCTTTGGTCCTTGATCTTTCTGTCTCTTCATGACCCTTTCTTTTTGTCTATTTTTTATTTTATTTTATTTTATTTTATTTTATTTTATTTTATTTTATCTATTCCCATAATTCCAGCTATCAGCTCCTTGTAGATGATTCTTACTCTGCTTTCTATGTCTCAACCTGACTTACCCCAAATTTCAGATTCCCTTTCCCCACTGCCTAGTTTGTCTCCACTGTGTTATTCCTCCAATATATTTTTAAAAATTAATTAATTAATTATTTTTTAGCATTTATTAATATTTATTTTTTAGAAAAGTTAACATGGTTACATAATTCATGCTATTACTTTCCCCTTCACTCCCTCCCCCAAGCTCCCCCTCTCCCCATGGCTGATGTGTATTTCCACTGGTTTTATCATGTGTCATTGATCAAGACCTATTTCCAAATTGTTGATAGTTGCATTGGTGTGGTAGTTTCGAGTCTACATCCCCAATCATGTCCGCCTCAACCCATGTGTTCAAGCAGTTGTTTTTCTTCTGTGTTTCCTCTCCTGCAGTTCTTCCTCTGAATGTGGGTAGCGTTCTTTTCCATAAATCCCTCAGAATTGTCCTGGGTCATTGCATTACTGCTAGTACAGAAGTCCATTACATTCTATTTTACCACAGTGTATTGGTCTCTGTGTACAATGATCTTCTGACTCTGCTCCTTTCGCTCTGCATCAATTCCTGGAGGTCTTTCCAGTTCACATAGAATTCCTCCAGTTTATTATTCCTTTTAGCACAATAGTATTCCATCACCAGCATATACCACAATTTGTTCAGCCATTCCCCAATTGAAGGACATACCCTCATATTCCTCCAATATCTTAAAGTCAAATGGACCAACTAAATTCATTATTTCTACTTTACTCATAAGATGGTTATGATTAACTGAAGGAAAGGATGAAACCTCTAAGTAACCCCTAACCTTTGATTCTGGGGATGAGTTTTTTGGCCAGAGTATGAAACCCAGTTTTCAATTTGGAAGGACCAATGGACCTAGTGCCAAGTTAGGCAGAGGTTGCTTAATGGATGCCATAGGATGAAAAAGATAGAGCTGGAAAGGATCTTAGAGGCTAGCAAGTCTGACCATCTTATTTTACAGATTGAGAAACTGAGGCTTAGAGAAATTATAACGTTCACAGAATCAGTTAGCCATCCATCCAACAAGCGTTTACTTAGTCCTCATGCTGTTCCAGGCACTGGGTTAAACATCAAGTTTACAAAGGCAAAAAAACTCAGTAACTAAGTATCAGAGACCAGATCTGAACCAGGTCTTTCTGCTTCTATCCACTATGCCACATTGCCTCGCACAGCAGAAGGGACTATGAGAGGACTGATCAAGATAAAATGAGAAACTAGATGTAAAATGTTTTGCGAATGAAAAAAAATGCCATATAAACACGAGCTCTCAACTAATATTGTTACTTGGTTTTGATGGCCACATAGCCTGCGATTCTGTAAGTGCGTCTGTTTAAAAGACAGTAGAAATACTCCCATAAATTTCAAATCATCATCATTATGATGCAGAATTGTTACCCTTTATTTCAAAGAACATAAAATTACTTCCCAAACATTTTTCTGGGGATGCTTTTGTTTATTTTTATAGCAGATTCCCTCCTTGATATACCCAGGAGTATGCTGAAGACAATTCATACAGATGCTTGAGAGATGATAAATTTTCAGTGTGAACATTTATGCTCAGAAATTGGCTATATGTATATATACATATATATACAATTTTGTTAATTTTCTAATCTTAAGAAAATATTGATAATTCAGGTTTGTAAGGATGGGATTTGTGAAAGGGGCTCTCTTTATTCTTATAGGTTAAACTTAAAAGTGTATCATGAGGGGGCAGCTAAGTAACTCAGTAGATTGCCAGCCAGTCCTAGAGGCAGGAAGTCCTGGGTTCAAATCTAGCTTTAGACACTTCCTAAGTGACTTCCTAAACATGGGAAGTCACTTAGCTCCCATTGTCTAGCCCTTACCGATCTTCTGCCTTGGAGCTAATACACGATATTGATTCTAAGACCAGATGTAAGGGGTTGTTATTTTTTTTTTCTAAAAATGTGTATCATGAGTACATTTCCCTCCCCCACAAGAGCTGATTGATAAACATTTACCAGCATACTACTAGGCCCAAACCCATTGAACTTCCTCTTGTAACAAAGTAAAGCTGATTGGCATAAAGGTTAATAGCATATATTACATTCTGTACCCATAACCCTCCACTTCTCTAATGAAGTCCTTAGTTTTCATAGGATCATAATTTAGAACTTAAAGGGAGCCTGAGAAAGAGAGACATAGGCTAGCTCAAATTCCTTCATTTTATAGAGGAATAGAAGGCTAGAGGCAAATTCATGTGTCCAGTGTCATGTAGGAAGTAAAGTAAATGGCAGCATCTGGATTTGAACCGTGGTTTTCATACTAGATCCATTGTTCTTTGTCACAATGTACCATTCTTTCTCTGTAATATTCATTTTTTTCTGGGTCTAAGATTGAGCTTTAAAAATATTACTTCATTTGGCTGTTTTAATTTATGTTCTTTTTCTCCTGAAAATTTCACCCTCCACCCCCAGACTTGTGATTTCATCAGTGTGGCAAAAACTGCTGTGTTGGGAAAACTCTTCATCAATAAAGATTGGCAATTCATTTAGAACTTGCAGTCTTAGGGAGCTGTCTGAGGTCACTCAGGCAGATTGATTTAGTAACATTCATGGACACACAGCTAGAACCCATAACAGACCATCCCCAAACATATTTTGTGCTTCCCCATCTCTGTGTCTTCCTTATATCCCTCTCTATCTAATACACTGCCCATCTTTCAAATTCCAGCCCAAGTACCACCTTCTCCATGAAGCCTTCCCTGGTTCTTCAAGGTGGAAGGAGTTACTGTATTAAATGACATTATTTGTTAATTAAATTATTATCTATTCAACAAGCATTAAAAAAGAAATTTAAATTTAATTGGCATTATTAGCATTTTCTCCATCAATATTCAAAGTTTAGACAATTATGGAACAATAAAAAAAGAGCTCTGGTTTATAACATTTGCCAATTTTTGAGGCATGAAAGCTTACACTGAAAATTTAATAACTGGTTCTTATGAGCTGGTTCAAGCTGACTTTAGTACACCTGTGAAGTAGCTCAAATTCAGGCGGTGTTTAACATTCATTGCATGTATGAACAATTAAATATGTACTTAGCTTCCATCTTGCCATCATCCACAAATGTACTATCTCCAAATGAGGCAAACAGAGACTTCCTGGAGGAAGAGATGGATGAGAACAATTTGTTCCAGTGACCACAAAGGAGGCTGAACAGGTGCTGTGGAGTGCTTAGAGCTTGGTCAGACATCAGAGAGGCCAAGATTATTCAGTGCATCCTGGGTCATCAGCGGTCATAAGAACTGTTATCTTATCCCAATGACTATATAAGACAGAGTGACGCTGATGACTTTGTGCAACTCTGTCTCACTTAAATCCAACTTACAAGGGATTTAAGGCATCACATTGTTAATTGTTCCTCTTCAAATGGAAGGATGAACAACCACCTCCATATTTAAGAATTCAGAAATCCCTTTATCTGTTGGCTTTTCACCTTTCTCTGCCTTCCCTTACATAATCCTACTCTACTTTCTCACTGTGACCTCCAATTCCTTGTCCCATTAATTCTCTCCCTGGCCATCTCTCTTGCACTAGGCATTTTTTCCCTCTTCGCCCTATCTTGACTCGTTGGTGACCCAATTCACTTCTACACCATTCTCCTCTCTTGAATTTCTAAGTCCTTTATCATATCTCCCACTATGCTCAGTCAAGCTTCAGCCCTCAACAAACATTAAAATAATTTTTTCATTTTCATATTCTTAACAAGCAGCAACAAGCATAAACAACAGAAAAAATAGATTGTATGTGAAATACAAATCTCTATTACATACAGCAAATTCAGCATATTGATTCCAAAAATACTCTGCCTCAACAAGCATTTTTTAAAGTTCATACTATGTTCTAGACATTATGTCAGCGCTTGGGGATACAAAGACAAGCTCCCAAACATTCCTGCTCTTAAAGAGTTCATATTCTATTACATATTTAGAATGTATGGAAGCCACTATTGTAAAATTTCAGTTCCTCGACAAATGTGAGCCACTGACTGAAGCGATTTCTCTTTTTTCCCAGTTCTTGTGTTTGTACCTTTTATATACATCCATCACTTTCTCTTTGAAAATAATTTTATTGATGTCTTTTGTTTTGCCTCATCTACATTTCCCAATGTAACCCATCATTTTGCAATTCCCAGATATCTAACCCTTTTAACACAGAATAAAAAAGAAGGGGAAAATCAGTTTAGTAAAACTAACCAAAATATTGAAGAAGTTACATTTGTTTCATATATATATATAATTCCCACAGTTTCCTCCCTCTGCAAATAAGTAAGAAGCAAGGTCTTCTCATATCTTTTCTTTTGGGTCAAGCTTGGTATATATATATATATATATGTATATATATATGTATATATAATATATAATATATAATTCTATAGCATTCCACTTTGATTACATTCCTCTTTTTTTCTTTCCATTACATTTTGCTATTGTCCTAGCTCTGCTTACTTCACTTTGCATAAATTCATGTCTTCTCCTGATTCTTTGCATTTGTCATATTCACCTTTACACCCATGAACCATGATTTGCTTAGCCATTTCCTAACCAATGGGCAGCTATTTTGTTTCTTTTTTACTCTGAAAAGTATTGTTATAAATATTTTGGTATATATGGATTAATTGGATGAATGAAAAAACAACACTCCTAAAGCACCTAGTATGGGCTAAACTTAATCTGTGCATAGGTCTGGGGATACAAATACAAAAGTAAAGAATCTTTCCTAAGTTCTCAAAGGGCTTACATTCTAATTCTAATAAGGAGATACAATACAAATGGGGAAGGGAAGCAATGGATTTTGGTTTAGAAAGGTGCAGGAATCATAAGTGAATTCACAAGAAAATAGGTTGACCTATTCTTTCCAGGAGCAAAGACAATTAATTTGATTATAGTTCTTATATATAGCTGGGGTTGGAGATGGGCAAGGGGATATTCTCAGAGAGGCATGACACTTAACAAGGCGATCATTGGGGTAGGAAGTATGGTTAGAGATGGGACTAGGTATAGGTCTTAACTGAGACAATAATCAATAACTGGGGCAGCAGGAATTAGGGTGGGAGTTCTGGGGATGAAAGGGTTAAATCTCCTGGGACTTGATTTCCTATTTGGGTAGCATGATGGCTGCCAAGGAAATGGCCAGGGAGTCAAGTCAAGAGCCTTTTTGTCTTTGTAATCCATTGGGTCTATGCCTAGTAGAGGAGTTCTCTGGATCAAAAGATATGGACATTTTAGTCACTTTATACTCATCATTTTCTTCTTTATATTACTATTAACTGGACAGGCAACCCTCCAAGATAGGAAGCTCTTTGAGGGGAGGGACTATGTCTTTATCTCCTTCCTTGATTAACAAAATGCTTTGGACACGATAGGTATTCCTTTTTGCCTTCTCTCAGCTACCCTCTAAAAGAATAGTGGTATAGTGACTCGTCCTGTTAGTCTTCCCTGCACCCATATAGAATCACTGATCTTCTAGCCTTAGCTTGCATTGTCCTTTCTAGCTCCAGCCCTTGCCTCTCTTCTAATGCTTTTCTGTTCTTAGCTAGCTCAAATTTCTCCCACCTGCCCCCAGTTGTCCAATGTTTCTTCACTTAACGCTCCTTGCTGGCTATTGCATGTATTTTCTTTTTCTATAGAATATTTCAGGTCCATTAGTAACTAGTTACTAGGGTTTATCATCTTCAAAATATAGTTTTAAAGGCTTAAGCATTAATTGAATTCAGAAAAGTCATTTCCCTTTACCTGACCAGGTGGCATTATCAGAAATTCTGCATAAGGGAATCTGAGCAGAGAAGGCTTGGCCAGAATTCCTTTTTCATTGGTGCAAACTGAACCCATCTAAAGCATATAGCTGACAGGTTCTCTAAGTCATAGAGTCCAAATCATTAAAAAATTTACTTTTCAGTTATATTCAACTCTTCATGACCTCTTTTGGGGTTTTCTTGGCAAAGATACTGAAGTGATTTGCCTTTTCCTTCTCTAGCTCATCATTTTACAGATGAAGAATCCAAGGCAAATAGGGTTAAGGGACTTGCCCAGGGTCATATAGTAAGTGTCTGAGATCAGATTTGAACTCAGGTCTTCTTGATTTCAGATCCAGTGCTCTTTCTATACTATGCCAGCCAGCTTCTTGTCTAACCCATACCTAAACAGAAATGTCTTCTATAAAATCACTGATAAGTGGATATAGTGGATATCAGTTCTCGAATGCAAGACCTTAAATAATGAGCCAGAGAAGCAGCATGGTTTAATAAAATTAATAATAATTATGAAATGAATAATGATGATAACAATAATATTGTAATAATAACACTTATAATAACAACAATAATAACATTTATGAAGCTACTACTTTGTGCCAGGCACTCTGCTAAGCGCTTTTCAGATATTACCTCCTTTGATCCTTCCAATATCCCTGGGAATTAGATTTGATTACTACTCTCATTTTACAGTGGAAGAAACTGAGGTAAATGAGGATGAGACTTGCCCAAGGCTGCACAAGTAGTATTAGAGGCAAGATTTATACTCAGGTTTTTCTCACTATAGGACCAGTGCTTTATCCATGGTGCCACTTGTAGAGTAGAAAGAAAACTGTCCTAGAGTTAGGAAGATCCATATTCAAGTCCCTCTTCGGCCACATACTGGTTGGATGACCCTGGGTAAGCTTATCATGCACTTCTCAGTGACCTGGACAACTTGTGTAAGACTCAGTTTTACAGAGAAAGTGCCTATCTGCATTGATGAAGGGATTTTCTTCTCTTGAGATTTCCCTTTACCAATGAATTCCCAAGTCAAGGGCCTGTCCATATCACTGTCCCCTATATGGTTTTAGTGAAAGGCAGAATGGTGTAGTAATGAGCTGATTTTGAACCCAGGAAGACTTGAGTTCAAATCCCACATCCTGACTATGTGATTCTGTGAAAGTCACTGAACCTCTTAGGGCTCCAGGCACCTTTATAAGACTATAACTGTAGAAGGTGCCAATTTGCATTGGAGAGGAAGTTTTCTTACTCTGAACTCATGAATCACAGCTCCAGTCTGCTCCTCCTCAAATAATTTTGGACCATTTTGAATATTGGGGAATTTTCCTTTTAAAGAACTGAAATCTCCTCCTTTCTCCTCCACTAAGTTCTGCCGTCTAATATCAAACAAAAAAAAGTTTTAATTCCTCTGACAGTTCTCCAGGTACATAATTACCCTCGAATCTCTTCTTCAATCAGTCTGTACCCAATACCCAACAGATATGCCACTTATTTTATTTCCTCTAAGATCCTTCTCAAAATCATCTGTCTTTAGCTTTACATTTCTTGATTCTTCAGAGAGTCTGAGAATGGTTTATCTGAGCTTGATGACTCTCCCCAATCCCTTTTTTTGCCAAGTTCTACCAAGTTATAAAAATCCACCTTGATATCAGAAGATTCATGCTGGAGAGAAACTGAATAAATGTCTTTTATATGAGAAAGCATCCTCTAGAAAGGTGAGATTTATCCAACGTTAGTTGGGTCATATTCTTTAGGATGAATAAATATGATGAATGTCAGAAAGCATCATTCATAATTTAAGCTTTCTTATATGTAGGAGGATTCAAACTGGATATTTATTTTGTCAGCCTACTGAAAGCTTTCATTCAGGGCTCAGCCCATACATACATCATACATTTCATTTTGGAAAGAAGCTTTATAAATGTAATGAATATGGGGAGGCCTTCTTGTGTCATGAACTGCCAGAGGAGTCATACTGCAGAATACCTTTTAACTAAAAGGAATTCAGTTTCTCCTCCTACTTTATGCAGCATCAGCTGATTCATCTTAGAGAAAAGCTTTCTAAATGTGGTGAGTGTGATAAATACCTTCTATGTGAGCTTAAACCTTATAAAACTTCAGAAATGAAATTACGGAAGACATTCATTAAAGCTTACTCTGGGACAAGATAGTCTCACCTGTGCTTGAAGTCAGCTATAGGGAAACTCCCAGAAGTTTTAAGACTTTAGCTATAGAGATCTATTTGTCCTCAGCAAGTATCTGGTTGTCCACTCCAAAGGATCTGCCCATCCCCAGGAGGAATGGGAAAGTGGTTTTGAAAGTTAAAGTCAGTCTAGATTTTCTCTAGGAGTGCATAGGACCTGAGGGTCTTACAAGAAGGGGAAAAAGGGATAGGGCATTCACTTAAAGTTTGGAGAAAGATTTTTTAGGAGGAAAATTGGGTCCTGATGGGCACCAATTCCCATCAGACCCTACAACTATTTCCATATGTATTCTCTCTCTCTCTCTCTCTCTCTCTCTCTCTCTCTCTCTCTCTCTCTCTCTCTCTCTCTCTCTCACACACACACACACACACACACACACAGATACACAGAGGATCTGCAAAAGAATAACCAATTGCTTCTGATATAGTCTAGCTAAGTATGTATGCATTAAGCCCAACTTTTTTTCTTGTTCCATTCTATTTAATGGTATAATTAATAAATTTAGTTAACCATAAAAAAGCAAATCAGATCCTATAGTAACTTACCATTTGTAGGGGTACCTTTTGATCAGGTGGGTCAGATTCACTGAATGTGGTCTGAGGCCCTCAGCAAGATAGAATGGGTAAATCCTATTCTACCTCCTTCCTATACTGAATAAGGAAAAATGTCTGAGTATTGATTATATACAAGGTACTTCTCAAGTGCTGGAGATACAAATGAAAAAAGGAAAGTTTTTTCTTCCTTTCATTCTACAGGAGGAAACAACTATTTTGATACGGAAGCAAACAAAATACAAGTATTTACAATGTAATTGTATAATAATGTATTTACAATGTAGATGTATATACAAAGTGAAAGCAAGACAACATTTAAAAGAATAACTCAAACATTGAAAAGAGAACACCTATATTAACCACAAAAGACATAGAGTGTTGAAAAGGAATCCAGGATTTAGAGTTCAGATCCCCTGTGTGACCACGGTTGACTTCACTTTGCCTCACCTAGCATCAATTTCCTTGTATGAGAAAGGAGAGGATTTGGTGAGGTGAGTCCCACATTACCAGCTGCCGATTGGATCCTTCCAAATGGATGTTCCTTTGATATTCCAAATTCATCAAGTGCAGTGGCATTTGAGATAACCTCAGAGTCTCCTTCCAAATACTATGATTCATCTGCGATTTCTATTTTCTTTGTTTAATAACTTGAAAAGGACAAAGATCTATGTCTACATATTAGAGCCCCAATATAGAATATACAGCTTTCTGAAAGTAGAGACTACTTTGGTTTGCATCTTCTTATCTTCAGTGTCTGGTACAGTACTGGACTTCATTCTCAGTATTTGTGGTATTCTCTTAATTTGGGAGTGAAGAAAATGAAGAAGAAGAATCTTCTATTCATTAGAGGTCTTCAAAAAGAGACTAGAAGACTCATCTATTAGGAATGCTATGAATGAGATTCTTTGTTGGTGTTTGAGTTGGCTTAGATGGATTATGAAATTCTGGAATTCTATGGTCTTTTTAGCAATGTACCACTAAATATTCTTATTATTTAAGACAGGTGAGAAATGTAAAATCTTGGGACCATTGATTTAGAACTGGAAAAGAGCTTAGAGGCCCATTGATTCAGCCCCTTCGCCTTTCAGATGAAGAAACTGAGGCTCAGTGTGTGAAATAATTTGTCCAAGGGAGTGACCAAGATGGGATAAAAGGGTCATAATGTCATAGATCTGGACTTATATGGGACTTTCAGGGCCATCAAGTCCAATTCCCTTATTTTCCACATGAAGAAACTGAGTCTTAGAGAGGGTAAATGAGTTGCCTAGAGTGACACAATTACTAAGTGTCAGAGGCAGATTTTGAATACAAATATGAACCCCAAACCAATGTTTTTTTCCACTATATCATGCTTACCTCATGGGAAATGGAAGCCTTTGAAAATTTCAAGGCATCAACAGGACTAATAACACTTGTATACATTCTGCAGTCTTTCCCTCACTTCTCATGTGAAGTAGGTAATGTGAGTGTTATCATTCCAATTTTACAGATAAAGGAATTGAAAGTTTGAGAGATTTGCCAACACTCTCATAGTCACTGAGTCAGGGAGTGTCTGAGATGGTTTCAAACCCAGATCTCTTAATTCCAAGCACAGCAGTGTTTCTCTGAGGATGAGCATGTGTCTTATCTAAGAATAATAAAGAGGTAATCCATTTGGTTGATCTAAAGCTTTCCTCCAAGTTCATCCTACATCAAGAATGAAACCAACACTCTGATATTAGGAGAATCAAAATGGTGTACTTTCATTATACCTAGTACATAGCATCAGCATCAGCAAAGAAGGAGACGGTGTCCATTCTCATGGTCCTGTTACCAATTTACTTTTTAATCTGGTGGTTCTTGTTTCTGCTACGGGCTGTTAATACTTTAAATGGTGCTTCCTGATCTTGGAAAATGGCTGTACTCTACTTGTGTTTACTCATGTGTTTCCAAGACAATTAAAAATAGTGATTGAGCCCTAATGAGGACAGGTAAATAACTGAAGCATTAGTTTGAGATGTATAGGTCAGAACTAGTCCAACCTATTCAATTTGCTGGTCACTGATGAATATCTAGAATTAGTTGTTCCATCAACATTAACTGGGTCTGCAATGGATTTGTGCCGGAAATTGAAAGATGTATGTTGTTGGAAAATCCTTGCCTTCTGTCTTAGAATCAATACTAAGTATCACTTCCAAGGTAGAAGAGTGGAAAGAGCTAGACAATTGGAGTTAAGTGACTTACCCAGGATCACACAGCTAGGAAGTATCTGAGATCAGATTTGAACCCAGGTCCTCTTGTCTCTAGGTCAGGCTCTCTATTTATTAAGCTACCTTACTGCCCCCAAAGATGGTATTTTAACCTAAGAATAAATCTACTTTGGGAGAATTCAGTGAAGGCTTCTTGGGCTGCCATTTGCTAATTGTGGGACCTTGGGCAAGTCTTTCACCTCTCTGGGTTTCAGTCTAGAAAATGTCCAAGTTTCCTTCTGTCTCTGGATCCATGGTTCTATGATCTCTCTGGGCCTCCATCTTCTCATCTATAAAATGAAGTGTTTGGACTGGATGACCTTAAGGGTCCCTTCCAGTCTGACATCTCTGACCCCGTGACCAATCTGGTCTCCATTTCCTCATTTGGAAAATGAGGGGTCTTGAACTACATGGCCTGGATGGTCCCCTCCAGCTCTACCCTTTGTGGTCCTATGATGTATGAGAGAAGGAAATAAGAAAGAGAATAAAGCCTGGGAACTGAAGCTACAGGAAAGGCTAAGGAAAGCCATTGTTATTTGAAGAAGGAAATTGCACTCACAGCAAAATGTCAGCTTTTCAGAAGGGAAGGTGATGGCTGCCCCTGAAGGAGAGCTCAGGAAACAGACATAGTAAGCCCTGCAGTAACACAACCATGCTGATCCCTTCCTGAAAGGCACTCGGGGGACTCAAAGGGAAGACATTTTCTAAATAATAAATAGGACAGTCAGATTCACCCTAGGACTTGTTCTTATTTCCCTCAGCCTCCCTGCTTCATCCTTTCCTACAGAGGACTGTGGTTCTGTCCCCCTGGTTAGGGACTAGGAGCTGAGCAATTAGTTTCGAAGACAGTCAGCCCCATCAGCCTGCAGGAGCTGGGAGTGAGAAAGTTTTCTGGAGAAGAGGATTCTGGATCTATTTTTAGTGATAATTGTTAGTGGCTTCAGATGTCTAATGCTTTTCTCACCTCAAAATCCTTTCTCTCCCTCCCTGCCTAGAGAGAAATGAACAAAGGCAGCAGTGGCTAGAGATGCTGGTCAGGCACTTTGGAAGGGATGATAAGGAAAGGAACCTTTCTTGTTTTCTCTTTTGGAAGACAATTAAGGGGCAACCAAATGGCTCAGTGGCTAGAGAATCAGGCCTGGAGATGAGAGGTTCAAATCTGGACTCAGACATTTCCTAGCTGTGTGACCCCATGCAAATCACTTAATGCTAATTGCCTCACCTTTACTGCTCTTCTGCCTGGGAACCAACATACAGTATCAATTCTAAGACAGAAGAGAAATGTTTTTTTTTTTTTTTTTAACCCTTACCTTCCGTCTTGGAGTCAATACTGTGTATTGGCTCCAAGGCAGAAGAGTGGTAAGGGTAGGCAATGGGGGTCAAGTGACTTGCCCAGGGTCATCCAGTTGGGAAGCATCTGATATTTGAACCCAGGACCTCCTGTCTCTAGGCCTGGCTCTCAATCCACTGAGCCACACAGCTGCCCCCAGAAATGTTTTTTAAAGAAGAAGAACAATTAAGAGGAAGCCCGAAATTGTGTCGTGGGATCCTAGATTAAGAAGAAGCTTGGGGTGGGGAGGAAAGAGAATGAGTTCTGGTTTGGACATGATGAGTTTGACATATCAATGGGACATGCAGTTTGAAATGCCACCTAGGCCGTTGGTGATATGAGTTTATTTGGCAAATATACTGGAGTGGTTGATCATTTCTTTCTTTAGCTCATTTTGTCTATGAGGAAACCGAGGCAAACAGGTTTAAGGGACTGGCTCAGGGTCACGTAGCTAGTGTCTGAGTCCAGATATAGACTCAGGTCTTTCTGATTCCAGGTGGGGCACTATATCCCCTTTGCTGCCCTATATTGTATAATCCAGGCAAATTGTCATGCGTCGTGCATGCATGACCCTCCACCTTCTGTCTCCATACCCTGGCACTTGCTTTCCCTCATGCTTGGGATGCATGCCATCTTCATCTCTCCTGGAGACAATTTCTTCTTTTAAGGTGTAACTCAAGAGCCACCTTCTCCACAAATCCTTTCTTGAGCCCCTTAATTGTCCATGACCTTCCACTCCAATGACCTTGATGAATTTTTATTTCTACTCTTTAGATTCATTGGGTAAATGCTTAGAGTGAGGGTGTTCCAAAAGTCTTAGTGTAGCTGTTAAGCTTTCATAGCTCTTTAACAACTTATAACTGAACTAAGATTCTCTGAACATCTTGTATATCTATTTGTCTCTCTCTCAGTCACGCTGGACTCTGCACGACCCCATTTGGGCTTTTCTCTCTAACTCTGTGTTAGAGAGTGATTTGCCATTTCCTTCTCTGGGCCATTTTACAGATAAGGAAACTGAGGCAAACAGGATTAAGTGACTTGGTCATGGCCACACAGCTAGTAAGTGTCTAAGACCAACTTTGGACTCTTGCTCCGGTACTTTGTGCACTATGGTGCTGCCTAGCAACTCCTATGAATAATAAGAATATTTATATACCACATTATAGATATTATTTCATTCGATCCTCACATCACAATAACCAATAACCCAGTGAGGTAGGTACTATTATTATACCCATTTTGCAGTTGAGAGAAAGGTTAAAAGAATTGCCCAGAATCACGACTGAGGCAGAATTTGAACTCTTAATTCACTTAGCAAATGCAAGCTCATTTTTGTCCGTGTCTCCCCAGGACCTATTAGAAAGCCTGGCACATAGTGAGCACTTAATAAATGCTTGTTGATTCCTTTTTTGGAGCTAACACTGAAATCCAGACTCTGGCTTCATGCGTTTAGCGCCATAGCACCTAAATATTTCTGCAGCGGCTGGATAAATACTTGCTGGTGATGCTCCTGAGGAGACTCGTGATTTGTTTGAGGATTGGGCCAAATGATCTGGGAACTTTATCCTTTCTGTCCCTATGAATCCATGATCAATGAATTTATTACTTTGCTTAGCAGCATTTCTTCTTGCACTCTGTTTTCAGGAGAGATAGACAGGCAGACACACAGAGACAGAGGGATAGAGAAAGGCAGAGACACAGAGATAGAGGCTGAGAGACAAAGACAGAGAGACAGATAGAAATAGAGAGACAAAGAAACAGACACACACAGACAGACAGACAGACAGAGAGTTAGAGAGGAGGGAGATAGAAAAGAAAGAGAGAGTCAAAGAAATAGAGACACACACAGAGTTAGAGGGGAGAGAGAGATAGACAAAGAAGAGAGAGACAAAGAAATAGAGACACACAGAGTTAGAGAGGAGAGAGAGAGAGAGAAAGATGAAGAAGAGAGAGAGACAAAGAAATAGAGATATATAGAGTTAGAGGAGAGAGAGAAAGACAAAGAAATAGAGAAACAGTGAGAGGAGAGAGACAGAAAAAGAAGAGACAGAGAGACAAAGAAATAGAGACACAGAATTAGAGAGGAGAGACAAAGACAACGAAGAGAGACAAAGAAATAGAGACATATAGAGTTAGAGAGGAGAGAGAGAGAGACAAAGAAATAGAGACATACACAGAATTAGAGAGGAGAGAGAGAGAGAGACAAAGACAAAGAAGAGAGACAAAGAAATAGAGACACACAGACAGGAGGAGGCAGAGAGAAAGCCAAAGGAGAGAGACAAAGAAATAGAGACAGATACACAGAGACAGAGAGTTAGAGAGAAGGAGAGAGGGAGATAGACAAAGAAGAAGGAGACAAAGAGAGTCGGCACTGGGATGGAGTTTCCTAGCTGACCCTTTGGAGTGGATCTTTCTTTCATCCTGTTGAAGGCACCCGCAGAGTAATTCTATCCTAGCACCTGGACAGCCTGCTGGAGCAATTGTTAATGCTGTCTTCCAGGTTCCTTCTTGACACTGAGAGCAAACAATCCCTTTGTTTCAAAAAAAACCAAGCTAGGAACAAAGAAGAAGCCCATATAAGAAAAAATAAGGGCCATATGTTCTTAGCCATAATGATTAGAGAGCAGAACGGAGCAACCTTCACTTAAACGGTCATTTCTTCCCTGACTCCTTTCACCTCATCTCCCTCCCTTCGCCAAAGCCCAGAAAGAGAGTCTTTTCTCTTTTTCTGGGAGAGAAACAGGAAGCTCAGTGCATATTGCAGTGGTCCCTCAGCGGGGCCCTGGGGATGGGGGAAGTGGTCTTGCCCACGAGGTCAGCCAGGCAGGCCCTAGCTTTTCTGTTCTATGTTAATTAGACAGCAGAAAGAAGCCTAAGAGCCAATTTTCACTCAGAACTCTGGGTCCAATTTTCTTCTGGCCCTGATTGTGAAGCGACTGATCAATATTATATCTAATTTACAATGATGGCCCCATGTGAAGCTTGCAAATGTTATGTCAACATACCTTAATAGCTTTGGCTGGCTACAGGCGACTTGTTAGCTGTGGGTGCATCTGCTTCTACCACTCTCTTAACTACTGGGGCCTCCAAAGGCCACATCTGCGCTAACGCTCCCAGGTCCTCTCGCCTCCCCACCTGGGGCCATCCACAGAGGCTCCATACCCAACCGCCCTCGAATTGTCTTGTGACTTGGGGAAAGACAGAAGGAGGAAAAGGAGGAGGAAAAGCCCGAGAAAGCTCACAAAAGGAAACAGGGAAGCAAACAATGAATTTTTTTTTTCATAACTGGTGAACCAAAGAGCGAAATAATTGCTACTCCGTTTTAATAATGGCAAATTTTAAAGAAATTTCCATACAGACAATTCCGGGAAGGAGCTTGGGGAGTATTTCTCTACGGGGGCCCAACTGGTTTGCATTGTTTCATAACAGTTTATGTTATTACCATTCTGGATAGTTTGTATTTGCATCCCCTTGTCTCCAGGGCAGTTCCTGCAACTCATTTGTGAAGCAATGAATAAGGAAACTGCGATAGAAGAGTGGCTGACTCGTTGGAGCTTTCCAGGCTCTCCTCGTCCTCCTGGGAGAGGGTTCTGGGGTGGGGGTGGGGTTCCGTCGCCCACTTGCCAGGACGTCCCGCGGGTGGGTGGACACTGCTGGCGCCGGGTCCTAGGGATTTCTCCCGGGACAGGTGAGTGCCATTTTGGACCGCCTCTCTGTACTCCGAGACCCACCTTTGTAACTGGGGACTGCGGGGTTTGGGAGCTTTTAATCCGAAGGCAAACGTGGGTGAGTCCGCTAGCCTGGATGGAGCTAGGGCTCAGCCCTGGCAGGGAAGGTTGTGCCAGTCTGGTTCAGATTTAAGGAAGAGAAAAACAGCTCACCTAGGAAAAGGATTTAGTGTATTATATGTTGTTCCCATGAGAATAAAGGGGGGGTCCTATGACATTTCTGCTTCTCTCCTGGCCCTTTGGTTCCAATTCAGAATGTTTTCATTGATTTATTTTTTATATTTTAATTTAATAAAACATTTCATATTTACAATTTTTAATAAAAAATTTAAATGTGTCCCTAGTGCTGCCTTCTGCCCTCCCCTTTAGACTCTTCTGTCTTAGATTCAGTTCTGAGACAGAAGAGTGGTAAGGGCTAAGCAATTGAAGTTAGATGACTTGCCCAGGGTCACATGGCTAAGAACTATCTGAGGCCAGATTTGAACCCATGTCCTCCTGAGGCCTGGCTCTCTATCCCTGCCATTACTCATTTGCTCTTTGACTAGGTGTTGCTCTGCCAGCGTGACAGGCCGCCTGACCACTGGGGCTTTCACTATACTGGATATTCCAAAAGTCTTAGTGACATTTTATGATATTTTAGCTTAAATGTTACATTAAGTTTTTTAATTGCTCAAATATGTTACACCAGCTTAAATACTAAGCTAAAAATGACACCAAGGTGTTTGAAAGTCCTTGCATTATACTTAGGAGTTAGAGAATTCTAGATCTAGACTTAGAAGGGATTTTCAAGGAGATGGAGACTCAGAAAGTTTAAGTAACTTTCATGGCTTGCAAGTGTGAGAATCAGGACTCGAACCTCTCTCCCTTCCTCTTAATTCCAGCATTCTGGCTACTGTACCATTCTGATTTTTGTTAGTTGTTGTGGCTCATTCTGGTGTTTGCATGTTCCCTCCTCATCTCAATTCAAATCATGCTTAAATGATTCTATTTATTGGGTCTTGTTATGGTATGGTGGGGAAAATGCTGGACTTAGAATCAGGAAGACTTACCTAGGTTCAAATCCTGCCTCAGACATTTATTTTCTGTATGACCTTGAGCTAGTCACAAGCTCTTTGAGTCTCAGTTTCCTCACCTGTAAAATGATGACAGTGGATTCCATCACATTGAAAGTCCCTTTCAGTTTACCTAGAGTCAGAAAGACTCATTTTCCTGATTTCAAATCTGGTCTCAGACACTTACTAGCTGTGTGGCCCTGGGCAAGTCATCTAACCTTGTTTGCCTCCATTTCCTCATCTATAAAATAAGCTGGAGAAGAAAATGGCCAACTACTTCAGAATCTGCCAAGTAAACCCCCAGTGGGGTCATGAAGAATAGGATATGACTGAAAAATGACTGAACAGCAAATACAGCTCTAAAGCCATTTTCTTATTTAAAACACTTTGCAAACCTAAAGACATTATGGAAATGCCGGTTATTATTACCCATAATCAGAAATGCTTTAATCCCATTAAGGCTCACTTATTCCAGAGTGCACGGTGCACTATCCTATAATCAGACAGTCAACAAGCATTTATTAAGCATGCTCTCTGTTCCAGGCACCAAATTAAATAAGTGCTGAGTATACAGAGAGACAGAAGCAAGAAAGATTTGTCAGAGAACTTCACAGACATTTGGGAGGTTTCCATGGGAGGTCACACTGCTTTAGAGTATAGGAATGCTCTAGTCACGTGGTCAAGAATATTAAGGCTAAAGAACAATAATTATTCCCTTGCAGCATGGGAAGAGTTAATGATAACCCTCCCCAGGTTGTTGTAGTTGCAGCAAGAGAGAGTGTGGTTCCACCTAAGGAAGGCAGCTTAGTCAGTGAATTAATTCAAAAAATGTTTAGGGAGAACTTAAATCAGGTGGCCTCCAGGAAATCCTATTTGGATGGCCCATGATGGCATAATGGTGCTTCTGGATTCTAGAAGGTTAGCTAAGCCTGGGTTGGGAAGGGTGAAGAAGGACAGATTCTGCCACTTTGGAAAGGTGTTTCGCACTGGCCGGAGGATAGACTAGTCATCTGTTGCTCAAGGACCAGTGGAGGCAGATTTAGAGAAGTTCTTGACCAGCTGGATTGCAGAGGGATGAGTGTTGCTGACCCCCAAATTCTTGAAGACCCCGTGCAGACTTGAAGAGGGACTGGGATCAGTGGCAGAGGAGAGACTAGTTATAGCAACGGTGTCCAGACCTTTTTTAGTCGTCAAAGCAGTATGTGATGGGGATCATGGTGGTACCCTAATAAATAAGACAAACGCCCTGCCCCTCAGGAGTTTATATTCTCGTTAAGGAAATAAGATGTGGCACAAATAACTAGAATATAAGAGATGGAGGGAGCGTGGCAGAGTGGGTAGAGAACTAGTCTCAGAGTAAGGAAGACTTAGGTTCATGCCTGTCATACAACTGGGCTGTGTGACCCTGAGCAAGTCACTTCTCCTCTCAGTGCCCCAGATGGCTCTCTAAGCCTAAAAATTGCAAGGAGGGTGGGGACCCGTATGGGAAGAAGGAATTTCCTTATTAGGGGTTTCCTAAACCAATGAAGGAATGGGGGAGAAAGAAAAAGAGAGACAGATGCAGAGAGAGAGAGAGAGAGAGAGAGAGAGAGAGAGAGAGAGAGAGAGAGAGAGACAGAGAAAGAGAGACAGAGACAGAGAGAGAAAGAGAGACAGAGACAGAGATAGAGATAGAGAGGCATACAGACACACAGAGAAAGGCAAGGGGACAAAGACAGAAAGACAGATGCTGTACTGCTGCCTCATCTCCACAGAATTTTTTCTCTCATGCCATAGAAACGTCTTCCCTCTGCAGGCTTACTCTTCTCTTGGACTACTCCCATCACAAGTATCTGCCTTTGTGGCCTCTCACTCACTGGCTAGTTCCCCCAGAGTTTCCATTTAAAGGGGGATGCCCAGATCAGTCAGGTCTTCAGTCTTCCCCAGGCTATACTGATGACTCACCAGACTTTCTTTACCACATCCTGGCACTGGTTACTTCGGCTTCCTTCCTCAGGTTTAATGATCATTTTTATCCATGTGAATTATAGATGTATGTCTCTATGTCTCTACGTCTCTATGTCTCTCTCTCTCTCTCTCTCTCTCTCTCTCTCTCTCTCTCTCTCTCTCTCTCTCTCTCTCTCTCTCTATATATATATATATATATATATAT
>NC_058134.1:232816832-232825628 GCF_016433145.1 Gracilinanus agilis
TTCCTTTCCTTTCCTTTCCTTTCCTTTCCTTTCCTTTCCTTTCCTTTCCTTTCCTTTCCTTTCCTTTCCTTTCCTTTCCTTTCCTTTCCTTTTTTTCTTTTCTCACCCTTACCTTCCATCTTGGAGTCAATACTGTGTATTGGCTCCAAGTCAGAAGAGTGGTAAGGTAGGCAATGGGGGTCAAGTGACTTGCCCAGGGTCACACAGCTAGGAAGTGTCTGAGGCCTGGTTTGAACTTATGATCTCCTATCTCTAGGTCTGGCTCTCAATCCACTGAGCCACCCAGTTGCCCCCTAGACATATTTCTTATATCCAACCTCTTACGTCTCCTCACCCAGCCATGTCAGCTCAGGCCCTCACCACTGTTGGCCCAGACTATTGCAGTGCTCTACTTTTCAGGTTCCTCTTAGGTGTCTTCTTTATCCATTAGAATGCAGTGTCTTTGTATTCTCACAGTATTAGCACAGTGCTACACATGTAGTAAACACTTATTGATGAGAAAGACACAGAGATAGAGAGAGGGAGAAGGAGATTGAAAGAGAGAGGGAGAGGGAGAGGGAGAGGGAGGGAGGGAAAAAGGGAATGACATAGAAACAGAGAGAGAGAACATCAGCTTTGGAATCAGGAACTCTTGATTTTAAGTATTATCTTTACATGTACTAGCTGAGCCACTTAACCTTTCTAGGTCTCAATTAATGCATAAAATTAAGTAGTTGGATGCTTTTCAAGATAAATTAACTCATGAACACTTATTAAGGGCCACATACTAGGTTCTGGGGACACAAAGTTGGAAAGACTTTGTCAACAAGATGCTTATGATCTAGACCAGTGATGGGCAAACGTTTTAAAGAGGAGGGCAAAGGAAAGAAAATGCTCATCTGTCAGTCTGTTTCTAAGGCAACTCTTTCAAAGTTTTACTGTATTGTATCTTACTCATTGTATTTGTCAGATTAGGAATAATATCGAGCAGCCAGATAGAACATTTCAGGGGGTTGCACTGGCCCATGAGCTGTAGTTTGCCCATCACTGATCTAGAGTGGTATATCCAAAGGCACCAAAGCAACAACTACTTATTAAATGCTAGAGATCCAAAATTGGTCAAAAAATGAAATAATCCTTGTCCTGAAAATTCATCTGAATTGACACAAAGCAATTTTACCGGGATGACAATAGCAGCTGGAAGATGGAGAGAAGAGATCTCAAGTAGGTAGTGATGATTGAACTGAACTTGAAGGAAACTTGGGATTCTAAGAAGTTAAGAGAAATGCATTCCAGGAATGTAGAATAATCAGTACAAAGGTTTAGATGTGGGAGATGGGAATGTTGTATGTGGGTAAAAGTAAAGCCAGCTTGGATGGACTATAAACCTCTTGAGAGTAGGGATTGATTCATTATTTGGATTTGGATTCCCACATTGGTATAGTTCCTAGCTGGTGTTAAGTGTTCAATAGATGATCCGGAAAGAGAGGTTGGAACCGGTTGTAAAAGGCTTTAAATGCCAAAAAAGAAGAGTTTATACTTGATTCTTTAGAAATAATAGGAAACTATTTCACCATTGGGCAGGGAAGTGCCATGATCAGATCTGCATTTTATGAAAATCACTAGCAGTTGGATAGAATGGTCCCTCCAGGGTCTAAAACTCTGTAATTCAATTGCCATCGTAGGTTTGGATCGATGTGTTTTTTAAAAAAATGTGGGATGATCAGAGAAACTGGTCTTTCTCTCTTTCTCTCCCCTCTCTTCCTCCTTCTTTCCCACCCTCTTCCCTCCTTCCCCCTCCATTTTTCCCTTTCTAAGTTCCAAGAGAGAGACAACATGCTAAACTGGATGAAGAACAACCTTGGAGTCAGGAACACTGTACTCAAGTTCCCCTTCTCATATATTCATTTGTACTGTTGTGACCCTGGGCAAATCTCTTCCAGGGGCCCCTAGGCAGCTCTCTCAGAAGAGAAGAGAAGAGAGAGAGAGAGAGAGAGACAGACAGACAGACAGACAGACAGACAGAGACAGACAGAGAACACAAATCTGTATTGATGGAGTTAATTTCCAAACTTGGAGTTCTTTACAACAATTTAAGTTACATTCTAGGGGAAAAAAGAGAAAACAAGTATATATGTGAAGGTCAAATATTTGAGGAGTCCAGAGAATAAAGTGAGGAAGTGATGGTTATACCTTGGATTAAACATACTATTACAACGAACATTCAGAGATTGCTTTAAGGCTTGTTAAAACACTTTGCAGTATCTCTTTGGATGCTTACAATGATCCTGTGAGGTAAATAGCATTTTTGTCCTCATTTTGCAGATGGGAAAACTGAGACTCTGAAAAGACAAAAACAAATTATTCATTTACCCAGCTAGTAAGTGTCTGAGGTGGAATTCAAACCCAGGTCCAGCTCTCTTTCCACTTTGCCCTGTTAGCAGGGGACAAACTCTCTCCTTGGGAAAATTCCAAAATGAGGAGGAATATAGAGAAAAAGGTTAAGCCATCAGTGAGATGGCTTTGCAATATTGTTCTCTGTCCTACGTCACCAAACAAATGTAAACATCTTTTTCAATCTGACAAGATGTCAGCAAAAATAACCTGGAGTTGTCCCTTCCCCGTTGCTAAGGTTACTTCAGGGATGGGGAAGGTTTCAAGCAGGTATCAGCATCACAGATGTCCTTGAGGACCTTCCAGCCCCAACCAAAACTCCTCTGTCTTAGGGGCAGGCTACACTGCATTTGCAGATGACCTGACACTGTTTTCTTAGTAATCAATAACATAAATCTCAATCATTGTAGAATTAGGTTCTGGGTGAGTGGGCAACGCATCTTAATGATCATTTTTGCTGCAATCACTGGTAATACAAAGGCACTCCTCAGACCTCTTTTTTGCACCATCTTAAAGTTGCCATCTTTTTTCTGACTTAAGTGCTGAGCTGTTTTTCTTCTCTTCTAATGAGAGAAAATTAAAATCTCATTAAAGCAGGAAGACAAAAAGCAGTTGAATTACATAGAAGAGGAACAGGGTTAAGAGTCAAGAGATCCAGGCTCTTTCCCCCAGCTCTGGCAGTCTTGCTTTGGACATTTTGGATAATTCACTCAATTCTCCAACACCCTCCTGTGATTTGGTCCCTTAATAAATGCATTAGTAAATATTTATTAAGCACCTACTATATGCCTACAAATACAGATGAAAGCATTCCAGCTTCTTACATGCCTTAACACAACTACCATATGTGTAAGTTTAGACAACATAAAGATAATAAATACAAGGTAACTTGGGAAGGAGGGAACTAGAAGTTGGGGAGGAGTCAGGAAAGGCTTCTTTTTGAAAATAGGTTTTTGGGGACCATTAGGTGGCTCAGTGGATTGAGAGCCAGGTCCAGAGACAGGAGGTCCTAAGTTCAAATCTGGCCTCAGACACTTTCTAGCTGTGTAACCCCGGGCAAGTCACTTAACCCTCATTGTCTAACCATTGCCACTCTTCTGTCTTGGAACCAATTCAGAATACTGATTCTAAGATGGAAGGTAAAGGTTTAAGAGCCCAAGGTGAGGAGAAAGTGCACTGCATCAGGGCAGCAGATAAGAGGGAGAGAGTCCTGGCAGTGAGGGACAAAGAGGACAGTTTGCCTGGATCTTAGCATAGGCTAAGTAAGTACTCAAACACATCTATGATCTCATCCATGTGGATGCTCCCTCCGAAGAGAGAGGTCACAGTCTGTCCATGCATTCCATCTGGTTCAACTCCTGGAGGTCCTCCTATCATCCTTAGCTTTCTTCTGATATTGCCAGGGTACCAGCAGAGTACTTTGGTTGTCCAACTATTATTTTCCTCCTTGTTGTCTTGCCTGAAAAACTCACCTCACTAGAATGATAAGGGTGGAGGGAGGGATGAATGAGGACCACCTAGGCTGACTTAGGTTTCCATTCTGTTTCATTGCATCCAATTAATCTAATAGAACCAAAAAAATTCACAAAGTACCTCTTTGGAGAGCAGTGTGGTGCAGTGAAAAGAAAGAACTCTACAGATTTGAAATTGGAGTTCCGGGTGCAAATTCTACCTTTGTCACTTATTAGCCTTGTCACCTTGGACAACTCCTAACCTTTCTAGATCTACCTCAGTTTTTTTTATCTATAAAATGAGGTGGTTGGGCTACATGGTCCAATGTCCTTGCCCTCAGTCTGTGATCCCAAGATTCTTTGTGTCAGGTACCATGACAGGAAAGGTTGGAAAGGCAAAAGGAAAACTGTTGCCCTCAAAAAGCTTACATCTCACTGGATGAGACAAAGAGGAAACATGTAGGCAATTAAGTAATACAAAGTAATTGCAAGAAGATAGCTACGAAATGGAGGGGGAATCAGAGACAACATCACGAAGGAAGAGATGACTGAGGTGAGCCTTAGAAGGAAGCTGGGAGTTCTGTAGGTACTTTGAAAGAAACTAAAGATTCTGTAAAGTGAAGGGGGAAAGGCTTTCAGATAGGAGAAACAACCTGTGTGAAGGTGAAAGGGAAGAGAAGAATGCTGTGTATGGGGAACCTCAAGGAACTCAGGTTAGCTAGAATGGAGCATAAATATATGGTAGTGAGTGAAATATGGAATGAGAATGGGAAGGAAAAGGAGGATTAGATTATGGACTTTCAATTTCAGACTAAGGATTGTGTATTTCTTCCTAGAGGCCAATGAGAGCTATTTGAAGGTTTTTGATTAATGGGTGATATAGAATCATAGATTTAGGGTATGAAGGGATCTTAGAGATCAATGAGGGCAAGGGCAATCTCTTCATTTTACAGATAAGGAAGCAGAGTGCCAGAAAAATGTTCCAGATTTACCCAAGGTCTCATAGCTATTGTGTATTTGAGGTGGAATTCAAACCCAAGACTTGCTGACTGTACACCCAGAAGCCCAAGGGTTATACTTCATTGTCTTTCTGTCTGGTCATAATTATATTTTGAAGGCATCAGTTTGAGAGCTGAGAGGGGAGGATCATTGTGAGGGTTGGCTTATTGGTAGGCCAGAGTTGACAGAAATGACTCCATGTTTGACCACCGGTTAACCTACCTATATATGAGGAAGTTCCTATTACCCAGTATTGGTTTAGTTAGCTTCCTTTGGGCAAGGAACTCAAGGTTGTACTGATGGTAATTAATTTAGCAAATTCATCTCAATCCAAGATTAGCAAACTTTCCTAGTCACAATGTTCTTGTGATCAATAAGGTGCACTCACAGTCCAGACTTCATGCAAGGGATCTGAGCTCTCAGTTGGGACACACATCCCATTGCATGTTCAAGCTACCATTCATTTATATGCCTGTGGGATGACAGAGTTGGGGAGTCCCATGTTAAACATTTACATGCCTTTGAGTAATACATTAATTGCCTGACTCATGAGTCTTAGAGTTCTTGTGTTCTTTCTCAGTTCTGTGCTCATGAGCTTCTCACAATTGATTCAAGAGAGAAGAAGCTAGAAGCTAGGAGATGAATGAAGAGACTATTACAATAGTTCTGGTGACAGATGATCTGAGGGCTTGGACTAGGGTAGATGGAGGCTATGTGAGTGGAGATGGATGGATGATGGTGATAGCTATATTGATACAAGACACTTTCATAGAATCATAGAATATCTGAATTGGAAGTGACCTGAGAGGTGGCCTTGTCTCACTTATTCCTGAAAGCAAATCCCTTCTACAATATCTCTAACAAGTGGTCATACATTCAACCTTTCCTTTAAAGGGCTCCAATGAGCTTTTCAAGAATTCACAACCTTGGAATAGTGGGCAAAGTCCTGATTTTTTCTCCTTGAGCCTAGCAGTTTCTTCCTTTCTAAAATGAATTGGTTGGAGTAGGTGTCCTCTAAAGTCCCTTAAATCTACAATTATCTGCCTTTTATTTTGGGATTACTCTAATTGTTAGGAAGTTTTTCCTTAGGTTGAGCCTACATTTTTGCCTCTTTGTAACTCACATCCATTGTTCTGCCCCTCTGGGACCAAACTCTCAATCCACTGAGCCACCCAGCTGCCCCCTATATATCCATTTATATAGGGCACCTAGGTGGCACAGTGGGTAGAGTACCAGGCCTGGAGTCAAGAGTTTCTGTGTTTATATCTGCCCTCAGATACTTCCTAGCTGTGTGACCCAGGGCAAGTCACTTACTCGACTTTGCCTAGCTCTTGCTTCTCTTTTATTTTAGAATTGATACTGACAGAAGGTAAAGGCTTAAAAAAAAGAATGCAAGCTCCTTAAGGCCAGAGACTGTATTTTCCTTCTCTTGTATGCCTGTTCCTTAGCCTGGTACCTAAATAAATGATTGTGGACTGAGGAAATGATGAGGCAATAAGTCACCTTTAGGATATGTTCATATTGTCTTCTCTGATAAAAGAGAAGCTTCTTGAAGCCAGAGTTTATGTCTCTTCTGTCTCCAGTGCCAGGCACATAGCTAGCTCTCGCTAAATGCTTATTAATTGATTACCAGCGAAAAGCTAATAGGTCTTAGAGGTGAAAAAAATCTTAGAGCTCATCCTGTCTAAACCTAGAAATGAGGAAATAGAGATTGATGACTTGCCCAAGGTCATACAGGTAGCATGAGCAGAACTTGGATTCAGTCTTCTGATGGAGCCAGTGTTTTTCCTTCTATCATCCATCATGCTCGTCCACTGAAGAGGGAGAGCAGCATTCCTAGTGTTAGGGTCCTTTTTTTGGGTGAGCCCAAGGAAACAAGACAGCGATGCAAAACACACAGAGAGTAGAGCTTTATTAAGCTACACACGTACATATGTGGGGGAAGAGACCGAAAGGAGTGGTCTCCCCCCCCTGAGTAGATTCGCAACACCCTTTATATAGTTCATAGCAAGTCTTAGAGCAAAGGTGGTTATCACTCTAAGGGCATGGTCTATAGGCTCGCGCAGGGGCCCGTTGGGTGGGTTGTATACAAGGTCTTATCTAGGATACACACTTCAGCTTGCAAGGGGTCTTATCTAACATACACACAGGCCTGTAGGTTTGGGCAAGGGTCAGTTTGGCCATCCACACTAGGAGAGAGGATTTAGAGTTGGAGAGAAGAGACAAAAGAGAGAAGGGAGAGAAAGAGAGCATGGGTATGAAGCAGAACTGATAGGTGCAAGATTTTGGATTTTTGCCAGGGGGCAGGGGGCAGGGGGGTGGCTATTCTTTTATCCAGAAGCCCAAAGACTTTAAGGCTACATAGTCCCCCCCCCCCCACACTTCTCCCAGCCCAATCAATGTGTTTTTGCTGATTAGCATCCTAAGCCTCTTCCATTTCATGAGGCCCCTAAAACTCTTAGTTAATTCCAGGTAAGGAGTTAGTGATACACCAGCCTTTCTCTTCAGAGATTCAAAGAACCTGTAGGCCTGTTCCAAACACAATGAGCTTAGTCAGAACTCTTGGTTACAATATCAATTATCCTAACTGAATGGCATTTTCTCCCTCCTTTGTGTGTCCTTTTCTGAATAAAAATGTTCACTGCCCTTATTAATCCCACAGAATTACTTTCCTCCTGCTCCTTAGGAAATCCGGCAAATGCAGTTTTAGCAAGTTAACAACAAAAAAAAGAAGAAATCTAATTTCCACTTGAGAAGCTCTGGGGTTAGGTCAGCAGAAAAAAAATTACAGTGGCTTGCACTGATGAATATTTTATAAGCTCTAATATCTAACAAAAGACGTATTTAAAAACAGATGGTGGGGGTTGGGAGTGACATGGGAATGCTGGTCAAGAAAATGCCTTATTATTTAATGATCAGACAGACAAAAGGTGAGCTTCTGCCATGATGAGAAAGCTGAGTGGCCTCAGGTACATGCTTGAGTTTGAGTTTGGGTTCTAGTAAGCTCTCTCTCTCTCTCTCTCTCTCTCTCTCTCTCTCTCTCTCTCTCTCTCTCTCTCTCTCTCTCTNTCTCTCTCTCTCTCTCTCTCTCTCTCTCTCTCTCTCTCTCTCTCTCTGCACCTCTGCCTCACTCTTCCATCCTGCCTCCATCCCCTGACTTTTCCAATCAATGAGGCAATGGTGTGATTATAGAGACTGACCCATGTGGAGATTATTTAACAGCCTCAGTGGACAAGAAAAATCTTTAAAAAGCTTCTAATTAGCATCCCTAGTCAATGAAATTGCAAACCTCATTATTTTAGCTGGAGTCTGGAAAGTATTCCATGGCATGAAACACAAATGGGAGATTTTCTTTTTCTTTTATTTAAACCCTTACCTTTTGTCTCAGTATGAATTCTAAGACAGAAGAGCTATAAGGGCTAGGCAATAGGGGTTAAGTGACTTGCCCAGGGTCACACAGGTAAGAAGTGTCTGAGGCCATATTTGTACTCTGGTCCCCCCAACTCTGGATCTGGCACTCTTTTCCCTAGCTGGCCCACAAGTGGGAGATTTTCATGCTTTCAAGCTTTTAGCTTCTCTGGTATCTGTTGAGTGATGACAATACCAATGATTACCTCCAACTGTTCATTGCTTTAAACTATTATGTCATGTACACTTAAAGCTACAGCTGCCACTTAATGCTCCCCCCCCCCCCCACAATTCCCCTCCCCTACCTCAGGAAATCAGTAAATCTGACTTTCCAGAAAGTCTGCATCATTGGTTCAAAAATTTGGGATAGGAAGAGACTTCAGAGGCTATCTAGTCCAACCCTCCCATTTTATAGATGAGGAAATGAAGCCTAGAGTAGCTAAGTAACTTGCTCAAAGATATACAGGTAGTAAAAGAGGCAGGATTTAAACAGGTTTTCTGACTTTAGAGCCTATACTTCTTTCTTTCTTTCTTTCTTTCTTTCTTTCTTTCTTTCTTTCTTTCT
>NC_058134.1:232828570-232879892 GCF_016433145.1 Gracilinanus agilis
CCTTCCTTCCTTCCTTCCTTCCTTCCTTCCTTCCTTCCTTCCTTCTTCCCTCCCTCCCTCTCCTGTCCTCTCCTGTCCTCTCCTGTCCTCTCCTCTTCTGTCCTCTCCTCTTCTGTCCTGTCCTGTCCTGTCCTGCCCTGTCCTGTCCTCTCCTGTCCTCTCCTCCTCTCTCCTGTCCTCTTTCCTCACTTTGCCACCAGGTTTTCTATCTACTATGCCACCTATCTGCCCACCAGTGCCCTTTCCACTGCACTTTCCTACATCTTGTCTCTGAATCACCCTTGCAGAGGAGATTTGAGTAAGCAAAATGATTGTGCTAAAAAAACCCTTGTTCAAAAAGTCAGGGGATGTGAACTTTGGCCTCTGCCCCAAAACCAAATATGAGTCTAGCCAGGTCACTTGACCACTCCTTGAGTCTTAGTTGTAGAACTAAGTGAAGGAACTTTTAAAATTGAGGAGTCATGGGTTCATAGATTTAGGTCAAGAAGGGACCTGAGAGGCCATTGAGCCTGATACTCTCATTTTAAAGATAAGGGAACTGAGATCCAGAAAGCTTAATAGATTAAATAGTTTAATGACTTTCCCAGAGTCATATAACTAACAAATGTCTGATTCAAGATTTGATCTCATTTCTTTGTTACTCTAAAATTTAGAGTCTAAACAGAGAGCTCTCTCTACTGTACTCCCTTATTGCTCAGTTGTTTCAGTGACTCCATTTGGAGTTTTCTTGGCAAAGATATTGGAATGGTTTGCCATTTCCTTCTCCAGTTCATTTTACAGATGAGGAAACTGAAGCAAACAAGGTTAAATGACTTGCCCAGGGTCACATAGCTCATAAGTGTTTGAGGTCAGATTTGAACTCATCTTCATTACTCCTGGCCCTGGCTTTCCATCATCAACACCACTTAGATGACCCACTGTACCTCTGAGCTGCTTTATTATTGAAGACCTTAAAAAAGTACAGCTTTATACTGGTCATCCATTATATTTCTTCTCCATCAGGAAGTCCATTATTTTTTTCCCTCCAGACTTAAGGGAAGGGGGCAAGTACAAGTATTTCTGCATAAAATCTTCATAGATATGAAATTTTACATATTGGAAAGATCTCTGGCTAGAGGATCTGAAATGTGTTTTTGAATGCCACCTCTGAGATTTACTAACTTGCTTTTAAATTTCCTCATCTATCAAAATGTGAGGGTTGGACTTGATGTCTTATAAGATCTTTTCTATAAAGAAAAAATTTGACACTAACAATCATTAAAAACCCCAAACATATCATTATACAAAGAGACTTCTATTTGAAATTACTTCTGCCATGAAGTTTGTCTTAAAAAAAAGGGTAGATTAAATTTTATTTGTTTGTTATATTAAAATTCCGAGGTATCTCCCTCTCCTATTAGAGAAGGCATCATTTGAAAATAAATATGTATGTATATATAAAACTATACCTTGATTGTTTCTATTTATCAGGTTTTTGAATTAAGAGGTAGCTGTGGCTCATAAGAGCACTGGGTCTGGTGTCCGGAGGAGGACCTGAGTACAAATCCAGCCTCAGACACTTTCTAGCTATGTGCCCCCGGGCAAGTCACTCAACCTCTGATTGCCTGATAAAAGGATTAACTGGACAAGGAAATGGCAAACCACTCCAGCATCTTTGCCAAGAAAAATCTCAAGAATCCTGAAGGTCCATGGGATCATGAAACGTTTGAACAACCACAAACTAATAAATTTAACAAGGTAACAAGTACCCTATTTACTCATGTCTCCTAACTGATTTTTGTTTTCTTCAATGTATTTTTAATGCTTTCTTGATACTCTTTTTTTTTTCTAAGGTTTTCATTTCCATATCTAAATCTATTATCTCATGGTCCACTGAGCAAGAGATTTGGTATCTTTGTTGTACTTTAGTTATGTGCATAAATAAGAAAAGTAGAACAAGGCACTGTAAGATCATAGAATACTGCACACATTTACATAGAGTTTGCCCATAGCAAATACTTAATGAATGGATATTCATTCATTCATTTACTCTCAGGATCATAGATTTAGAGCTGGAAGGCACTTTATAAGCCATCTAGTCCAATACCCTTATTTTAAGGATGAGGAAACCTATATTACAGTGACTAATAATGAACTTGTGGTCCACTAAAACCTCAGATCTTTGCCAGATGAATTGCCAGGGTGGTGAGGTGAGGCCCTGATTATTCGAGGAAGCATTTGTTTCCTGGAAAATAGAATAACCAGAACTTTTCGAAAATATTTTGTCATAGGGGAGGGTTTGAAATTTGAGCAGAGAAGCTGTTCCTTGGAACTTACATCTTGGAACTTACATAACTTGTCTAAGGTCACCCAGATAGGAAATAAGAGGACTGGCATTCAAACTCACAAGCTCTGACTTTAAATCTGGTGTTGCTCCCCACCTCTCAACCCCACATCACTAGTGATAGGTGTGAGAATTGTGGAGACACTTAAATTTATTACTGTTAACGAATGCAGCTGAAATTTCTAGGTTTTGTTCTTAACCAATAAGTTGATTTTTCATACTTTCAGTGGCCTTTTATTTAATACAATTTTATTGCACTGTGGCCAGTAAAGGAAGTGCATAATATTTCTGCTGTTCTGCATTTGGTGTGAGATTTTTATGTCTTAATACATGATTGGTTTTTGTAAAGGGGCCATGAATAACTAAAGACATATGCATACTCCTTTCTATTCCCCTTCAATAATCACCAGAAATCTATCATGTACAATTTACAAATTCTATTCACACTCTTAATTTAGTATTATTTTGTATCAGTTTTGGCCACATTGAGTTGGAGAAGTTAGCACTATTTTTAGGAGCAGGGTTTCAGGAGCAGCTAGAAACAAGGGACTAGAATTAGGTTAGAGTTCAAGGAGAAAGCGATTTGGAACTCCTGGAGCTAAGTTTTTTTCAATTGTTATGCATTTATCTTCTCCCCATTCTATGGTCTCTTTCATAATATTTTTATGGGCATAAGAGCATTCTGTCATTTACCTATCATGATTTATTCAGTCACTTCTAAAATGAGGGGGTAATCCCTTAGTTTCCAGTCTGCCAGTACCAAAAAAAATCGTCATAAATGTTCTTGTACATATACATTTATATTTCCTTTCTTTATTCTATTTTGGGGTATAGGTTAGGAGTCTTAGAAAAAGGCCTTTGTTTGTTGGAAATTGTGGTCCAAGAAGACCATCCTATAAAAAACCCGAGGATGAAATTCCTAAATTGGAGTCAGTATGAAGAGAGGTTATGACCAATTCCAATGAACTTTTTGGCTGGAATAGGCCATGATCCCTGGACAGAAGCAATCCAGCAGAAATACCAGCATTTCAGATGCTGGGCAACATTTCTTATCATTGGAAAATGGTTAGCGACCTCGTCAAGAGCAGCTTGAGGCCAGGTTTATTAATGAGAATTTGTTCAGTCCAGTGTAAGTCAAAGCTGAGGATGTCTGCTTACAAATACACATTAAAGGAACAAGGTTGACTGGCAAGAGGCAACCTAGTCCTGAGGGCTGAGGTAATTTTCCAAAGCCGATTTTCTCCGTGTGCAGTTAAGTGGAATGCAATCCTCATTTGTTCGAACTTTGGCTTCTCTGAAACATAACTCTCAGCTCTTTCTTAAAGAGTTTCTTTGCAGCGATGCCAAGGAGGTCAGAACAGAAGAGTTAGGTATACAAATAACTAAAAAAAAAACCCCAAACCTAATTCACACCCCTCTTCCTCAACCAGCCTGGTGGGTCTTCAAAGACTGTCTAAAAATCTCACTTTATCAAATTTGGTGAGCTATTTTTAAAAATACCATAGCCAAAGGCTACTTTAGCAAAAAACTTTATAGTGAAAAATCATGTCTGTATCATTCCTTAGGGATTATAATTTCCCCAAGAAGAATTATACACACACGATTTTTCACTATAAAGTTTTTGCTAAATGAGCATTCCCCAGTACTTAGGAAATTGAAGCCCAGAAAAGTGAGTTTACTTACCCCAAATCACTCTGGTAATACATGCCAGGGATGAGATTTGAACCCAGATCTTTGGACTCCCAAACCAGTGCTCTTTTTATATTCTATATCACTTCCTTAATAATTTATTTCCTTGGTGATATTCTCACACCATTTCTTCCTTACTATTTCTTATTTGTAATGTGTTTTAGTCTGCTCTGTTCAAGGAGGACAAGTATCTCTGGTGTAGAGCCTTTTCAGGGCTACTTTCCTTCTTTGGTGTCCACCTGCCACTCAACTCTCACCTATATCTCCTAGAAGCTGTAGTATGCATAGCAGCCATATCCAGTAAACCATCTTGGCAGCTGGGCTTTTAAACTAGGTGGAGAGTAACCAGCAGACCTCAAAACTGTCTGTGAGTGGGGAGATGTGAAGACTTCCCCTGGCAGAAGGTGCAGAGAGAACACTTTGTTCCAATGGCCATGAAGGCAGCTAGAAAAGGGACTGGGGAGGACCTAGAGCTTGGCCAGTCATCAAAGAAACCAGAGTCATCCACTGCATCCAGGGTCATCACCAAACATCCTGATTTCTGCCTTGACACTGACCTTTGATGACTGGAACAGAGAGTGTGTCTGATGACTTTGTTCAACTCTGCTTCATTTAAATCCAGATTATATCTGAATCAAAAGACATCCCACCAGGGATGTCATTTTGGTCCTCTGAATATGAAGAACAATAGCCAACCAACCACCAACCAGCCAGCCAGTGTACATGGGCAGGAGATGATGTGCTCAATTCAAGGAACAGCCAGTCTAATGCTTTAGTTAAAATGTAGAGAGCATGAAGAAGAGTGGTGAGAAATGATTGGAGAAGTGGATTGGAGCCAGATAGCAGGTACTTTAAAGACTAGACTAAAGAGGTAGCTTAGTAGAGTGGGAAAAACACTAGTACAGGAGTCAGTGACTTTGGATTCAAATCCCATTTTTGATGCTTATTACCTGTGTGACCATGAGCAAATTTCTTGAACTCTCATGGGCTTCAGTTTCCTCATCTATAAAATGAGAAGGTATGACTAATCTTGATTACATCCAAGTTTAAGATTATGATCCTTTGACTGCTTTACAAACCACTTTGACTCCTTGAATCTCAGTTTCCCTATCAATAAAATGAGGTAATAGGACTAGTCTATATTTTCTGATGTTCTTTTCAGCTCTAGATTTTTGATGTTTAATTGAGCTGGTTATATGGCAAGAGTGAGAGATAAATATTAGACAGCAGGCACAATTCAGGGACATCCTTACAATGTCAAAAGAACTCAAGGAAGGTCTCTAGTACTTTGATTAGGTCCTCTATGGTAAGGGCAAGGACAAAGATGAATAGGTTTGGACAGGCTTAGTCTAGATTTCTTCAGGGAGTTACTGACATCACAGCTCTGCTGGAATCTTGAAGCTACAATTTCCTACCTACCATAATTGCTTTATTTTAAATAGAGAGCTGACCATGTTAGGAAAACCTGGGTTCAGGTCCTGCCTTTGACATACCTGGCTGTGTGTCCCTGGGCAAGTCAATTAACCTCTTAGTGGCATGAGCAACTTTTTAAGACTAGCAATTGCAGAGTAGGTGCTGCCTGGCACCTGCCACCTGCGTGATGGGAGCAGTATACATCCTTCATATTAGTAGAGTGAATTTCTTCACCTGGGAGTACCTTATAACCATTGAATTCTCAAGGTCTGGGTTGTAGTCCATATTTTGACTATGTACCTGTCTTTCAAAAGAATGTATGACTAATTTATTTTTGTTTGTATATATCCTCAGGACCTAGCACAGTGCCTGGAACAAGCAGATGCTCAACAAATGCTCATTGGTACAGTTGGGAAGACCTGTGTTCAAGTTGGAACTCACTATCCATGGGACCTTAGGATAGTCATTTAATTGTTTCATATTTGGTCCTATCACCCAGGCTCCAACAAAGTCCTAGTCCTCCTGACGATAAAATAAGGATTATAAAAGCTTCTGCTTCCTATGATCGTTATGAGGATTAAATGAGATAACATATCTAAAGTGCTTTGCAAATTTTAACACAAGATCTTCATAAGTGCTATTATTGTAGTAATATTTACAAATGACATTACAGAGCTAATTGGAACTTTTACAAAAGCTCACCAAGGAGTCAGAGATATTTATCTCCCTGTAGAGGGTCCTTTGTGCAGATCAGCCAAATGGATAAAACTTTTTAATTGGACCAGTTCCCTGGCCCTATATATGTCTGAAAAAGTTTCATGAAATTGGCAATTCATTAGTGGCTACCACATCAAGCCAGAAATCATTGACTATTTATAATAGAGACTTGTAGATATGGAAAATTCTCCAAGTGAAGAGAATTTCATTAACCATTTATTTTCCTTCAGTACAGCCGGGGAAGATACCCAATACAATTAATTCCTCAAACTGAGTCTTGATGGGAATTGGCTATAGGCATTTTCCTTCAAGGAATGTCTATTACTGAAGGAGCCAATGTGGCTGAAAGATGATTGGCCTAATGCATATCAATGTGGAAAGTTATAAATTTATGGATGACATTGTCCCTCATCCCTTTGGTTCACACATGAGGGAATGGAGGGAAGAGGGCATAAATGCAGACCGAGGAGAGTGCCTAACTCTCATTCTGCATTCTTCTCAGAACCATTTGTTTCTAAGGAAACAGTCAGAAGTAGTTCAGGGATCAGGCACTAAGCCACATAGGTAATAAGAGGAATAGGGACAATATCTCTCTGGGGTCTGGGGAAAGTAGGTCTTTATTGGAGTCTGGGTGATAGGAGCAATAGCCACCCAGAAGATGGGAGCCTTATCTCTGCTAGAGAATAATGTTGGGACCAAAAGCATATATATTTTTTCCTCCTCTTTAACATAGAAGGGGGCAGGGAAATCAGTAGGGACTAGAACAAAAACAAAAAACAGAAAAAAAGACCAAGCCAATAGCCATTGACCAGAAAAAGGCAATGGCCCATTTAGTTCCTCTCTCAACACCCAGCTAAGTCTGTGTAGTGATAGCAACTTTTGAATTTCTTTGCTCTTGTAAGGCTCATTCTCTAGGGATTTGGACAAAGATACCTGGTATTACCAAGACTGATACCAACAGTCAAAGAGAATTGTAGCCTTGATGGATAGACAAATAGTGAAGAATCTCACAAAGCATCATCAGAATGACTCCACAGGGTTCCTGGAAAGATTAATCATTGCTTTATGATTCATGGAAATTATAGTCAATTTTTCTTTTTCACCTTCAACAACCAATGCTTCTCTCTCCATGGTACTGGGACATAATCAGCTTTCTTCTTGTTGATGGGTTTGATTTGAATCAGTGTATCCTGTGGAGGTAAGAAGAGAGTCTGGGAATAAAGAGGAGGAGAAAGAATGGTGTAAAAAATATTTAAAAAAACAACCCTATGGCTCTGTTTCTACAAAACATTTTTCTAAGTATATTAATGATAGGAGCAGGGTAGGGCCATGTAGGAGGTCTGTTGTATTCTTCTTGATGGGGAAATTTGGAAATCATAGAGTTTAAGGACGAAAATAGCCTTAGAAGGCATTAGTTCAATCCTTCTATTTTACAAACGAGGCAACCGAAATTCAAAGAGAAGGAAACTTGTTCAAGTTCAGTCAGATGAGAGGGCAGCACTGATATTTTAAAACTGTCTCCTTCATTTTCAAATTCATTGTTATTTCCATGATTCCCTGTTGTTCCCCATGTTTGCACATTTTCCCTGGCCTCCAAACATATATTTCTATGAGAAGATTTCCTTGTGCTGGTTTATGAGAGCCTCATATGTAGGGTCTGGATCTGAGAAGGTCAACAAAATGTGGAAATGTCAGAGGACCATAGATATGGAGTTAGAAGGATTATTAGTAAAACTATAGGCCATGTTTTTCATTTTACTGATGAAGAAATTGAGACTTAGAGAGGAAATGACTTACCCAAAGTCACACAGCCAATTCTTGACAGAGCTAGAATATAGACCCAAATTCTTAGAAACCATATACCCCACTCTGTCTCTTTCCACTGCAATGGCAGCTCAATAATCATGTAATAAAATTTTCCTATAGAAACACTTGGGTGCAATGAGCTCTAATTAGAAATAGCATGAAGAAAAATGAGCTCAATATATCTCATTAGAGTCCCATTTGGCATATCTGCACATCCGCTTGGAATTTAAATGCCACCATGTTTTACTGAGTCATGACTTGGACTTCTGCTCACAAATTAAAATAAGATTAGATAATAAACAGCCAACCTGTAATGGGCAGCAGGAACAGAGGAATGAGAACTTGAATCTGAAGCTGGAAATACTCAGGGCCTTTCCAATGGAGATGAAATCTCCTACAAAGGGAAATTCCTTCAGATTTCTTCTGCAAAATTGTCAGGTTTGACTCAATTCAAAAGAATTTATTGTAACCAGGTGATACAATGGATAGAGTGCTGGACCTGGAGTCTGGAAGCTATACCCCAAAGAGATCATAAGGAAAAAGACTTGTACAAAGATATTTATAGCTGCACTCTCTGTGGTGGCAAAAAATTGGAAAATGAGAGAATGTCCTTTGATTGAGGGATGGCTGAACAAATTGTGGTATATGCTGGTGATGGAATACTATTGTGCTGAAAGGAATAATGAACTGGAGGAATTCCATGTGAACTGGAAAGACCTCCAGGAACTGATGCAGGGCGAAAGGAGCAGAACCAGAACATTGTACACAGAGACAGATATACTGTGGTACAATCAAATGTAATGGACTTCTGTACTAGCAACAATGCAATGATCCAGGATAATTCTGAGGGACTTATGAGAAAGATGCTATCCACATCCAGAGAAAGAACTGTGGGAACAGAAACACAGAAGAAAACCATATGATGGATCATATAGTTAAATGGGAATGTGATTGGGGCTTTGGTGTTAAAAGATCACTCTACTGCAAATATGAATAACATGGAAATAGGTTTTGAACAAGGATACATGTATAATCCAGTGGAACTACTTGCCAGTTCTGGGAGGGGGGAGGGAAGAATGTGTGTGTGTGGGAGGATCATGTAAAATATTCTAGGATCATGGAAGGATATTCTAAATTAAAAAAATAGTCACAAAGAAAAGGACATGACTGAAAAATGACTAAGCAATAACAAAACCAACAACAGTGTTTAAGCATTATGCTAGGCATTGGGGATGCAAAGAAAAAAAAAAGGTTTCTTTCCTCAAGGAATTCATATTCTATTCTATTAGGAAGAAGTAATATGTAGTTCTATCTATCTAAATCTATCTATCTATCTATCTATCTATCTATCTATCTATCTATCTATCTANCTATCTAAATCTATCTATCTATCTATCTATCTATCTATCTATCTATCTATCTATCTACACAGATATAGCTCAGTAAATGGAGTGTGTGTGGGTACATACACACATATATTTGATCAGAAGTGTGATTTCATCAGTGTGAGGAGCTTTGTGGATACAATGATTTCGCAATTATAATCTTTAGAGAGTTCTCTCTTTTTTTTTTTTAACTTAGGTTCCATTGATAGATTTCAGGAATACTTGAAGTTAGATGGGAGAAAATTGCATCTTTATTTCAATTTAATTGATTTTCTGTATAATCCTCTACATTTTTATTTTATTGTTTAAAACTATTATTTTGAGAGGAAGGTTTCATTGGTCTGCCAACACACAAATAGTCAAGAATCTCATTTTAGAGATTTGCCTGGGACCACTGAGATGTTAAATGACCTATTCCAAATCATAGAACCAGTACATGACCAGAGACACAGCCTGGGTTTCCCTGACTTGAAGGTTGGTTTTCCACTCAATCCATCATATAGTCCTCGAAGCATGTACATAATAAATAAGGGAGGCAGTTTGGGGCAATGGAAAAAGAAATATATTTGTCATCTGAGGACTTGGATTTGAATGTGGGCTCTCCTACTTAATAATTAGGTGACTTTAATTAAGGCACTTAATCTATCTGGGTCTTATTTTCCTTAACTGCAAAATGAAGTGGTTGGATTAGATGATCTCTAAGCTTTCTTTCAATTCTAACTCTGTGGTCTTACACACACACAAGGTAATTTTTGTGAAGGACACTTAATAACTAGGGAGAATCAGGAAAGGTATTATTTGTTGTACAAGATTGTATTTGAGCTGAGCCTTGAAGGCAGGATTCCAAGACTTCCAAGAGATACAGATGAGGAAGAGTATTTAATTCAGGGAATACTGCCTGTCCAAAGGGATGGAGATGGGAAATGGAATAGCAGGTGTTGGGATTATATAATAAATTCAAGATTGCCTGGAATGTACAGTATGTGAGGGGATAATTTCAAGCGGAGTTTTATTAAAATCAGTATATCCATCAAGAAAAAAGTTGGTACAAAATGGCAAGTATATAGAAATCTGAACTGTGACTTTGCTGATAGTGAACCCCCACCCCCGCCATGATTTCCAGCTTTCTTTCATTATTAGAGGAAGTGTGTCACCACAATTCAGTGTCCTATTTAGTTTTTTAAATGGGACTCATTCCACTGTTGATAAGATAGTGGTTCACTTGAGTTCCTGATTAGAAAAAAACCCAACCAGTTTACAAATCATCTCTTCCCTCTTGATTTGTTTCCTTCCACCAATGTTATCAGATTCACAGTTAGTTATAAAAGGGATTTATAGTTTTAAAATACCATCTTACTTGCTGCCTTCCTGCTAACGAGTCACCATAAAATGAGGATGATTTTCTTAATCTTCGTTTTGAGTGTCAGAAATAGACAATTTAGCAGGAAGTGTCCAAATGCTATTAATGCTGCAATTTGGTGACAAAACCTCTCAGTCTTTGAGGGCCTCTTGCTATATTTCCTCATTTCAAAGGATTTATTGTATGATTCTATTGCCTATAATGGCTGAGGCCCATAGTAATAGGCTTATTTTGATATTTTCTCTCCAGTTTAACTTATTCCAATAATGGCAAGTTCTACCTTTAAATGATGATCAGTAAACAGAAAACACAGTGGGCATCCCATTTTTGCTTTCTCCCTCTCTGCCTCTTCTAGAGATAATTTTACTTATTGACAAATGCATGTGACATCTGAATACCATCTTAGGAAAACGTCCTCTTAGCATGCCTACTGTAAACAATGGATGCTCCCTTCTCTCTGGTTCCATTTCTGATATTATTGAATAACAGACCATAATAATAACAAAAATAATGAAATGTTTAGGAGAAAGGGATGGGATATTTTGCTTTGAGTCTGAAGGTCAAGTGATCAGCAATCATTTATTAAGTACCTACTATGTGCTAGAAAGTGTGACAAGCTTTGAGGATACAAGTATAAAGAATGAAACAATCTCTAATTTTGGCTTCAGAGAAAATAGATTTGTGGGTGCATGTGCAGAAATAGGAGAATGAATATGGGTGTGCATTGTTGAATCTTTTGTCAGATACAATTGATTTTGCAGAGTTTTGCTCCACTTTCTTTTCTTACCTTAATCATCACTGGATATGGAAAGAGAGGGAGTAAGACATTTGGAAATTTAGGTGGTATAAAAACAAAATATAGCAACAGTATGAAATTAAAAACAAGTACAAAATACAGGACCTGAGTTTGAGCTCTACTTCTGTCAGGAGTTATCTGATCAGCCTTCAGTAAGGGAGTTTATGAGTCTGGACCTCAATTCTTTGACATACAAAATGAAGATGGACAGAGAAAGAATGTGACAGAGTGAAAGGAAAAAAGAGGACAACTAAAACATTTGCAATAAAGAAGTAGATATGAATGCCTACCTTTCTATATACTCTGGGCTCAGAATAAAATTTTCTAGTTACTTATTCCATTTGCCCCAAACATTCCTTGAACTTTTCCAATTTTGTGTCTTTGCACAAGGAAAGGTTCTTTATGCCTGGAATGATGTCCTTGTCCCTTTTTACCTGATGGTTTTCTAACCATCCTTTCATATTCCCTAACCTTAGGAAGAGATAACTTGTGTTCCAATACATTCAATAGACAACTGGACTTGGAATTAGAAAATTAGGGGTTAAAATACCACATCATGTGCCTATTATCTGTTTGATCCTGGGCAAGTCATTTGATCTCTTAGTACCTTAGCTCTTCATTTGTAAAATTTGTAAAACAAGGGGGTTGGATTTGATGGCTGCAAGATTTGATCCATGTCATTTCCTTGCTCAAAAAATCTTCAATGGTTCTCTTTACAATATGTTACAAACTCAGTGTGGTGTTTAAATTCCATAGCATTAGGGCTCCAATCTATCTTGCCAAACTTGTTTCAATGGGATATAGTGGAAAGAACATTGGATTTGGGGATTAGAAGACTTGTTAGGTCTTGACTTTGCTCTCTAATTCCTTGGTGGCTCTGGAGAATTTGTCCATCTTTCCTGGACCTCAGTTTCCTCATCTGTAGAACAATCTTTGGACCAGATGCTTTCTGAGGTCTCTTTCAGCTTTAAATTCTGTGATCCAGTGATGTAACCCACCACATCATCATTTTCCACTTGAACAATAAATGCCACTATTAGACTTTCTTGCTTTCACATTTATTCCCACTGTTCCACCTCTCCATGAGATGATTCCTAGATCTCTATTTCCTCCCTCTTTCATAATCCAGACTGACATCTCCACCAGCCTATAGAATGTCTCCACCTTCATGTCCTATCAGCATTCTTTCTCTACACACTCAAACCTTGTCTCCCCAGAAAGGAGAAAATAGAGAGTGAAGACCAGCTCTTATGGATCAAAGGGACTAAGGATATTTTCCTGGAGAAGCATTGAGTGTGCAGTGGTGATACCCAGAAAAGAAAAATCATCATGTTTCATTGTGAATTTTCCTCAGAAAGAGGCCCCCAAATGTTTCGCTATCTAAGAGAAGAAGACAGAGCTCAGAACAAGTACCCTGCCCTATACTACCCTGAGCTTTACATCCTCAAGGGAGGCTACCAAGACTTCTTCCTAGAGTATGCGGAACTATGTGAACCACAGAGCTATTGCCCAATGCATCAACAAGATCATAAGGCTGAACTGTTGAGGTGCTGCAGCCAGAGCAAATCATGGATGGGAGATGGGCAGCTCCAGGACCAGATTGCTTGCCTCAAGAAGAATATGAGCTCAAGCTGAGGAAAGAGCTGCCATCACAGCAGTTACTTGCTCACATCAGAGCAGACCCCCAAAAAGGAAGTGGTGACTTCTATGGAAAACCAGACCAATGATTTACAAAAAAAAAAATCACTCAGCAGGCCAAAACATTTGACTGCTCAAGTCAAGTCAACCTGCATCTCAGAGAGAACAGGAGCTTTCTGTATGGGGCTGTGTCCCGAAAGCTTTTCATCCTTGCTAGAGCTGCAAAGTTTACAGTAATCAGGGAGAATTCTTTCTTTCCCCTACTGTATGTCTTCTTTTTTAGCCAGCTTATCTCCTCTGCTTAAATTTCTTGCCATACTTGAGATAGTAAATCCTTTCTTCTCTCTGAATTTCTCTCCATTCTACTCTTCCCCCATTAAAAAATAAAGATACAATAAACATACAGGATAGGGAGAAAAAAAGCTGGGAGCTGCTGAAACTGAACACAGTAACTGTTCTGTTTGGCCCCAAAGGGCAGAACTAAGATAACGGATGGAATTTGCAAAGAGCCCAATTTAAGCTGGATGTAAGGGGTAAAAACTTCCTATCATTCCTTAGAATCTTCCAAAATCAGAATGGGCTGCCTCTAGAGGCAGTGAGTTTTCAGGTAGCTCTTCAGGAAGAGACTGGGAATGTAATAGTAGGGTGTCCATTTTTATTATTCATATTTTAATTTTATTTTAAAAATATAATTATATAATTTGTAATATGACTAAAATGATTATATATATTACAAATATATAATAAATATACTTGTCCAAGAGAAGCAAATTCTCACCACATTGACTATGTCTGAAAATCTATGTCTCATTCTTTTTTTCCTCACCCCTTTCATCTCCCCAAGAGAAAGCAGGTAATATGATATAGGTTGTATATATATTATCCCATAATATACGTATTTCCTTGTCCATCCTGTTGTGAACAAGACACATATTGTGTATACTGGAAAAAAATTCATTGAGGAAATAAAAATGAAGAATGGCATTTTCAATCTTCTTTTGGCTATGGTTTGGGCTGGATGAACACAGAGGTCCATGCCACCTTTCAGATCCTGTGATTCTGCAAGTCTCCTAATTCCATTAATTCTTGTGATTTCAGTATTTCTGTTAATGCTATCACCATCTACCTGGTCACTTGCATTTTGAAATCATGAATATTATTTTCTCCTCTTTGCTTTTATTTCTCATACCTAATCAGTTACTAAGTCCTTAGCTTTGCCTTCTGCATGATCTCTCCCACCCCTGACCTTTTGATACCTTCTACCTACCACCTCTCTACAAAGCCCGTGTAGTCAAACTGTCCTACCTAGATCTCTTGTTATTGTTGAGTTGTTTTCAGTCATTTCTGACTCTTTGTGACCCCACTTGGGGTTTTCTTGGCAATCGTACTGGAGTGGTTTGCCATTTCCTTCTACAGCTCATTTTATAGATGAGGAAACTAAAGCCAATCAGAGCAGTGCTTATTCTGCATACTATGTACTTAGAGAGCTACCTTAAACACTGAGAGATTAAGAGGAAAACATGAGACCACAGGATCATAGATTTAGAGCTGAAAGAGCCCATAAAGGCATTTAGTCCAGTCTCTTCATTGTCAAGATAAGGAAACTGAGGCCTAAAGTTTTTAAATGACATAACTGGGTCAAACAAGTACCATGGAGAAGAACTAAGATTCCAACCAAAATATTCTGATTCCAAATCTTTTGTTTAATGATTCAAATTCAAGAGTTTCCTGGTAGCAAGAACAAACTAAATGATTTCCCAGAGTCCATGGTTATGCAGCTATTATGTTTCAGAAATCAGGTCTTGAACTCAGGTCTTTCTGACTCAATCATTGAATTTCTCTCAACTATTTCCTGATTTCAAAGTATTCTTTAAGGATTCCGTGCTTAAAGCAAACATTGGAAAATATGGTACAGAGTAGTTATAACATTCTTAGAGTGTTCCATGAATAAAACAATTGCCCCACAAATTAGTACACCTCCATCCTAAAACAGTAAACATGCATCATTTTCTTCAAAAAATTATCTTTGAAGAAATTACTATTATTTCTAGATATATATCCCTCTCTTTCCTATACCCAGTAAAACCTACCTTATAAAAAGTGAGAAAGAGAAAAAAAGAACTCCATTGAAACAACCAACACTTAAACCAAGTCTGACAGTATATCCAATATTTATACTTACTGTTTTCCTTTCAACTCTACAAAGAAATGAGGCTGATATACTTATTCATCAATTCTCTGCAGTCAAGCAGGATTCTAATATTAACAGTATCCAGTTTACCTTGCTTTGCTTTCTTCTTTATGGTCATTGGATATTTTGTTTTCCTGGTTTTGCTCATTTTAACCTACATCAGTTTATGCAAACTTTCCTATGTTTCTTTGAATTCTTCATAGCCATCACTTCTTATAGCAGAAGAATATTTCATTTTATCTATGTACCACAGTTTCTTTAGCCATTTCTTAATTGATTGCGATATACAGCATTATTTTCTATGAACTCATGACCTCAAATAAATACAAATCAAGCAATAAATGAGAATTATTAATAAAATAAAAAATAACACCTCACATTATTTATTTATTTTAATTTTTTATATTTATACATATTTATTTATATGAAATAAGTACAAAGTATTTGAAGAGGGGAAGAGAATCAAATGGCACACAGGAGGGGAGCTTTTGAGCTGAGTCTTGAAGAGGGGGAATTAGGACTTCTAAGAGATAAAGGGGAATGGAATGTCATTTGCAGGGGACAGCAAGTGAACGAGCTTGACTAGAATGAAAATTGTGTGAGTGGTGATTTTTTTTAAACCCTTGTACTTCGGTGTATTGTCTCATAGGTGGAAGATTGGTAAGGGTGGGCAATGGGGGTCAAGTGACTTGCCCAGGGTCACACAGCTGGGAAATGGCTGAGGCCGGGTTTGAACCTAGGACCTCCTGTCTCTAGGCCTGACTCTCACTCCACTGAGCTACTCAGCTGCCCCCTGGTGATTTTATATATATGTGTAAATATAATATATTACTAGACTATATTTCACAGATGGGTACATATATATTATTGTGCTATATTTTATGTGTACATATAACATACTATTCTATATGTGCATATAATATACTCTACTCTACTATAATTATATATTTATATGTAAAACCAGACTGGAAAGACAAGCAGAATAACCAAGATGTAGATAATAGACAACGAATGAACTAGCAGTTAGGAATCTGAGAATTGGTGAAAGTTCATGAGACTTGATGGGGAAAAAGAAGAAAACTGGTTGCCTCCCTTTAACACCTCATATTTATATAGCATTTATCATTGGCCAAGCATTTTATTCATCTGATCTCATTCAGTCTTTGCAAACCCCCTAGGTTTCTAATTAGTTCTATTTTAGCTCTGTCCCTCCCTCCATCTTATAGATGAAAAAACTGAAGTAGAAGAAGTTAGATATCTTATTCAGGGTCTCAGATTTGATAAGAGTCTGAAGCTGGTTTTGAGCTCAGATCTTCTGATTCCAAGTCCAATGCTCTATGTACTGGGACAGCTAGTTACCAACTCTTTTAACTACTATTATATACCAGATACCCTGCTAAGTACTAGGGATACAAATACAGTACAAGAAAATAAAAAAAATTCCTAATTTCTAGGAACTTATCAAGAATTAACATGTACTGTTTGCACATGTAAAATTTCTGTCAGATCGCTCTCCATCTCAGGGAAGGAGGAGGAGGGTAGAGAGAGTGGGGGAGAGAAAATTTGGTGCTCAAAATGTAAAAAAGAATGCTAAAATGATTTTTACGCGCAATTGGAGAAAATATAATATTATTGTAATTATTTTAAAAAGAAGCATTAGAATTGATGAGAGGTATAGATTCTAAGAGCTGTAAGGGCTAGGCAATTAGAGTTAAGTGACTTGCCAAGGGTCACACAGGTAGGAAGTATCTGAGGCCTGATTTGAATTCAGGTGTTCCAGACTCCAGACTTGCCATTCTTCTCCTGTGTTACCCACATGTTTCTAAATAAAATATTTTTTGAGAGATTAATCAATTTTATTTGACCAGAGTTGGGGAGTCATTGAAAGTTTTGAGCAAGTAGTGAAATGCTAGATTTTGCTGTTATTCCTTCTTCATTTTAGTTTTATAAATTAAATTAAAATTTTAAATTTTTTCCAATGCTTACATGATTCTTGTTGTCTCCCTCACCTCTTCCCTCCCTGCTTCCAGAGCTGTCTAGCAATTTCATTGAGTTATACATATATTATCATTCGAATCCTATTTCCACATTATTCATTTTTGTAATAGAGTAATCTTTTAAAACCCAAACTCCAAATCCTATACCCATGTAAATAAGTGATAAATCATGTTTTCTTCTGGATTTCTACTCTCATAGTTATTTCTCTAGATGTGGATAGCATTCTTTCTCATAGGTCTCTCAGAATTGTCCTGGAACATTTCATTGCTTTTAGTAGCAAAGTCAATCACATTTGATCATCCCACAATTTTTCAATTACTCTGTATAATGTTCTCCTGGTTCTGCTTATTTCACTCCACATCAGTTCATGGAGGTTTTTCCAATTCTTATAGAAATCAAGCAGTTCATCACTCTTTATAGCACAATACTATTCCATCACCATCATCTACCATAATTTATTCAGTCATTCCCCAATCGAGGGACATCCTCTCATTTTCTAATTTTTTGCCACCACAAAAAGCACAGCTGTAAATATTTTTGTACGGACAGAACCTTTCCCATTTTAAAAAATCTCTTTGAGATACAAACTTAGTAGTGGTATGGCTGGATCAAAAATCATGCCTTCTTTTAAAGTCCTTTGGGCATAGTTCCATATTGCCTTCCAGAATGGTTGGCTCAATTCTGCCAGCAATGCATTAGTGTCCCAATTTTACCACACTCCCTCCAACATTTATTACTTTCCTTTACTTTATATTGGCCAATCTGCTAGATGTAAGGTGGTACCTCAGAATTGCTTTGTTTTGCATTTATCTGATCAGGAGGGATTTAGAATATTTTTTCATATGATCCCCAAATGAAATATTATTAAAATAATTAACATATATATATTATATCTATCTGTCTCTATAAGGAATAAGTATACTATAAGTACAAGGCAGTTAGCGAGGAGTAGCAGTTGGGGGAATGAAAAAGAGCCTCATGGAGAAGGTGGTGTTCAGACTGAGTCTTGAAGAAAGTAGGGGAGTCTATAATGATTCTATAAGTGGAGTGGGGAGGGACTTCATTCTAGGCATAGAGTATACCAGTGGAAAAAAAACAGATAGAAATGGCTGGTCATGTCATAGAAATCAGTTTGACTGAACCATAGTGTGTGAGAACAGGTATTATGCATAAAGACATAAAAAGATATGTTGGGGACACAATATAAAACCTTTCAAAGCCAAATGGAGGAATTTATGTTTTATCCTATAGGCAATTGTGAGCCACTTGAGTTTAGCGAATTGGTGAGTGAGTGACATGGTTGTCTATACATAAGAGAAGTCACTTTGACCACAATATGGAGGATGGATTGGAATGGGGAGAAACCTGAGGTAGGGACAGCACTTAGTGTTCTTTGCAAGAGTCTTAGCAAGAGCTGTTGATAGCCAAATCTAAAGTGGTGGCAATGTAAGTAGAGAAAAGAGATCAAATTCTAGAAACATTGTTGAGGTAGAGCTAGGTGGCATGGGGGATAGAGTGCCAGACCTGAAGTAAGGAAGATTCGTCTTTCTGAGATAAATTTGATCTCAGACACTCAGTAGCTGTGTGACCCCAGGCAAGTCACTTAACCCTGTTTGCCTCAGATTCCTTATCTGTCAAAGGAGAAGGAAAAGGCAAACCACTCTATGCCAAGAAAATCCCAAATGGAGTCATGAAGAATTGGGCCTTTAGATAGCAACGATAGTGTTAGAAATGGCAAAATGTGGTAACTGATTAGATATGTGAGGCAAAGAAGAGTGAAAGTCAAGGATAATGTTAGCATACAGTTGTTTCTTAATAAATGTTTATTGGATGACAGAATACATTTATAACTTTGGTTATAAACCTAAGAGACTAGAAGAATGATGGTACCTTTGATAGAAATAGAGAAATTTTGGAAGAGGGATGGGTTTTGGACAATCTGTTTTGGATATGTGAAGTTGAAGATATCTCCAGGTCATCTAGCTTGAAATGTTCTGTAGATAATTAGTAATGTAGGAGTGAGGCTCAGGGGACAGACCAGCGTTGATCTGTAATGATCTGCAAATCATCTGCATAGAGATGATAATTGAACTCATGGAAGCTGACTAAGGTCACAGAAAGAGAGAGAGTGGAGAGAGAGAAGGAAGAGGGGCTAGGACACAGCCTTTGGGAAATGAATGTGAGTATGAAGATGATATGATAAGATATGAATATCAGAAGCATGAATGTATTGATACTGAGTGGACCAATTTAAAGCACAAGAAGTGGATTTTGGATCAGAAGGTGACAAGATCTCCTGAGGCCAACAATAATGTCATTGCCTGCCTGAGTTGCCCAGAAACGTCCCTTGGGGAAAGAGTTCCATTGGGCATGGGAAGGAGAGAACTCAGCACAAGGGTCTCAGCCAAAAACTCTCATCTAAACAATAGAGGTTGTCTCTTTTATTCTAAAGTAAGATAAAACTTCCACTATTTGTGTCAAGGAGTAGAAAATCATCATTTTATCTTGGCTGGTTTGAGGAAGAGAAAGAAAGTCTGGCAGTAAATCTCTGATAGCTCTTGGGCCTCAAATAACACACAAGTCCAAGAAATCCAAAGCACTTTAACTTATAGGGCAGAACTTGTTTTTGTTCAGGCTCCATCTTCATCATGCTCATTTTAGGAATGGGGAAAATCAAATGATTTGGTAATAATGATCTTGCGACCTTGGGATGGCCAACAATAGAAGCCCTCATTTTCGGTTCATTGTCTTATCTAAAAATGGTTAGTCTTTATATGTCACTTTAAGGTTTGCAGAGTACTTTATAACTGTTATCTCATTAGATTTTTCTCAACAACTTTAGAAGGTAAGCACCATTATTATTTTTATAGCCCTTACTTTCTGTCTTAGTAGCCATTCTAAGGCAAAAGGGCAAGAGTTAGGGAAACAGGATTAAATGACTTGCCCAGGGTCATACATCTAGGAAGTGTGGGGGGCCAGATTGAAACCCAGGTCCTCCTGACTTCAGATCTGGCACTCTATCCACTGTGCCACCTAGCTGCCTAAGTAGGTGCTATTATTATTCCCACTTTTTTCAACAGAGGAAACTGAGGCTAAGGGTGCTAATTTGACTTACCTGAAAGTCACACTGAAACTCTGGTCTTTCTGACTTGAACATTCTACCCACCACACTACTTCGTTACTTCATTTTAATAAAAGTTTAAAAATAATTTACATTTTAATAACTGATTTCTCATAAAGGATGCTAGACCTAGAATTTGAAGGCACCTCTGAGGCTGATCTTGCCTAACTCCTTCATTTTAGAGATCACCTAGAAAGATGAGGAAGATGAGGTCCATAGAGGTTTAAGTTGTTAAATGCCCACCCAGCTAAAACGAGTAAAGTCAGGATGTAGACATAGGACTCCTAGCTCCAAATCCATTGTTCTTCCCTCTCTACCATGGTAACTGTAATGGTGATGTTTCAGGCATCATCTTGATTTTAGAGGGGGAGATATTTTTAAACAGAGCACCCTATAGAACATTTCCTCCATCCCAAACTAAGCATGTAGGACTGTCTTCTGAATCCCCCAAAGGTTAGCCTGCAAGGCTGTTTTGTTCTTTTGCTGATAGAATTGCAAGGAACAAATTGACACCAGACTCATTGGAGTGTTCTTTAGGTGTGATTGCTTGGTTAAAAAAAGACTTGAAAACATCGCTAATTTAGGGTGTTTCATGGGGAGGAGAGGTTGTTCAAGATATCAAAGTTGTCTGAGTAGGAGATTATGGCCTGAAAAATTATTTAAAGAGAAATATGATTAGAGTAATGTGAAATCAATTCTATTAATGCAACTGCTAATTACCACATTAGAACATTCATCTAAATTTCTTCTCTTTAAAAATAAAAACGTGAAATTAAATCACCAAAGTAGAAAATTCAGTGACAATATCCAGCTGTACACCTAGGAAAACTCTCTTCCCAAATAGAGTCTGATTTCCTTCAATATTCTTAGTTAGAGATCATGTAGGACACCTGCTCTTTGGGTCATTCGTAGTTTTTTCAAGGAATACTTAGTGATCTTGTTTTGTAGCAGTTAGAATGAGCCTAGGCAAGAGCACAAGTGGCAGTATAGTACAATGGAAAGGGTTTGTGTTTGAATCCTGATTCTGATATTTACTGCCTGTGTGATATTGGGTAAGTCACTTAGGGTCTTTCAGCCTCAGTTTCCCATCTGTAAAAAAAGAGGAGATTGAGCTAGATGAGTTCCAAAGTCAATTCTAGCTCTGTTTGTGATCTTAAAGAAATGAATGCATCAAGAGAGCTGAGGGGCATCTAGGAGTGGTAGACTTGGAATCAGGAAGAGCTGGGTTTGAATTCTGTCTCAGAGTCTTACTAGCTTTGAGTGACCCTAGGATAGTCACTTAACAACTCTGATGGTAAAGTAGAAACAATAATAGCGCTTATCTCTCAGGATTATTGTGAGGATCAAATAATATAGGGGAAAATTGTGTAAACCATAGAGTTCTCTATACCGCTATCCCTCCTTTTTCTCTTTCTCTTCTTTCTTATTTCTCTCCTGCTTTTCCTTCTTCTACTCCTTCTCCCCCTCTAACCCCATCTACTATTACTATTACTAATTACTAATACTATTACTCTCCCTAATATTATATGTTACAGGTGATGAAGATACAGAGACATTCTACTAAGCCAAGTTGATGAATTGAGATACTTATTATCACTGCCATCATCAAGTGTTTGTTAAGGATCTGTTCTGTTTCAAGCACTGTGCTAAACACCAGGGATACAAAAAAAAGGTAAAAACAGTCCCTGCACGTCATGGAGATGACAGTGTAACAGGAGAGTTGCCATGAATGCAGCCTCTTTAAATATAAGATTTCTCTTAAATAAATCCTTACCTCCTGCCTTAGAATTGATATTAGGAGGGGCAGCTGGGTAGCTCAGTGGATTGAGAGCCAGGCCTAGAGACGGGAGGTCCTAGGTTCAAATCCGGCCTCAGACACTTCCCAGCTGTGTGACCCTGGGCAAGTCACTTGACCCCCATTGCCTACCCTTACCAATCTTCCATCTATAAGTCAATACATAGAAGTTAAGGGTTTAAAACTAAAAAAAATAAAAAAAAGAATTGATATTAGGTATTGGCTCCAACACAGAAGAGCAGTAAGGGTTAAGCAATGGAGGTTGAATGACTTTTCCAGGGTCACAGAGCTAGGAAGTATCTGAAGCCAGATATGAACGCAGGATCTCCTGTCTTGAGGACCAGCTTTCTATGCTCTGAGCTACCTAGCTGCCCCTACATATAAGATATTAGTAGGGGAAATCAAAGGTAATTTTAGAGGTAAGGTACTAGTAGTTAAGGGAAGCAATAATGGTCTCTTACAGAAAATAGAATGTGAGTTGAGTCTTTAAAGAATCCTGGGAAACCAGGAGGCAGAGATAGGGAGGCCAGGCAATGCTTTAATTTTAAGGTGAATTCAGCAGAGGATGGAAACCAAATTATATATATGTATTATATATATATATATACATGCATATGTGCATATATACATATATGCACATGTGTGCAAAAGGTACAAAGGTTTGCCAGTTTCACAGAAAACACAATGAATACTTTATTTGAGAAGATAATCACAGAATCATAGAATCTTACAGTTGGAAGGGAGCTCAGAGGTCATCAAATCCAAGCTATAAGTGATCAAAAATTCTCTCTATGATTTACCAAGCCATCCAATCATGGGAAACTCACTACCTTCTGAGGCAGCCCATTACACTTTTGGAGAGCTCTTGTCTTTTGGAATAAGACCTCTCCTTACCTTGAGCATCCCTTAAATTTTAGTTTATTTTTCCTAGTTCTTCCCACTGGAACAAGGGAGAACAAGTCTAATCTGTTTCCTACATGACAATAATTTAAAAAAATTTAAGACTGCTATCATTCTGCTCCTTCCCACTCTCTAACTCCAGTTTTCTCTTCTCTGGGCTAAAACATACTCAGTTCTTTCAACCAATCTTTGTATGGCATTTTATGATATCCTTTTACCATCATGTTGCCTTCCATTTTATAATCTCAAGATTGTCAATGCCATTTCAGAAATGGGACATCTAGAACTGAAATTCCAGATATGGTCTGGCTAACATGGAGCATAGGAGGAGGATCACATTCCATCTTCTGATCACTCTGCCTAAGACTGAATTTTCTATTTGAAGTGCCATGTTAAACTTTTGATCCATCTTGAGCTGGCTGTCTATTCATGAGCCAAATCTTTTGCATGTGAGTTTTTACCTAGTTACATCTCACCCATCTTGTGCTTGAGAAATGGATTTTTTAATCTATGTAAAGGATACCATTTAATTGGAGTAAACTTCATATTAACTTTGGCCCATTGTTCTAACCTTCCAAGATCTTTTTGAATTCTGATTGTATCATTCAATGTATGCTAGCTAGCCTGCTTGGCTTTAAATCATCTGCTGATTGGATAAAAATGCTATTTATGCTTTCATCCAAGTAATCAAAAGCATAGATCAAACAGAGCCTTAATATGTAATTGATTCAAAAATTTAATGTTATAAGTATTTATTAGGTATCATAAGTTCTAGGCTATATGAAGATGAAAGAGATAGGATTCTGCCCTCATATAACTTACAGTCTAGTTAGGGAGCCAAAAAGATATATATATATGCATATATATATATATAATTATAACACAAAGTTAAATAGGGTTTGTGTCTAGGACAGATAGAAATAATGTACTATGAGAGATTTAAAGGGAGAATGGATGGATAACGAAAGAATTCATGGTGAGAATGACAATGGAGCAGAGAAAAACAGGTAAAATTTCAAAAAGAAAAAATTGGGAAAGGGTCATAGGGCCCAGGGGAGAGGGAGGAGAATGTATTTTAACCATAGCAATGAAATATCATCTGGTCCATTTTGTTTTCCTTATTTGAGAAATAGTATGACATCATGGACTGTGTCAAGCTAGGAGTCAAGAGAGATCACCATTCAAATCCTGGTCCTAACACTCATAGAACTAGTCATTTCATTTCTCTGGACCTCAGTTTCCCCATACATAAGTTGAAGATAGTTATTTTTGAACCACCAAGTACCTTGACAAGTTGTAATGAATAATTGTAACTGAGTACCCTTTGGAAATTAGTATAACTCTTTGGAACTTAACATGCTATGGAAATGTGAGTTATTACTTTGTCAAAAGTAATAAAATGCAAAATAGCTGCATTTAAAAGACTTTTGTCACTCATAATCAGTCAGGAAACTATAGCTTATTTCTAACAACTCCTTCCCATCCCCAACTCTGCCCCATATACAAAAGGTAAAGAGTTTTGGTGAATCACAATCATGGAGTAATTTAGTTTCATTTGCTTAAGTCTATTTTGACCTCCATGTCACACGGTGACATTTTAATTTCACCACATGACATTTAGCAAATCCTTAGTGATTTCATCTATGTCAATGATTTCTAGAAAGCCCTTAATGGGCTCTATTTCCTTGCATGCAAATAAAATAATATAACTTTAACAACTTCTTAATATAAAGGCTCATGATGTTTTTAATTGTCTGCGCAGCATGCTCATTGCTACAGTTTTGGCGTCCTTCCCTCCCTAGACAGTGCAGAATGGGTAAAAAGTCAGGGGCCACAGCGTTATTGCTTCCAAAAACTCATTAAGTTCCTAAAAGTTGAGAGTGGAGGGATAATGAGCTCTGATACTGGGAGACAGATCCAATTCCGCCTCCTCCATACGCACCATACACCCAGTGCTGGGGTCTTTAAGTAGAGTGAAGGGACTTGGATGAAGCTGGTAGATGCTGGCAATCCAGTCACCTCCATGCCAGTCACATGTGATCCTCGAGGAATAATTATGAGGAATTCCCTCTCATTTGGCACAATGAGATATGAGCAGGTTTCTAAAGTGCTAATTAGCATAGTTAGCATTTTTAGCCAAAAAATGTCAATGTGTAGGATTTAATTAGCCTGCCATAGGATTTAAGATGACTCCTTAGTTAAGTCAGTCTGTCAGCATTTTCAGGGATTGGAAAAACACCAGACACAACTATAGTTATGCTTTTGTAAGTGCCTAAGAACTTCTAGAGGAAAGCACCCATCGCAGATCTTAACTCTTTCTTCTTGCTTGAATATAGCTGCATCCGCTTGGGCCAGGGAGTGGGAAAAGAGCGAACAGAGAAGACATGAAGCTTCCCTGAAATGGAAGTTTTAATGGTTCTCCTTGGGATTATAGGGTAGTGAGGTGGCATAATGAATAGAGCACTGGGCTTCATTCTAATCTATTCTCAAACACATACCAACTTTGTGACTCTGGGCAAGCCAGTTGACCTTATTTACTTCAGTTCCTCATCTGTGAAACGAGCTGGAGAAGGAGACAGCAAACTATTCCAGTATCTTTGCCAAGAAAACACCAAAATGGGGTCATGAAGAGTCAGACATGACTGAAGACTGAACAACAACATCTTGGGCTCATAATCAACCCTACTTTGCAGGGTTATTGTGAGGATCAAAGGAGAGATCTGTAAAGCGTGTTTAGCACACAGCCTGGAACATAGGAATCAGATATCTTGAGTGGGGCTAGACTAGGTTCCGCTCAAGATATCTGATGTCTGATCCTATGACTTTAGTGAGACTTTGCTCCAACCTCTTGTTTTGCAAATAAGAAAATTCAGGCACAGACATTTTTGGTGACTTGTCCAAAGTTGTGTAGTCACTAAGGCTGAATTACATTTTGATCCTGGCTCTTCTGACTCCAGCTTTTCTGATCAAGTCCTAGGGGGAAAATAATAGCAGCGTTGTCAAATTTCAAATAGAAATGGATCTCTGCTGGTAGCATATTGACTTAGAAGACCACAAATTAATGTTATTTGTATTGTGTTGTATTTTTATTTATTTAAAACCTTTAGTTGTGGAATCAGTAGTATGTATTGGTTCCAAAGTAAAAGAGCAGTAAGAGGTAGGCAACGGGGGTTAAGTGACTGTTCCATAGGCAGAAAGTGTCAGAAACCAGATTCGAACCTGAGACTTTCTGTCTCTAGGCCTGGCTCTCAGTCCATTGAGCTACTTATCTGACCCCGTTTTTACTTATTTTTAAGGCATTTTAATCTAGTTCCTGCCTCATTTGGGAATTTTAGGATCATTGGTTTATAGCTGGAAAGACGATTAAGGACTATATAATCCAATATCCTCTTTATTCTAGATGAGGAATCTCAGACCTGGAGAAGTTGAGTTACTTGCCCAAAGTAACCACTGGGTGGCTCAGTGGATTGAGAGCCAGGCCTAGAGACTGGAGGTCCTAGGTTCAAGTCCGGGCTCAGACACTTCCCAGCTGGGTGACCCTGAGTGACCCATTGCCTACTGGTTGTGGCCCTATGCTCCTAGAATGGAGTCCCAGGATAAAAAACAAAAAACGAAAAAAAAACATAGATAGAAAATGGCAGTCAAGATTTAGACCCAGGTTCTTGGACTTCTCTATTTATGATAGCTTTGCCATTATCTCTAATGAACTGAATCATTCACTTTTCATTGTTTTGGGTGACAGTGCTTTATGTTAGCATGGAATCCTGGAAGCCCTTTATAGCCTTCAAGGTTGGGGATGAGAGAAGACAGACCCTTAATGATAGTGGTCAGTTTATTCTTGAAATGTATCATGGGGTAATGGATGGTACTTTGGAGTCACTAAGACCTAGATTCAAATCAAATCTCACATACTAGTTCTGAAACCCTGGATAAGTTGCTGAATTTTTATTGTGATTCATTTTCTCCATCTGTAATATGAAAAGATGGCCTTGATGGCACCCAAGGTCCTTTCAGTTTGAAACCTATGATTGTGTAATTTATCAATTAACATGCATTCATTTTATATATTTATTTTTAGCCCTTCCTTTCTGTCTTAGTAACAATTCTGAGACAGGAGGATAAGAGCTAGGTAAATGGGGTTAAGTGACTTGCCCAGGGTCACACAACTAGGAAGTGTTTGAGGTCCACATGTATTTATTAAGCACCTACTACATGCCAGGAACCATGCTGGAGATAAAAAATATAAAACTAAACAGTTTTTGCCTTCAAAGAGCTTGGATTCCATTGAGGAGACAACAGGTTCATGTATAAGCAAATTCAAAGTAATGTTAATGGTGAAGGATTTGAAGAAAGGCATTCTGAAAGTTGGAGATGAGGAGGGAGTGCATTCGTGAATGCACATATATGGAAGATAGAATATTGGGAATAGCAGGACAATTTGTTACCAGCAATTCTATTAGACTGTAAACTCACAGATGGCATGGGCCATATCTTATTTGAACTTTGAATCTGTCACAGATTAAATTATTTTATGCAATGAATATTTGTCATGTGAAAAAAATTGAACAATGAGTTGAATAAATGAATGAACGAATATGACCACATCATCATCTGGACTTTTGGAAAATATGTTATTTGCCCTGTAAGTTCATTTTAAATATTTTGACTGGGACTCAGCCTTCATATATTTTCAAGTTTATTTCCTAGATGAGGTTGTTGGCTTCTATCTACTGCCCTGTTCCTTAGTTTGTTATTTCTATTAGGAATCCCTTTGCTTTAAAATTTAGCTTTTAGAACCAAGATAAATTCATGCTTTTATCTATAAGTGGCAATTCCCATAGGACTTCTGTTACTGAATAAGGTGAAAAATCCATTTATGGACAAAGGTATATAAAACATTTGAAAAATATAACTCTGAATTCCCATCCATCCAGCTATCACATATATTACATATGTATCAATTATTCCTTTCCTTCCTTCCTTCCTTCCTTCCTTCCTTCCTTCCTTCCTTCCTTCCTTCCTGAAATGTAGTTGTTGAACTAGATGATCTAGGATCTCTTACCATTCTTAATCTGTGCTTCTATGATTTATCTTTTTTAAAAAGGAAGTGATAGCTACCATATTTTATGCTATAAGAAAAGTCTGTTTAAGAAAATAAACACCCCCAGAGAATCCTTATTCATATGAAGTACTGCATTAAACCTTTCAAACTTCACAAAGGCATATTCTACCTCCCCTCTTTTTAAAAAGACAGAAATGTTGGCTGTCTGCGAAGTAAAATGCATGGTAAGCTAATTTTCCCTTCCTACTGGGGACCTGCATAATGAGAATTGGTTTAGGGAGAGTAAAAACCAATCACCAAGGCCACTGACTATGTTGGAGAAAAAATCAAAAGCAGTTAGCTTCCAAATGAAAGTGATGCCCTACAGTTTGGTGTGGGACAAGCTTCCTAAACTGTACCGATAAATCAAAGCTGATGGAACTCGGTTTTAAAGGAAGATAGATTGAACAATTTTCCTGTACAAATAAGCCATTTTCTTCTATGTATCTATTGGCTAGTTATTCAGTTCTAATTTAGAGATATGCAAGACAAAATTATGCCGGACACTTTAAACACACTTTTGTTAAAAGTTGTCAAGTAGTGTGAAGTGAACACAACTAGGCTATATTGGGAATTGAAGAATACTTTTGACCTAAGCATACTTAGAATTTCATTACTTTAAAAATACCTTCTGAAAGAACATTTTGTACTTAAAAAATGGAATACTTTTAGACTTTATAGAAATTTGGAGTTGTAAGGGAAAGTAGAATTTTTGAGTTATAAGGTCATAGATTTAGAGCTGGAGGGAATCTTAGGGAACCACCTATACCAACTCTTCACCTTGCATATGAAGAAATAATCTCAGAGAGGGTATTATCTAACCAGTCACATAGGTAGTAAAGGATAGTTCTGGAATTTAAACCTGGGTTCTCTGATTCCCCAGTCAGGATATTTCTACTATGCTATCCTATAAGCCTCTTATTTTCTATTTGAAAATGCTGAAGTCCAGAGAGGAAGGGCTTTATCCAAAGGCACACATCTAACCTGCAGTAGAACCAGCTCTAAAATACAGATTTTTAAAAGTTCGAACCCATTACTTTCCCTACAGTATCATACTGCCATCAACCCTATTTAAAAATTAATTTTTCCCAGTTGTATGCGGAAACAATTTTTGACAATTGTTTTCTGACATTTTAGGATTTAGATTTTCTCTTTCACTCCATTCCCCTTCCTCCTTGAGGTAGTAGTCTCATATTGGTCACACCAGTACTTTGATGCAATATGTGTTTCCATATTGCTTATGCTGTGACAGAAGACATCACATATTTGCTCTAGACTGTTAAAATGTTCCCTCCTTTATTTGGAGCTGTCTTCCAAAAGGTAGAGGAATTCACAAGGTTATGCTAATTGAAATCAGATTCTGATCTATCATGAAAGTCTAGCTGCTGAAGCAGAAATATTAGGAACCTTAGGAGGAAGTGAGCACATCATATTAGGGTTCATGGTAAGTAACAAAGGGACACACCAATAATAGTATGAAGCACATCCTCAATTTTGGTACAGCATATATTAAAGAATTCAGAGAAAAGTTAGGCAGGATATTATGGTCTTGCATTCAGTGCAGTAGTTAAGCTCAACAAGGATGGGAAGCTCTCTGAAATGAAATTTGGACAACTCCAATAAAAATGGTTTAACTGAGGAAGAAGATGGGGAGCTGTCCAAAGAGACCAAAATGGATCGAATGTAAACTTTTCAGTCAAGTTAAGTTAAAAAAAGAGAGAGATATTTATGGGAGACAGAAACAAAGGCAGGTAGTTGAGGAAAAAAAAGAAAATTTTAAATAAATAATTTTCATATAATAAAATAAAATAATAATATGTTACATATAATATATTTTATATAATAAAATAAAATTTTTATATAGTAAAAATTTAAATTTATTATTTAAATTTAAATATAAATTATATAAAAATTTATTAAAAATTAATATATATTATACATAATATATAAAATATATAAAATATAAATTATATAAAAATAATAAAAACTGAATATTTATATAAATTATATAAAAATAATAAATTTTTAAATAAAAAAGAAATAGCTACAATTGTATGAGAAGAAGGTCAGAAGAACTAAAGTTCAGAATAAGGTGAAGCTCTAGCATTGAATGTTGAGGACAATGAAAACAATTTTTAATTGGGAGGGTGTAAAAAGAAAATCCAAAAACTAAAATATTCCTACTGTTTGGAGAAGTGATAACAGATGACAAAGAGGAAGCAATGTAACTGCTTTTTTATACTAAGGGATCATAGGATTGATTATGAAATTATAGCTTTAGAGCTATAATGAGTCTTAGGGGTCATTGAGTTTGCTTTTTTTGTTCACTTATTCAGTCATGTCTGACTCTTTGTGATCCTATGCACCATAGCATTCCAGGCAATTCTATCCCCCACTATTGTCTGAAGTCTATCCAGTTTATGTACATTGTTTCCATGACACTATCTATCCATTTCATCCTCTTCTTTCTCCTTCTTTTGTTTTCAATCTTTCTTTCAATCTTTTTTTCCAATGAGTCCTGTCTTCTCATTATGTAGTCAAAATATTTAAACTTCAGCTACAATATTTGACCTTCTAGCAAACAGTCCAAGTTAATTTCTATAAGTATTGACTGATTTGATGATCTCTCTCATTTTACAGTTCAGGAAACTGAGAATAAAAGGTTCAATGATTTGTCCAGGGTCCAATAGCTAGTAAGTGTCTGATGCAAAATTCACTCTCAGTACTTCCTGGCTCCAATTCCAGCATTCTTGCTAGTATGTTGACTTGGGAAGGATAGAGCAAGGAACGATTAACAGAATTAAAATACAAGATTAATGAGGAGACTATGAGATTGTACCTTCTTGTCTTCAATGAGTGGAAACCATTGGCATGGACAATCCTTTGGGACCTGAGGTTCTTAAAAAAGGTTGTAGATGTGAATGCTGAGTTATTAAATAGTCTTCAAAGAATAGTGATGTATGAGAGAAATGTTGCAGGATGGAGTAGGATGGATAATGGAGTCCTAGCTTTTGAAAAAATTATATAAACTATAAGCTAGTTTACTTTGCTTTAATTCCTGGCAAAACTATAGGACATCACTACTAAAGGAATGATTTGGTAGACAGCAACCTCTTACTTCCTGCCAATTGGTTATTTATTGAACACAGAGAAAAGGAAGATGTGATTGCCAATAATAATTGGCATTACTGCATATATGGCTTTAACATTTGCAAAGCACTAGGTTCAAATTCTCTCTTCCCCATATTGGCTATATGAAGTATAGGGGTTGATCAAGGGGGGCTAGAACCTCTGATATAGGGGCCAGTGTTGTGTCCACTGTGGTGCTACCTTGCTGCCCAGGGATGACTAGCACCTCTGGTGGGAGGGCTTGCTGAACTCTTTTCAGGGCTGCTCATCCACCTTTGGTGTCCACCTGGCATCCAACAGTCATCTTGAAGATGGCATATAGACTGTGCCCCAGAGTCCTAGGGTTTGGTGTCATCTTTTTGAATATGGCTTTAGGAGTTCCAAGGAAAGAAAACTCTGAAGACATTATCTTGGTGCCATGTAGGAAAAAGTGTGATGGGCAGGTTGGAGGGCTACGTCTGATTTCTGGATTTCTGCTTTCTTGCCCCATTTCTCTAGGATGCTGGTGGGTTGCTATTTCAGGACTCTGATAATTACAAGTGTTAGCATACTTGCTGCTGACCCTACTGTGTTTCTTGCTTGGTTAAGAGAAGAAGAGACAGGAGGAGAGAGAGAGGTCAGACCTTTTCGGCTGCTAGACTGAAATGGCTGGTATTAATTTATGTTGCATTATCACATATATTCCTATGTATGATTCTAAAAAATATTTTTTGTAGTTGCTTATGCTACTGTTGAATTTGTAGTTGCTTACATTGTTGTTGAATGTGTAATATGGGTACAGAGATTGGGGAAGAGGTTGTGATCCTTTTAAGGAGACAGAAGACATCCCTTTTAAAAAAGGTTTTATTGATACTTTTAATTTTTTCACATTATTTAATTAATTAATTTTTTATAATAGTTTTCCATGGTTACATAGTTCATGTTCTCTCCTTCCCCTCTTCTCCTCCCCGTACCAGAGCTGACAAGCAATTCCACTGGGTTACACATGTCTTATTACTCAAAACCTATTTCCATATTATTCATATTTGTAATAGAGCAATCTTTTAAAAACCACAACTCCAAATCATATATCCATATAAACAAGAGATAAATCATATGTTTTTCTTCTGCATTTCTACTCCCATAGGTCTTTCTCTAGACGTAGATAGAATTCTTTTTCTTAAGTTCCATGGGATTGTTCTTGATCATTGCATTGCTATTAGTAGCAAAGTCTATGGCATTTGATCGTCCCACAGTGTTTCAGTTTCTGTGTACGGTGTTCTCCTGGTTCTGCTCATTTCACTCTGCATCAGTTCATGGAGGTCTTTCCAGTTCTTATAGAAATCAAGCATTTTATCATTCCTTTCAGCACAATAGTATTTCATCATCGTCATATACCACAATTTGCTCAGTTATTCCCCAATTGAGGGACATTCCTTCAGTTTCCAATTTTTTGTCACCACAAAAAGTGCAGCTATATATACTTTTGTACAAATTATTAAAAAAATCTCTTTGGGGTATAAACCTAGTAGTGGTATAGCTCGATCACAGGGCATGAAATCTTTTAAAGCCCTTGTGGCATAATTCCAAATTGCCTGATGGAAGGCATCCTTGCTTCAGCATGTGAACTGAATGAAGCCCAAGGATAGCAGCAGATTCTGATTCTATTTGGATTTCCTGCAAGTAAGAAGACCTAATATAATCGTACCTTGAGGTAAATACAAATTTTCTATAAACAGAAAAGCATATATAAGCAGATACTATAATTTACATTTGCCTAGACTTAACATAGGAAGTCCTTGAGGAAAAAGAGAGCTAGGCAAGGTAAGTCCCAGGAGGAGACCATACTGAGTCAAAACCTCCTTGATCAGTCTCCCATGAAGTAGATTTGGGGAAATCAAGGGACTTCAACTAAAAAATCTCTCCTTCTCTTGAACTTGCTCTATCTTATTTATTGCTATTAAAAGTATTGCACAGGAAATTTATTATATTACATAGTTCCAAAAAATCACATGCTCAAGTACAGGGTGAAGAAATAATAAATTTGAAAAAGTCCATTTGAAAAGTATCAGGACTTTTAGCAGACAATAAGCTCAATATGAGTCACTAGTTTAAGACGGTAGTGGAAAAAAAGCTGAACAAAAAACAAAATCAGTCCTTAATCCTATAGTCTAGGAATGACGGTGTTATCTCATTGTATTTTGCCCTGGTCAGACCTCTGAAATCTTCTGTTTGATCTTGATTATCTTTTTCAAAGGAAGACACTTCAAGATGGAGTGTTTTCTGGTGAGGGAGGCAAGGAAGATGAAGAGCCTTAAGATTAGGTCATTTAAAGATTAAACCAAAGGGGCCAAGAATGTCTCTCTTGTGAATTAGAAGAAACTTTAGGGGAAGGGCAATAGTTGTTTTGTATATGAGAAGGACTAGCATGAGGAAGAAGGACTAGATTTATTTTCTGCTTGGCTCCGAAAGGCAGACCTGTAGACAAAGGATGGAAGCTGCAGAGGTAGAATTTGGCTTGACTAAAGACTCATCTAAAATTGCCTCCATGGCAATGGGCTTATCATCACCATAGGTCTTTAAGAAGATGGCCACTTGTTGGCAACATCATAGAATAGACTTTTATTCAGGTATACATTATACTGGATGACCTTTGAGCTCTTCTTCAATGCCAAGATTGGCTGATGTGTTTCTCTGTTGGAGGCTTTAAGGGGTTGCTGTGAGATGACATAGTCATAACATGCTGATTCTATTCTTACAGGAAACAGGCTGAGCCCAGATAGGTTTGAGCCTGTCAAGTTCATTGATGCACCCACTCCATTTGCCAGAGGGCGACATTGCTTAGGGACTTGAAAATAGGAAAGGGTGAGGGACTTTGAGATTTGAATAATTATAGCTTTGACTATGGCACCTCACATGGCCTTAACAACATCCCACAGGCTGCTCCCACTGTGCCAAGTGTATCTGGATGTGTGGCCAATTTTACAGATTATTTTTTCCATATACTGCTTGCCTAAGTGGAGAATTAATTTGCATCAGGGACCTGGGGTTGCAAATGGGTCCAAAGAAGGTCCTTTCCAACTCCGATTCTGAGTCACACAGCTTTCTCTCCTATCAGAACTTTAGATTCATTATCACAACCCTGAATCTCACTGCCAAAATGTTTTCTCACAAAACCAGCCTAGATTTTTCTCTCTCTCTATCTCTCTGTCTTCATGACTGACTCGGTCTTCTCCTTGTCTCTATTACTCTTTGTGTTGGGTTGTCACTGTTTTTACCTCTACTTCTGTCTCTGGTTTTTGAAATTTTATTTTGCATACCCATTTAAGCCCAAATCTTATACAACTAGGAGGATAATTGGTCCCAAGAATATCACCCTGATTCCCTCTAAGTTGACCCCAAAGCATGGATCAGTAAGAATGGTATGGGTACGTCCCTCATGATGATGATGAGAACCCATCCATGACTCCTCAGAAAGTGCGATTTTTGTCCAAGTCTACCCATGAGGTCAGGAATCCACCCAAAATGTTGAGGGCCAGCCTCCTATTTCCTTTTTGGTTTGCAACCCCCCACCTTACATCTTAGAATCAATACTTTATATTGGATCTAAGATGGAAGAATGGAGGTTAAGTGACTTGCCCAGGGTCACACAGCTAGAAAGTACCTGAGGCCAGACTTGAACTTAGGAACTTTCTTCTCTAGGTCTAGCTCTCAATCCACTGAGCCATCTAGTTGCCCCATGCTCTTGTTTTTTTGACCTTAGGTGGATGCCAATGTCATGTGCAGGCTTTTCATTAATTATCCCTTACTCTTACCATGTGACCAGTCTACATTTTTTTTTATTATACACTTTCTTAAAAAGATTGTCTCCAATAAAGGTGGTAACTTTTTCCTGAAGTATTTAACAAAATAAATAAAAACAAAATACAATATAGATATAATTAATTTTTAGTTTTCTAAGACATTATGTGATCAGCAGGGTTCTGTTTCTATTTAAGTCTGACACCACTGCTTTCAACACTTTACAATTCCTTGTTTTAAAAAAAGCAGCCTGTGGGATGTTGGTTGTGAGGTCAAAAGACTTGTTTACAAATGTTGCTTCAGACACCTGCTAGATGTGGGGTCCTGGGCGAATCACTTAACCGTTATATGCATCAATTTCCTCATCTATAAAATGATTTTTGTATAAAACACAATCTATAAAATATGCTTTCTGCCTCAGTTTCCTCATCTATATAATAGTTGTTATGAGGGCCAAATGAAAGAACATATATAAAGTTCTTTGCAAATCTCAGAGTGCTTTATAAATACTTGCTATTTATAAAATAACATCATAAATGTAGACCTGGATGGGACCTTAGAGACCATCTAATCTAACCCACTCATTTTACGGATGAAGAAATTCAGGCCCAGAAATATTAAATCCAAGATCAAACATGTAGGACTCATTGGAAACAGGATTTGAAACTAAGTCCTCTAAATCTAGAGATAGCATTCCTCCCTCTGTACCATGCTGCCTCCTACCTGGTCTTTATTTTTCCTTTGCCCAAAATCTGGATTGGTCCTAGAGCCAAGTCCTGAGTGCAGTGCTATAGGTATGGGGATTGAAATGTCAGGAGGATGGAGGGACAGAAGGGATTTATACTTCTTTGAAGATATACCTTGCCCTAGATGACACAGGCAGGTAGGAATTATCTAATTTTAAGATCATTTGAATGTTTTTTTGTCTTTAAAATATTTTAGTAAGGAATATACTTTTAAAGTATGAAGCTACGTGATATGGGACATACATAACTGTAAATAAATTAGTGAAAGAAATTGTCACAGCACAGAGCCTGACACATAGAAAATGTTTAATAATTTCTTGAGGAGTGAGAATTGTAGGAAGATGACAGAATAAGGCAGGAAATATCTGACTCGCCGAAATTCTCCCCAAATAGCTTAAAATAAATTTTAAATTATTATTAAATTAAAAATAAATTAAATTTCAAAGTAAATTTTAAAGTGACAAAAATAATTAAAAGTCCAAGTAAAGAATTTTTCCAGCCCAAGACACTTAGAAGGATATTAGGGAAGATCTGACCTCCTGGGATGGTGAAGTGCAGATATTATGGGCAGATGCCACTAAATCAATAAACAACAATCTCTGGGAGGGAGCTATGACAGCTACAGCTTCAACTTCAGGAACTTTCACCAGATGGACTGTGTACGGTCTGCGTAGCTAATCAGGGGCAGATTGCTGGACTCTCTTCTGGCTCTGGATATGGAGCCCAGGTGCACTGACCAGACTTTGTCCCAGGTTATGACTGGAGGCAAGGAGAAGGGAGTAAAGTCTTGTGAGTGCAGTCACAGAGGGACAGGACCCTGCCAGCTGTGGGCACTTTCAGGAGAGCATAGTACTTGGTTTTGTTTCCAAGGCTAAGGGATGAGCTGACACTTGCAGCTACCTGTAGGGAATAAGAGGATTTGTGGTAGTGGTGATGGAGGACTTGGTTGAGGATCAGGAGCAGAGTAAAGTGCCTGATGTTACTCTTAGACTAAAGTGTGAGCCTGAGAAGCAATGACCACACTTGGTCTTGTATTATAGAACATTGGAAGAACCAAGACACCAAAGGACCCCAGTCAGAGCTCAGAAAGCAGTATAAAAAACCTGACTCCTGAGACATTATCCCCCATACTCTGGGAGCACAGCCCAAGTCTAACATAATGTTAACAGCCAAGAATAAGTTGGTTAAAAATAAGTAAACAGAGAAAGAACCTGACCATAGAGTGATACTATAGTGATAGAGAAGATCAGAGTTCAAACTCAAAAGAAAACAGTGACATTAAAATAGCCACTTCTAAAGCTTCAAAGAAAAATGTAAAATGATTTCAAACTCCAAAATAGTTTATGGAACAGCTTATAAAGGACTTTCAAAATTAATAAGAGAAGATGAGGAAAAATTGAGGAAAAATGAATAATGGAAGAAAAGCAAGAAAATTGTGAAAAGAAAGTCAATCCATTGGAAATGGAGATCCAAAAACTTTTTGAAGAAAAGAACTCTTTAAAAAATTAGATGAAGGGAAGTTAATACTTCATAGAATATCGAGAAATAATAAAACAAAATAAGAAGAATGAAAAAGTAGAAGAGAATGTGAAATCTCATTAGAAAAACAACTGACCTGCAGTTTGAGGAGAGATAATATAAGAATTGTTAGACTATCTTAAAGTTATGATAAAAAGAATCTAGGTAGTATACTTCAAGAAATTATTAAGGAAAATTGCACTGAAGTTTTAGATCTAGAAGGTAAAATAGAAATTGAAAAAAATACACTAATCAGCATGTAAAAGAGATCCCAAAATGAAAACTCACATGAACATTATAGCTAAGTGTAAAAGCTAAGCTAATGTTCCAAAGCTCCTAGGTCAAGGAAAAAACATTACAGAAAATTAAAAAGAAAAAATTTAAATATTGTGGAACTATAGTCAGAAATAATGGAAGATTTAGCAGATTCTATATTAAAATATTGAAGGGCACGGATAATTCTCTGAAGAAAAAAAGGAATTAGATTTGCAACCAAGAATAACTTGCCTAGCAAAGCCAAAGGTGATAATCCTACAAGGGAAAAATGTATATTTAATGACTGAAAACTTTCAGGTATTCTTGAAGAAAAGAGAAAATTTGACTTAGAAGAATCAGGAGAAACTTAAGAAGGTAAACATGAAAGACTAATTGTAAAAGGTTTAATGATGTTAAACTTCTTAAGGAGAGAGATCATTTAATTGTTTTATTTGTACCGAGTATACAATAAGGGCAAAAAACGTCCTTAATTAATGCTTATTGGAGTGATTGGAATTGATTTTTGGAATCTTGGTTATTGGACTCTTCTTGGGTGCCCCAGATGTCCCCCTCAGATTGTTTTGCATTTGATTGGCTTGAAGTTCACATGTGCTTATTTATTTGCATTTGTTTTCCATCTAAAATATATCTTATATTTTATCTGTATTTTATATAGTGTTAAAGATAGGAATGGGTCCTGAGTTTTCATTATGATAGGGAGCTCCCTTTCTATCAGTGGAAGTCAGCACCATTTCTGCACATTTTAGTCAGAGAGGTGCCTAGAGCATTGGGGGTTTAAGCGATTTGCATTGAATCACATATATGTGTGTATCAGAGGTGAATCTTGAACCCAGGTCTTCCAGGCCTTGAGGTCAGCTCTATATTTCCTCTCATTAATAATTTTGTTGTGCAGTTGTTTCACATCTGGCTTTGTGACCCTATTTGGGGTTTTCTTGGTAAAGAGACTGGAGAGCTTCACCATTTTCTTCTCCAATGTCATCGATATACTTATTTACTTACAATTCTGCCCCTTCTGCAAAAACCTACCTTGGATTTATTTTGCATATGCTTCTTTATGTGTTGTTTTTCTAGAATGTAAGCTCCTAAAAGGCAGGGACTGTTTAATTTCTTCCTTTGTATTCCTAGCTCCTGGTACAGCACCTGGCACATAGTACATGCTTAATAGAGGTTTATTGATCGATTAGCTTGAAATATTTTTTTTCCTTCCAATAGTCTAAGACGGTCTCTAAAACTTTCCTTAGATCTGTCTTTTTTGTTCCCATCATCTGCCACCCAAGCTTTCAGCTGCAAAATCAAGATGAAAATGGGGGTAGGGAGGACCTAAGAAATTCTTTCTGCTAGATGTTGAGCAAATGGAGAAATCTGCATCAAAAGTATATTATTACTAGTATAAAATAATGATTGATGTTAGTTCATGTTTCTTTCACGAGTCGTGGAAGATAATGAACAATGATAACACTGCATGCATGGCTGCTGATCCCTGTGACATTCAAAACAGAATTCCAATTCCCATTTCATGTGCAGGGCTCCATTTAGGGTGCTGTATTAAATTCAAACTTAGGGATCTGATTTTAAATTCAAATGCATTTCTTTTTTTGCATATCCATTTTGACACTATATTACAAATTACTCAGTGTCATATGAATTAAAGATGGACCTTTGCATAATAGAATAACATTAAAAGAAATCCGATTTAAATTTAAATCTTTTTTTACTTTCGTATTTTTCACGTTTCTTCCCCCACTCCCCAATATATTCCCCAATTTTCAAAGGTATTGATGTTTGTTCATTCCCGTCTCATTATCTTTCTTTGGCTTCTGTTGCCATGAAATGGTACTGGAAATGGAAATCAATTTGGAATCATGGGACATAATTAATAATAATAACAAATTTGGCGCTTTGAGATTTGTAGTGAGCTCTACCTGTATTACCTGATTTCATCCTTACAACAATCCTGTGAAGCAGGTATCATGTATTCTACCCATTTAAAGAGATAGAAACTGAAGTTGAAAAAGATGAAGTGACTTACTCAGTCACACAGATAGCAAGTGTCTGAGTCAAAATTAAAGTAATTTAGATCAACCCATACATTTTAAAAATGAGGAAACCATGGTCTAAAAAGGGAAGTTATTTATCCAAGCTTATTTAGGTAGTTAGTGACAGATCTCAGATCTTCTGATACCAAATCTACCCCTCTATCTACTGTACAATGTGTTTACAGTTACACAAGGATGCTAAATATATTCAGGCATTTCTGTTTTTAAATACTTTAAAAAACTGACTTAATATATACTGTATATCAAGCATAGCAAAGAACACAGGCAACCTCGTCAAGGAACAAATCTCATAAAAATGGACAAATAATCAGATACATTTCTGGGACTATTACAAATCAGTGAGAGAACTGCAAAAGATAAAAAGTATTCTGGAGGGAATTTTTTGGGTGGAAAGCAAACACTAAGGCTGAATTTGAACTCACTAAAATGAGTTAGTCCTTCCTTCCTTCCTTCCTTCCTTCCTTCCTTCCTTCCTTCCCTCTTAACTCTCCCTTGTTCCTCTCTCTATCAATAGGAGCATTTTCACCTAATTATAGTTTTGAATTATAGGGAATCCTATAGTAATTCAGTTGGAAGTGATTGATTGATTTAGTCATTCTCCATCCCTCTATGAGCACATACAAAATATATAAAAATAGGGACAAGATCATATGTATATGTGTGTAACCAGCAGAGGATAAGGAAGGGATTCTAATAAGTTACATATGAAAAACGAATTCATAAGTTACATTGAAGAAAACCAAAAATTCTAAGAGGTAGAGATGAGAAAGGAATGCATTCCAGGCATGAAGACAGGGAGGTGGACAAATAGATAATTACAGCCATCTTTTAAATAGAGATAAATTCTGCGTTAATTCTCTTGGGGTCAACAATTATTATGATTTTAATGACTATTGTTATAGTGAACCTTATTTTATGATTTAATTTAATAATGATTTTCTGGATGGAATTTTATGTTGAGATCATTTGCTATCTCTAAAAGATGAAGAGGATGCTATTTACTATAAGGAAGACATAGATTGAATTATTTTTTTCTGTGGTGAGATTTGCAGTGATTCAGCCAAAAGACCACTGGATTAAGAGAAAGGGGACAAGGGCTTCAAACTTAGCTCTTCTACTATTGGTATAGATGCTGTTCTCTGGATCTCAGTTTCCCTATCTGTAAAATGAAGTGGTTCAGATAGAATGGTGAAGTATGTTGGTTCCTTCTCAGAATAATATTATGTATATAAAATACATAGAATTATGAAGAAAATTAACAAAAAATCATTGAAATATGCTTATTTAAATAGAAAAAAATTCATAGACCCTCCAGGCTATGAACCCTGGCATGATCTTTAAAGACCCTGATAACTTCAGGCCCTATGATATCCCAGCTAATTCCTTCTTGTGATTGACAGCATTATTTATGAGATATCAAGCTGGGGTTAGGTGTGTGGTCAAGGGCACTAGAATTTTCCCATACAGAGCATTTAGAATGACATCATTATAGTGCCAACTTAATTCAGTAACCAAAATCTTGAAGCTATCAGAAAGGCAATGAGGAACTTGGGAAGAGAGTAGGAAGGAAAAACGGGAAACCAGAGATGTTTACAATAAAAAAGCCAACTTAAAAATCTTTTGAAAATTGAGAGAAATCATTGGCAGCTTGCCCCCTTCCAACTTTGACATTTGGGAAGGAATATTTGCACACATGACTGTTTACAGAGTTATTAGAAAGGGCTCAGCAGGCTCAAGGAATCTAGAGCTCTTTTCATTTTTGTTCTTTTTCAATTCCATTAGGCACTTGCTCAGCCTTCAATAAAATCAGCCTTGGACTAATCAATAAGAAATAGCAGAGAATATGAATCTTTCAAAATCAATAATTGGTATAATAATCACACAGGAATATTAGGGGAATGTTGTATTGTCTTTCAGTGGAATTCCCAAGAAACACCCCTTCCCCCTAAATCTTTACAGCTCAGTCAAATGTCATGAATCATTTATCTGTTTTTGCCCTGACCTGAGATAACATTGAGATGAGAGAGAATGTCAGTAACATTTTCTTCAATAGAAACAATTAAAAAGTTGAGGGATAACGGAAGAGCAACTCTTCTAAAAAGCAAGTGGCCATCCTCCAGTGATGAGAAAAATGCAAATGAACTTTTCCAAGGATAAAAAGGTCTATCTAGATCTTGAGCTTTTGTTCTTGCCAACAAAACTATATCATTCTTTGTCATTATTGCACTTGCCAGGTTCCAGAACACTTCCCACCCCCCCCAAGGATCTAGGGAGGTAAATAGTGCAAGGCTTATGGATGGCGTTTTACAGGTCAGGAGACCAATGCATCCAAAAGTTAAATGATTTTTCTGAAATTACTTGGTTAATAAAAGAAGGCAGAGTGCTAAACTCAGGTTTCTTGACTCTCGGGCTGTTATCATGCAAATATGAAATCCATATTCCCTCTCTCCCTTTTGTGATTTATAAAAAAAGTATAATTGTTGCCATGAGTTATATAATCACAGTGGAAAGATAGGAAATGTTTGCTGGTAGTACCGGATTTCATAATTATTTTACATTACTTTGCCACATGAATTCTACTTTCTATTCCAACTGACTTACTTTCTCTTAGTTGAACTTAATATGCCCTTATCACCCAACTCCATGCTTTTGTACAGACTGTTCTCTATAATTGTAATGTTTTCCCTGCTCTCCTCTGCCTCTTACTCAGGAATCCTATACTTTCTCCAAGGCATGACCCAAGTACCACCTCATAAAGACACAGGTCTGACCTGTTCCTTTTTCTTATAAGCTTGGGTAAGACACTTCGCCCTGCTGAGCCCTTGTTTCCTTATTTATAAAATAAGGACTAGATAGCCTGTATGGTCCCTTTCATCTCTAAATCTATGAGCCTATGATCTCACCGAGTGCTAGTACTTTTTTCTTTCCAGATATTATTTTGTATAGACTTAGTTAAAAAAAAATCCTTACCTTCCATCTTAGACTCAATACTGTGTATTGATTCCATGGCAGAAAAGCAGTAAGGGCTAGGCAAAGAGAGTTAAACAACTTGCTCAGGTCATATAGCTAGGAAGTGTCTGAGACCAGATTTGAACCCATGACCTGGCTCTCAATCCACCGAGCTACTTAGCTGCCCCCGGTAGACTTAGTTTTAATTTACCCATGTACAAATTGTAGCTTGCAAGTAGAAAGCAAGCTTCCTGAAGGCAGGAAATAAATACTTCCCCCTCATCACCACCTCATGGAATTCTTTCTTTCCTTTAAGCATTATTTGGCATTTATTTGTGCTAATTCTTTTAATATTTATTATGTATATATACTAGATATGATTGTTTTCTCCCTAGATAGAATGTAAGTTCCTTGAGAGTAGGTACTGCCTCATTCTTTGTGTATTTTCAATATATAGTATAGTAAATGGCTTTTAGTAGGTCCTCAATAACTGTTGATTGATTAAGCATATTAGCTTTTCTTTTTATATCTCTAGGATCCAGCACAGTGCTTTGCTCACACTGAGAACAATAGAAATGCCTTTTGAAATAAATTACACTTTTTACTGCAGAGGGGGCTTGTTGTGACAGTGCCAGTTGTGGTGGCTGGGACAGGCTGGGGGAGAACTGTGGTTCCTATTATTAATTTATTAAGTTGTTTTTCAGTTAACATGAGGTTTTTTTTTGTTCCATTGAGCTAGTTGCTTTCAGTAGACAAAATCTCTCACTCTGGGTTTAGATGATAGAGGAGGGAAAGGCAATTATCAATCCTTCATCATTTTGCTACATTGAGTTTTTAAATAATCATCTACCATCTAATATCATGTGTTCTGTTACCTGTTAATAGAGCTGGAGAAGCACTCAGAGTTATGATGGATTTTTTTCTTTTTCTTTTTTTAAACATTTATTAATATTCATTTTTAACATGGTTACATGATTCATGCTCCTACTTTCCCCTTCAACCCCCCACCCATGGCTGATTCACATTTCCCCTGGTTTTACCATGTGTTATTGATCAAGACCTATTTCCAAATTGTTGATCATTGCATTGGTGTGGTAGTTTCGAGTCCACATCCCCAATCATGTCCGCCTCTACCCATGAGTTCAATCAGTTGTTTTTCTTCTATGTTTCCTCTCCTGCAGTTCTTCCTCTGAATGTGGGTAGCGTCTTTACCATAAATCCCTCAGAGCTGTCCTGGGTCATTGCATTGCTGCTAGTACAGAAGTCCATTACTTTCGATTTTACCACAGTGTATCAGTCTCTGTGTACAGTGATCTTCTGGCTCTGCTCCTTTCGCTCTGCATCAATTCCTGGAGGTCTTTCCAGTTCACATGGAATTCCTCCAGTTTATTATTCCTTTGAGCACAATAGTATTCCATCACCAGCATATACCACAATTTGTTCAGCCATTCCCCAATTGAAGGGCATACCCTCCTTTTCCAGTTTTTTGCCACCACACAAAGTGCAGCTATAAATATTTTCATACAAGTCTGTTTATCTAGTTATGATGGATTTATTCCCATCTCTAACATTATTGGTCAAAGTAAAGCCTAGGTAAGGAGAGATGTGGTGGGCTGGCTATCCATGGGAAAGAGTGGCAGATGAGAAGATGTTTTTTTTAACTTCATTGGTGCTTAATATTTAAGTGTAGATGTCACATTTTAGAAAAGACAGAAATAATTTGGAGAGTGTTCATAGAATACCCAAAGTCAAATGAAGATCATAGCTGGAAGGTGATTATACAAATGTGACCCTCCGCAAAAGCTCCTGCCCCTTTACAGACTACTGTGTAGTGCAAAGAGCACTGGATTTCCCCCAAAGAATGGACTTCATTGGATGGAAAGGCCATCCAATCTCTTCCTCATTTTACAAATGAAAAAACCAACACCTGGGAAAAGTGAACAAATTGCCAAATGTTACACAGGTAAGAGGTGTCAAAGGCAGGATTTAAACTCAGGCTCTCCAATTCTACAACCAGCATTGTGTCTCCTGTCTTGGGTTGAATCCCAGACCTTCTAAATACCATCTGTAGGACTGTAGGAAAATCATTTACCCTCCCTAAACCTCAGGTCCTTCATCTGTAAAATGAGAGTGGGTCAGACGGGGTGAGCTCCAAAATTCCTCTCAGGTCTAAATCCTATGATTCTATAGATTACAGGTTTAGCATTTACTGTTTTACTCTGATAAATGTCACTTCACAATGACAGTATGAATAGAGTATAAACCAACTCCATCATAATTGTACAAAATCCCACTTCAACCAATGCCTTTCCATTGATCCATTGCAATATCCATTCTCTCAATAAGCATTTATTAAGTTCCTACTATGTGCCCCATATTATATAAAAATCTTATAGTCAACAAAGATTTGAATTAGCACTTGAACTACAGCGGTATCAGCTCTCCTAATCACCAGGCTACTTACCATCCCATGTATAACATTGTTCCTATGAAACTACGGGCTTTATTAATGTTGTTTTATCTAATGAGTAGTGTTTTCATAAAGATGATTAATGACATTAGGTGAGATATATTTGTATATCCTCTTTTAACCTGACAGAACTAAGAGGTATAGTGGGAAAAACCACTATATTTGGAGTTAAGAAGACCTGAGTTCAAAACTCTTGCCAGATGCTTACTAGCCGTGTAACCCTGGACAAATCATATAATTTCTTGAGCCTCAATTTCTTGCCTTTAAAATTAGGAAGTTGGAGTTGATGACCTCTAAGATTCTTACAAGCTTTAAATATATGACCCTTTAACACACTATACACACACACTCAGAACTGGTGAAAATAGCAAGCATAAGGTTTGCTCCATTCTTACCTTTGTTTTTACATTTCTGACTTTGGGTTTTTTCCATTTTTGTTCCCCAATTTTCCCTTCTTTTAAGATTTCATAAGTTGAATATCAAAAGAAAAATAATGCTAGTTGTTGGAGAAGACACGAGCAGTGGAAACCAATAATAAAGATTAAAATAAGTATAACTTAAAAGTTGAAGTCATATTCAATGTTTTCCTACCATCTGTAACTATGGAAAGCTCCAGGGGGTGAATTGCAAGTTACTACCATAAATGACACAAAATGTTTTTTTTTTTAAATCCATTAAAAATGTTTCAGTGGTTACTGTTTTCCCCCTTCTGAGATGCTACTATCTTTATCCTCAAGGAACTTCAGTGTAGAGACAACAATATTTCTTTTAGTTAAGTCAGTTTTGACCTGGTTTAAACTTTAAAAAAAAACTCTTACTTTCTGTCTTAGACTATATACTAAGTATCTATAGGTTTCAAGGCAAAAGAGTGGTTAGGGTTAGACAATTAGGGTTTAAATGGCTTGCCCAAGATCACACAGTTAGGAAGTGTATGAGGTCAAATTTGAACTCAGGATGGACCTGCTGTCTCCAGTTCAGGCTCTTCTTTCTGAGGAGCTACCTACCTGCCCCTTGGCTTGAACTTCTAAAAATTAAGTAAGTCCACTATATAATACAGATAGATCACATATACGAAATTAATGAATTCATTCAAAATCAAAATTCTTACACTAAATATATACATTAGTTGGAATTCTAGGAGATGAGGAGGAGAAGGTGGAGAGTGAAAAGAAAAAAAGGAGAAGAAAAAATAAGAAGGAGGAGGACAAAGATCTAGAGAAGGAGAAGCAAGAGAAATAGAAGGAGCAAGAGAAAGAGGAGGCTGAGAAAGACAAGAAGCAGGTGGTGAAGTTAAGGCTGTAAATAGTATTGGGCATGTTACTAGTGGAAGGGGCTGCTAAATGTCACCTGCTGCTGTGTATCCTTTCAATAGACCTTGGTTCATTTCCTAACTCCCAAGTCCCTTGTTCAGTCATTTCCAGCATCTCTTGATTTGTCCCTGAGCTCTGATTGGCTTGGCCATTCAGGCTAATACAATCTGCTTTGTCTTTGGCATGCTGAATGGTAGTGTCAGTTCATTAAAACAGAAGAACATTCCAGATACAGGCTCTTTCACTCAGACTTATAGAGACATGTCACCATATTTTCCCCACGTCTGATGTGTCATAGCACTGTTGGGGACTGATAAGATGCTAAATGTGGCATTTTATTCTACCTGTTAAAGGCAACTTACGTATAACTCAGATAGGCTCAGCAGCTAACATCTTTGATTCTCTTCTAATTGGAAAAGAAGATTTAATGGTACTGACAATTACAGGGGAAAACAGAGAGCATTTAATTGAAATTAAAATGGGCGAAATAGTAAGCCTGCTCAGTTTATGATGCTATTGTAACTTCTCTCTGATTCTGAGCATTATATGATCACACTCATAATCTCTTCGAATACATTAAATTCAATGGTTTATTATATTAACAATGGCATAATGTGGGAATTGAGAAATACATGGATGTAATGGGAACACACTTTTTAAAAAAATGAAAGAGGCAATTAAAGCATAAAGAGATTGAGCTTTTCATCCTGAAAGAGATTAAAAAAATTGGGTCACCTTATCCATTTTGTTCATATTGATTTAATGCAGGTCATTGAAGTTTAATGTTGTTTGGTTCTTCTTGCTCTGTTTGGACATAGTGATAGAAGACCTAATTATCAAAATGTTCAGATAACGAAGATGAGGATCAGCTTCTCAAAACTCCAGCTTATTGAAGCCCCTTCCAAATTTTGAATCTGAAGTCTTTCCCAGACTTGTCCTGATTGAAATAAGATGATTAGAAAGGGAAAATCAAGCATTGATTTATAGAACGAACAGACCTCAGGCCACATGTACTCCAGTACATACTGTAATAGGCACCCTCTCTACATCATCTCTGATGGAGGATCTGTGTTGATGAGTAACTCAAAACCCATTTCACTTTTTTTTTCACTCTAATGGTTAGGATGTTTTCATATTAATTGAAATGTGTCTCTTAGCTGAGTCAAATTAGCCCTCAGATGCTTGCTAGCTGTGTGACATTGGGCAAGTCACTTAACTTTGTATGCCTTAATTCACTGGAAAAGGAAATAGCAAACCACTTCAGTATCTTTGCCATGAAAACCTCATGATCAGGATTGATGTGTGATGGTCTATGAGGTCATAAAAGAGAAAGAAGGGACTGAACAACAGCTTCTATAGGAGAGAGACACCATAGAAATTAATCGAGGATGAATATAAAAAATTTTCCTATAAGAAAAATGTCAGAAAAGTTAAAACAAAAAAACAAAAAATGATGAATTCTTGCTAAGGATATTTAAAAAAATGTTAGGGTTAAAAAATAAAAGGATGAGATTACATTTTAACAATGAACAATGGAGAAAAGGAATTGTATTTCTATCACTTCTATCTATTTGTTCTACAAATTAGGATATGGATAGAGATTGGACCTGCCCTTATTTCATTGATATAAGAAACCCCTGGGTGAGGAAACTCCCTTTATCAATGAAGATCATAACCTTCTGAGGTGTGGGGCTGGGGGATAGGGAGGATGGGGGTGTGTGGTTATAGAGCTTAAGTGATTTGTTTGGGGTCCCATAGCCAGTATGTATCAGAGATGGCACTTGATCTGTGGTCTTTCTGAATTGAGAGCCTGCTCTTTATTCACTTTATTATATTGCTTCTACTCATTGAAACTCTTAAAAATTAAATTTTATTTTTTAAAATTAATGAGCACGGGGCAGCTGGGTAGCTCAGTGGATTGAGAGTCTGGCCTAGAGATGGGAGGTCCTAGGTTCAAATCTGACCTCAGACACTTCCCAGCTGTGTGTCCCTGGGCAAGTCACTTGACCCCCATTGCCCACCCTTACCACTCTTCAACCTAGGAGCCAATACACAGAAGTTAAGGGTTTAGAAAAAAATAAATTTAAAATAAAATTAAAAAAAAATTAATGAGCACTTATTTCTTCTCCTTTCTTCCCAAGAGAAAAGAAAGAAAAGCACATCACTTATAATAAATATACAGTTAAGAAAAATAAATTCATTCATTGACCATTTTCCAGAATGTGTGCCTTGATCTGCCTGTTGAATTGATCACCTCTCTGTTAGAAGATAGTAAACATAATTCCACATTAATTCTTATACTTTCCCCATGTATCTAAATCCTTAAAAACAAATATTTCAAACCTATGTCTTTATGTTATATTGGATTATAGATTTAGAGATTGAAGGGATGAGGGGGGATTGAAGCAAAAGAAACTGAGTAGTTTTACCTTCTCTCCACTGTTCATTTTTCTTATTCCTTTATTTTTCTCTTACCCCAATGTAGTTTTTTTTTTTTTAAAAAAACCTCTTTAAATTGACCTTAGCAAGAATCCATCATGAGTGTCTACTCATTTTGTGGTTTTACTTTTCTGATGTTATTCTTAAAGGAGAGTTTTTTGGTTTTTTTTGGTATTCATTCTCAGTTACTTGTTATGGTGTCTCTTCTGTAGAAGTCATTCAGTTTTGTCTGATTCTTTGTGGCTTCATGGATTGTAGTATGCCAATACTGTCCATGGGGCTTTCTTGGCAAAGATAATGGAATGATTTGCTATTTCCTTCAGCAATGGATTAAGGCAAATACAGGTTGAGTGACTTGCCCAGGGTCACACAGCTAGTAAGTGTCTGAGGCTGAATTTGACCTCTGGTCTTCCTGACTCCAGGCTCAGTGCTCTATACACTAAACCATCTACTTGCTTTCTATAGCAGTTTCATGGCATATTGGAGGAAATATTAACTGTAGAGTTTCAAAAAGTTGGATTCAAATCACATCTCTGATATAATCTGTGTGATCATGGTCATTCACTTAGCTCTCTGAACCTTAGTTACTTTTTTTTTTAGAGTAGAGAAATATTTATTAAAATGTCTAGAGACACTTTAAAAATATTTTATTAATATTAATTAATGTGTATATATAATGTAATATAAATAATATAATTAATATTAATATGTTTAATATATTTAATAGACACCTCATGTTGCCACTTTAATCTGTATGGGCTAGAGACTAAAAAGATTGGCTACACATGTAGAGGCATAGGATGATTTTTTAAATGGAATGTCTTTTAGTATTGTGAAAAGAAATTTTTTGAAACTTTGCAAAGCTATTTTATTTTATTTTATTAAAATATTTATTTTTATTTTTTTTGATAATTTTTTCCATGGTTACATGATTCATGTTCTTTCTCCCCACTACCTCCTCCCCCCATTGCTGACATGCATTTCCACAACCTCAGTTTCTTTTGATAATAATAGTGATAATAATAACAGTAGTACTTAACTAAAGGGTCACTGTGAGGAACAACTGAGATAAGTTATGTAAAGTGCTTTTCAAATTTTAAAACCATAAAGAAATGTCATATATTATTACATGTCTTTAAATAAAATTCAAATTGATTGGTAGGTGATCAGTAAAGGCATATTAATTTTTAGATGGCCCTCTTTTTTAATGCTCATTTGGATCAATTGTGTTTGTGCAGTCCAAATATTATTTGCAAACCTTCTCAAACCTCTTGAACCAACTTCAATTGTAAGAATCTTGGGGTAGACCTTTCTTTGAATTCTTTTTTTTAAATTTAATTTTAGTTTTGTTTTTTTCTCAATTACATGTAAACAAAAAAAATTTTAACTTTTAAAAAATGTTGAGTTCCATATTCTCCCTTCCTTTCCTCCTCCCTCCTTGAGAAGGCAAGCATTTTGACATAGATTATACATGTATAATCATGCAAAACATTTTGATATTAGTCATGTTGCAAAAGAAAACACAGACCAAAAAAAGCAAGAATAATAAAGTTAAAAAAGTAATCTTTTAATCTGCATTAGCTTTTTCTCTGGAGGTGGATAACATTTCATTATAGATAATTTATAATGGTCTTGGGTTGTTTTTATTGCTGAGAATACCTGCTTAGACCTTCACAGTTGATCATCCTATAACATTGCTGTTACTGTGTACAATGCTCTCCTGGTTCTGCTCACTTCACTTTACATCAATTCATGTAAGTCTTCCCAGGTTTTTCTGAAAGCATCCTGCTTGTCATTTCTTGTAGCACAATAGTTTCCCATCACAATTATATACTGCAACTTTTCCAGCCATTCCCCAATTGATGGGCATCCCCATAATTTTTAATTCTTTGCCACCACAAAAAGAGTTGTTATAAATATTTTTGCATCTATATGTGTATATAGCCTTTCCTTGTTTTTATATCTTTGGGGTGCAGATCTAATAGAGGTATTCTCTTTAAAATCTTCTTCCCCAGAGTCTATAATCTATAGGATAGCACAGTTTTCTCTCTAATATTTTGTGAAGTCCAAAGTAGATAGGCTCAAAGTTACTGTCACTTTTACTTTGGCAATTAAATTATACTTATTGGTCAAAATTGGGTTTAGAATATAGTTTCTGTTATAGTTTCTCCTGCCTTCTGAAGGGCAAGATTATCATTAAGGAAAGTGAAGAAATTTTTAGTTTCTCTGCTTTTAACCTAGAATTTCCAGAAGATATCTAGATGTCTAGTTGAAATTCTTTCTCATTACTATAATCTAGTTTTATGCTAGCTTTGGGATCTGTTTCCAGAACTTATCATCCATTTCCTACTTCTGTCACTCAAATTTTCTTCCTCCCTCCCTCCCTCCCTCCCTCCCTCCCTCCCTCCCTTCCTT
>NC_058134.1:232880217-232925518 GCF_016433145.1 Gracilinanus agilis
TCTCCTCTCCTCTCCTCTCCTCTCCTCTCCTCTCCTCTCCTCTCCTCTCCTCTCCTTCCCTCTCCCCTCCTTTCCTCTCCCTCTCCTCTCCCTCTCCTCTCCCCTCCTCTCCTCTCCTCTCTTCCCCTTTCCTTTCTTCTTACCTTTTGCCTTAGTATCAATTCTAAGACAGAAAAGCATCAAAGACTAGGCAGCTGGGCTAAGTGATTTTCCCAGGGTCACACAATTAAGGAAGTGTCTGAAGCCAAATTTGAACCCAGGTCCTATTAACTCCAGACTTGGCACTCTATCTACTATTGCTACCTACCTGCCCTCCATCTAAATGACTAAAGTTAATATTTTCTACACCTGAGGAATCATCATATAACAGAAAGTAGCCTCAGATTAAATGATCTTTAGTGCAGGTAAATCTAAAAATAAATGATGGTGAGATCATAAAATTAGAACTGGAAGGACCTTTAGAGGCCATCTAGTTCAAACTACTCTTTTTAATGATAAGGAAACATGTCTAGAAGTTAATTCACTTGCCCAGGATCACACAGCCAGTTAAGTATCAGAGGTGAGATTTGAACCCAAGTCTTCCTGGCTCTGAGGTCAGCACTTGGCCCAATATGCATGGTATACTGTTTCTCCAAAATGAGTCTGCCACATCTGAAAACTCCCAAATACCCAGATCATCGATCAAATAGTCCTCTTTAGTCCTGTTTCCCACAGCAAAACACACTGAAAAAGAGAAGATGTCCTTAATGTAATTAACCAGAGTGTCTTTTTTTTCCCCCTGGTCTTTTTTTGTTTTGCATTCTCCTCTCTCTGCACATCCCTTTGATAGGGGTCCCAAGGCCAGCTGCCTACAGAGCGCCAGATCAAAGCTCTCCGCCACAGTCAGGTGGTGGTCTTCTCTCCAAGCTGACCTTAACTTAGGAGACTCATTTAACTCTCGAATCTTCTCATCCCCTATGACTTCTCCTTGTCACTCTCTTAGATGTTTCCTTCCCCCATCCTTCCAGTGATGCTTTTCTTTATTAAAAAATACTTCATGCTTTTTCTGAAACTCCTCATCTAAAGAGCCTTCCTTTTGTCAGCCACAATCTTTAGGAAAGAGCTACTTTTCAAGTGGAAAGACTGGAGTCAGAGAACCTTGGTTTCTCACACTTAACTACTCGGTGACCTGGAGCAAGACACTTAACCTTCTTGCCCCTGGTTTCCTCATTTATAAAATGGAGGAAGAGGAGTGAAGAGGCTGTGCTGGATGGCTTTTTAGATGCCTTCATTTTGATTGAAAAGACAAAAAAAATACTGGTATATATGAGACACACACATATAGCATAGTAACTTTCAAAGGGAAGGCACTAGCAGTTGGAAAAAGTGAGTGTATTGATTAGTGGTTGCAGATATCTTTTTGTTCAACTTGTTGATGCAATGGTATTGTCAATATTGTTTTCCTTTATTCTTCTATAATTGTTCTCTTTGAGATATCTTGACAATTGGTTCCTGAGTGTCCTTAAAATTGTTGCAATGACAGCATGGATTCCTTTTGTGTGTATTTGATCTGGTCCCAATGCTTTTCCAGGCTTATTCTTAAATTACTCATTTAATTTCTTTATGTGTTAAAGCCTTAAGAGTCCAAATATGGTGGTTCTACTGTCATTGATAATGAACACTGCCTGCTCTCAGAATGCTAGGAGATTGGTTCCATTTCCCATCTATTCATTGCTTGCCTTCCAGTTTCTGTAAGCACCCTCAGGATGAGCTGGCTGTTGAGTCTCCTGCCAACTTTTCTTCAGGCTCATTTTCCCCTCCAGTGCTTTTTGCTGTTTTGTGAGGCAACACTGCACAGAATCTTTGCCATCATTTTCTGTCTAATGTTTTGCAAATGAGTTTATACTCTAAACTGGTGTTGCCTTTGGCTACCATGTCTCTTTAGTTGAAGAGGAGATAAAGTGTTTCCTGGATGAGGTGATTTCAGGGTTCTTATGGTCTCTTAATGGCAGTAAGTATTTTATGTCGGTTAACCTCTAAGAAATGGCAAAAACAAGAGATGAATGTGCTAATTTTTCTATATTTTCTGTTTTTCAGTCAACATGTACTTTGTCTTTTTAGATTGAATTTTATTTTCAATTCTATGTAGAAACAATTTTTGATGATTTTTTTCTGACATTTTGCAATTCAGGTTCTCTCCCTCCCTCCTCCTCCAACCTCCAGGCAGTATATAATCTAATGTAGATCATATCTGTGTTTTTGTGCAATACATATTTTCATATTCCCCATGTCATGACTGAAGACACATATCACACATGCAATAAGAAACTGACAAAGGAAATAAAATGAAGGATGGTGAGCTTTGATCCATAATCAGATTCCACCAGTTCCTTCTTTGCTGCGAAGAGCTATTTTTTATATCATAAATCTCTTGAGGTTATCTTGGAACCTTGTTTTGCTGATAATAATTTAATTTTTCACAGTTGATTATTTTACAATATTTCTGTTACTGCAGTAATTGCTCTACTGGTTCTGCTCACTTTACTTTGTCCATGTTAGTCTTTCCAAATTTTTCTAAACTCATCTTGTTCCTCATTTCTTAATGGCGAAATAGTATTCCGTTACATCCATACACTGCAGCTTGTTTAGCCATTGTCCGGTTGATGACCACTTCTTCAGTTTCCAAATTTTTTGCCATTACAAAAGAATTTTGTAAAAGTTTTTGTACAAATAGGTCCTTTCCCACAATCTCTTATCTCTTTGGGATATAGATTTAGAAGTGATATTGCTGGGTCAAATGATATGCATAGTTTTATGGCCCTTTGGGCATGGTTCCATATTGTTCTCCAGAATGGTTGTGTCAGTTCACAGTTCCACTTTATAGTGCATTAGTGTCCCAATTTTCCCATATTCCCTCCAGCATTTATTGTTTTCTTTTTTTCATCATATTAGACACTCTTATATGTGTGAGGTGGTATTTTAAAGTAATTTTGTTTTGTGTTTTTCTAATCAATAGTGATTTAGAAAATTTCCTCATATGCCTATAGATAGTTTAAATTTCTTCATTTGAGAACTGCCTGACAACATCTACTTTGAATAGATCAAGCTGGAGCAGATGCGTTTACATTTGGTGCATTCCTTTCACCTTTGTCCTAAAATTTATATCTTACTTGGAATTTAAGTTGTCACATTGCCTTTCTTGGATGCATTTGTCACACCATGACCTGTAGCATGCAAAATGTTTACTTCTATTAAGAGAGTTTTAGGTATCATTGAACAGGCTTACCTTTGAGGGACCTGTGTTCATATTATTGGGTCACCAGGAAAATGGGAACCACAAAATGGTGGTAAAAAGAAATTTTATTAGGGGTTATAAAGAGTGAATGGTGGAGTTACCATTTCTATTCTGCAGGAAAGAGCCTTGACAAAAGCCCTGCAAAATGGTCACCTGTACAGGAACATTCTATTATCATTGACTAGATATGCATAGAGGCTTCAAAGCAGATAGTAGGAAAGTTCCTTTACTCAGACTGTCTTTAAGCTACACATATCTTGCAGACAGTTGTTACCAATAAAGGAACTCTACTGGCCTGATTCAGGCAGCAGTCACTAGCTGGATGAGCATATGTGGCCCACAAGGAATTTTGCTAGACAGATTCAAATAGTGGTCATTATCACAACTTAAAACTGATAGGGAGGTCTCCATATAATGTCTTCCATCAATTCATTTCCATCACTGTCTGCCACTAATTCACCAAAATGAGATTGGCGTTTGGGGGTCAGAGGGACCTTCTCTTCTACTCTTCAAAATTGTCCATAAAGATGGTCACTTTTTCTGTCTATATGAAAGGACAGTTCTGTTCATAATTCATTCAATAATCAATCCACAAGCATTTATTAAGTGCCTACTATGTTCCAGGCCCTGGGCTAGGCTCTGGGGGAAACAAAGACAAAGAATAAAACAATCTCTGTTTATAAAGAACATACATATCAGTGGGGGAGACAACAGGAAAATAATATAGTATATATAGAAGAAATATAATATGGATAAAATAGTTGAATACAAGGTAGTTAGGCAATTAGGGCACTAGCATGTTGGGGATATCAGGAATGACTTCACATGGAAAGCGATGCTTGAATTGCACATTGAATTAAGATAGAAATTCTATGAGGCTCAGATAAATAAAGAGAGCATTCCCATATAAGGGACAGTTAGTTGAAAGGCATGGTGATGGGATATGGATTATTATATATGAAAAACAGAGAGAAGGATCATATGGCTCGAAGGAGAATAATGCACTTTGAGGTCAGAAGAGTAGGTTAGGTCCAGATGGTGAAGGGCATTAAATCTACAGAGGAGTTTATATTTTAATCTGGTGTTAGTCATTTGCGTTTATTGGGTAGGGAAGTGGCATGGTCATATCTGGGTTTAAAGAAAACTACTTTGGCAACTGAGTGGAGAATAAGTGATGAGCGATCAAGTAGACCAATTAGAAAACTGATGTAATATTCTAGGCAAGAGATGATGAAGGCTTGAGTTTATTGGTCCATTCAGCAAACTACTGATTTTGTCAAAGATGAGAATATTGGGCTAATCCTTGCCAAGGTCCTATTATTGTGACTATATGGAAATAGCTACTTTTATGTTTTGAGTCTCATACATTTCCTTCTGGTCCAATGGGACTGTGATTTCATCTATGCGAGCATTCCTTCTACTTGTGGTAAGAGCAACTCATCATTCTCTTCTCTTGCCAGATGATTCTATTCCATGTTATTTCATTGATGTCTCATATAAGACTTACTGTGACTGAGTCATTTCTCTAGGTCTCTTCATTTCATAGGTACCAGTGCAGAACCCAGACTGTCCATCTATTTTCTCTCACCTTCATGATGTTACTGACCCAATGTCATTTTCCAGTCATCTTTTTTCCTTGATGTTATATCTAATGCTGCAACATCTGTACAAACAATCATTAGAAATAGACTGAGCCCTTTCATTGGTAGGAAAGTACTGGAAACAAAGTAGATGTCTATTAATTGGGGAATGGTTAGGCAAATTGGGATACCTGAACATAAAGGAATATTACTTTGCTGTGAGATGATAAATAGGAAGAATACTGAAAAGCACAAAAAGAGGCATAAAAACTAATGAAGAATAAGGTAAATAGAACCAGCAAAATAATATGAGGACTTCCTGCAATAGTGTAGATAGAAAGAACAGAAACAACAAAATAAGTTAAAAAAAGATGGCTATAAGATTATAGTGCCTCTAAAGATATGAGAAGTAACCTCTTCTATTCTTTCATTTCTTTGCAAAGAGCACTGGCTCCAGGGTCTGAGGACCTGAGTTTCAATCCTTCCTCTAATGCCTATTACCTATGTGATGTTTGCTCAAACACTTGATCTCTGTTTCCTCAAACTTAATTTTCTGACATAATCCCATCTCTACTCCATGCCCACTAACTATACTCCATGAAGCTCTGATAGACCTTTCTCTTATGGCCCCATCACAATGGTTATTGGAAGCTTGTTAGAGGACATACATTTGACACATAAAGAAATATTCATTTCACCTCTCAGAGTCTTGGTTTCCTCATCTTTAAAATTAGTTTGGTCCATTAGATGACCTTTGAGGTTCCTCCCAACTTCAGATTGATGATCTTATGAATATGACTGTGGAATATTGCATACAATGTCAGATTTTTAATGTTTTGCCTGGTTTCGCTGATCTCTTCTTTCTCCTACCCCCTTTCCAATTCTTTGTTATAAGAGATGGCTCTCAAGGATGTATTGAAAAATGTAAAAAAGGAAATCAATAACTTTTTTTTTTCAAAAGAGCCAAAGAAAATAGCCTACTAGTGGCCACAATGGATGTCTCCATTATCCTCTGGGTCACACATAACTGTAAAATTATGGAGTTGCACCATTTACTACCATACAGAAGTACTAGAAAAAAATTATAACGATATAAGGACCCAAATGGTAAGGAGAGAAAAGGGGCATGGAATATTTCCTACTGAGGACAAATAAAAATAGATGCTGACACTTTTAGAAATGGACCCTTTGATAAATGAGCCAACAGCATGAAATGTCAGCCAGAACAGATACTGGAATACGAGGATCGAAATGTAAATGTCCATAATCAATGAGGTCATAGCCCTCTCGTCCTTTACCTGATGGACAGACCTTAGAGAACTGGGTCCAGTTTTGGGAGATACATGTTACTAGAGAAGTCATTTAATTGGAGCACATCCAGAGGAATGCTACCAGAATGATAATGGGAGGAAACTTTTATAAGAGGACTGGTTGATAGCATTTAGAACTCGAATTTATTTTTGAGATCATTCCCCATTAGATTGAAAGCTTTTTGAGAGCTGGGACTATTCTTTTTTCTTTTCTTTTCTTTTCTTTTCTTTTCTTTTCTTTTCTCTTCTTCTCTTCTCTCTTTTCTTTTCTTTTCTTTTCTTTTCTTTTCTTTTCTTTTCTTTTCTTTTCTTTTCTTTTCTTTTCTTTTCTTTATCATTACTGCTCAGCACTGTGCCTGGCATGTAGATACTTAATAAATGTTTGTTGACTTGACTCATCAAGTCTAGCTCCCTCATCTTTCTGATTCAGAAAGCCTATCCTAGAAAAGAAAAGATTTTGGGGAGGACATGATTTCAGTCTTCATGTATTTGAAAGGCAGCTTTGTCAGAGGACTTCTGCAAAGTTCCAGGGGAAGAAGTAAGAAAAATAGGTGGAATTTGCAGAGGAAGATTTCAGCTCCAAATTCCTAAAACATTAACATTATTCCAAAAAAGACTGGGTCGCCTCATGAAGTAGTGTGGTCTAGAGGTCCATGGGAGGACTTTCATTCAATCAGAGCTGTGATGTCCTGTTGTATAGATGTGGTGGAAGCCATTTTTGTTGGGGTAAAGGTTGGACTAGATGGCTTTCAAAGTTCCTTCCATCTCTAAGTCTTAGTACCAGGGTACCTACAGCCAAGTAGCTTTGCCATCGTACAAATCAATGCTCAACAGTTCCTGAGAGCAATAACACACCTCGCAGGGGGGTTGAATAGAATGATTCCAGGAACTAGTTTATTCAACCTGTGGGTTAAGTCATTGCCAATTAGGGAAATGACTTGGACCCTTTACAATAAAGTATTTCACAGATAATGCTTATTCCTAAAAGCTTATCAGGTTCCTCTCCATGCATGCCTCTAAGATCATAAAGCAAGGAGGCCCTGGGGACTCCATTCCATTTCCAAAAAGGCAGGTGTGCTTCTGATTTTTCCTATTTGCATGCAACTCAACGAGTAGGGTTGATTTTTGCAATTACTCCGAAATATTGCCCTGTGCTTCCCAGTATGTAAATGAATACTTGAAAGAAAACACCTAATTGCATTTTGTTCCAACTAATTGCCAACTCAGAAATTTTTCAATGAGTGTACACATTTCATACTCGTCCAATTTCAGAAGAAAAGATTAATAATTATTAGAATGTCCAACTCTGTGGTGCCTAGAAGTTAAAAAAATAAAGCCTAAAGGGAAGTTTTTCTCCTAATTCTTCTTTGAAGGAGGTGAAAAAGCTCTGGCTAAAAATGTCCTTCCCCCCCCNGGGAAGTTTTTCCCCTAATTCTTCTTTGAAGGAGGTGAAAAAGCCCTGGCTAAAAATGTCCTTCCCCCCCCCCCCCCCCCCCCCGCCAATGGCTGGTGATGTATGCACATTCAAGGCTTTGTTTGGAAAGGTTGAAATGAAAAATGAAACAAAACAGAAGAATTTTGAAGCATTGACCCTCTTCTGCCACCAGGAGGGGCCAGAGTTACAATCATGGAGGTGTCCTTGACTTGTATCTCTCCAGTAGCCTTTCCCTTCTGCTGAAAAACAAAAGCCACTTTAAAGAGCTTTTTAAAAAATTTTTCCTGTGCTTCATACCCCCCAAAGAAATGCATGGCCTTTTGTGGGTAATATAAATACACTGTGATAGCCTCAGTTTTTCAATGAACGTTACAAAGTCAGGCAAAATGCTCATCACAGAATAAGGAGAAACTGGAGTGTTGACTGATTGGAAATGAAAGAGGGGAAGCTTTTCCCCCACCACCACATGTTTCCATCAAAAGGGCTGCAGGATCTTGATCTGTCAACCGGAGTGATTCTCCAAAGGGCACAATGAACTTTTTGTCTTCTAAATATTTAAGTCTGGATTAACAAAAGCAACCCCCAAATGTCCTTGGAATCCCCATTCAACAATTGAGGCTTGGTGGAGTAAGATCTCCCCTCCTGGAAAAAGGGCTCCAAAGGATGGCCAGTCTCTTGGCTCTGAAATAAACAAATAATGGCAGAAGGGAGCAACGGAGGACCTGTCCCTGCTGACCTCATAAAATTCACAAAAATTTCCTCCTTTGGGGGACATGGTGGAGAGAATGGCATCCTTATGCTTTGTGGATTCTGCAGGCATAGTGGAGAAATTAGAAGAGCCCTGCGATCTCAAGGTAAAAAGGTCCTTATCCTTGAGCACAAATGCATTTCTCTTCCACTGAATTGAGTTGGTAGAGACAGAATGGGAGAAAATGAATCTCTGAAGCCCATCCACTCACAAAAAAGAACCTCTTCCTAACCCCAAACTAGCTGCAAATGGAGAATGAAATGGCTTACCATTGTCTAGTGAAAATAAATCCCCCATCCTAAACTCTGGAACTAGAAAAAAAGAGCCCTCTCACATTCCATTTTAATTTCTCTGGGGCAGGAACTCGTAGCTAAGAATCCAGAGTATTCTGCAAAGACTACATCACCAAGCCTGGCTTAATGAATTTATACCAATTATATTTCGAACATAGCAAAGGATGCTTTTCTCCGTCTGTCTTAGAGAAATTATATTTGTTCTTAATTATTTCAGTGTCTCCTTTGTTCTACTTGAAGATCCAACGCCCTTCATTTTTGTTTTTGACTTATTAAATTTTAAAAAATTAAACCCTTCTTTCTATCTTAATAACAACTCTAAGACAGAAGAAGGGTAAAGGCTAGACAAATGGGATTGTGACTTGCCCAGGGTCACACAGCTAGGAAGTGTCTGAGTTCAGCTTTGAACCCAGGTGCTCCCGATGCCAGGCCTAGTGATCTATCTAATGTGGCTCCTAGCTTTCCCGTTTAAAAAAAAATTAAGTTTGTTTTCTCTGCCATCTATAGTCTTGAACCCCTTGCCTACTTCTTTGCCCCCCATGACAATCCATTTTTTTGCATTGTGCTTTTTTATTCTTTTCATTTTGCTTTCTTGCCTGATTGAACCATCCCAGGATTTTTTTGCCCAGGAAGGCATCAATTAACCAAGCATTTATTAAGTACCTACTATATTAAGCACCTACAACACAAGCATTGTGTTGCGTGTTGTCTTGAGAGTCAGAAATGTTTTTTCTTTGTATTTGTCTACCTAGTGCCTAGCACTGTCTCTGGTACATAGTATATATGATTAATAAATATTTTTTAAGTGATTGTACAATAGCAAGATAGTTTCTGCCCTCAAGGAGCTGATATTCTAATGGGGGTTTAGAATGTATTCATAGATAAGTAAATTCACAATAAATACAAAATAAATATAAAATGATATCGATGGTACAAGAGATGTTAGCAATTGAATGACCTTAAAGGGACTCTTGAACGTGGTGACACTTGATTTGAACCTTGGAGGAATCTAGGTCTTTGAAGAAGTAGACCAAGGAGAAAAAGCATTCCACGTGTAGGGGGTGGGTTTTGCAAAAATATGTCCTGTCCGTGGGCAGCTGAGTGGTGCAGTGGATAGAGCGCCAGGCCTGGAGTCATGAAGACTCAGTTTCCCAAGTTCAAATCTGGCCTCAGACACTTATTAGCTGTGTGACCTTGGACAAGTCCCTTAACCTAGTTTGCCTCAGTTTCCTTATCTGTAAAATTAGCTGGGGAAAGAAGTAGAAAACCACTGTGGTATCTTTGCCAAGAAAACCCCAAAATGGGTCACAAAGAGTCAAACGTGACTGAAAATGTGATTGAACATATATCTGGGGAACAGCAAGGAGACCTGCAACCTGAGTGGAATGGAAAGTGTATGTATGAGAATACTATCTAATCACCCTGGGAAAAAAGCCTGGAGACAGAGTTTAAGGGACTTCATATGCCAAACAAAGAAGTTTGTGTTTTGCCCTAGAAGCCATAGAGAGGCACTCAAATTTCTTGAGCAGGGGCGTCACACAGAGAAACTTATGTTTTATGAACATCAATTTGGCAGATGTGCAATAGATGGAATAGGGAAGGAAGTAGAAAAATTTGAAGTCTATTGTAGAAGTTCAGGTGAGAAGACCTGAGTAAGAGAATGGTGGTGATGTGAGTGAAGAATCTTTATTGCATAGAAAAGTTTAGGAAATCACTTACCAGACAGTTTCTTTGGAACACATGGAGTAGAAGAGAGAAACTTAGGGCTACACTGTTCTGATCACTATTATCTTTCATGTGGTGTGTGAGTTGATGGTGTCCAAGGTTCAAAACTACTCTGGGAATTTTCTGTAACTTGGATTGGTGAGGTTTGAGTTAATGAAAACAATCCCTCAGTGCATAGGAGCGAGTCTTAAAGCATGATTTAAGATATCATAGACTATGATTGTTGTGATGGTATAGACATGGTTTCTACTTGAATCAGACAGACAGTCAATAAGCATGTATTGAGTTTCTACTCTGTGACAGATGCTGCACTAAGCACAGGGAATGGAAAGCGGCAAAAAACAAGTGTTCTTTTCTCAAGGAACTCACAGTCTAATGGGATCACTTTGAAGGCAGGGTCTTGGATAATGGGCAAAATGGAAAGGGAAGAGCAAATGACTGCACACGAATGGTGAAGGAAGAATCCCAGGTTGTAAACTTTGGTATGTGGAAAGATATTGATTCTTTTACAAATGATATCATTTGGAGAATCATGAAGATTCTCCTAGATCACAGATCTAGATTTGTAAAGGAACTCAGAGACCATAAAGTGCATCCTCTCCTCCTATATTTTGCAGATGAGGAAACTGAGAACCAATCCAGGGATATGAAGAAATTTGCCCAAAGTCACACAGTGGAATGGAGTTTGAGGGAAAGGAGAATGAAGTCTATCTTGGTCATGTTGAACTTGAGGTGCTGATGGGACTTTAAGATAGAGATATCCCACAGGTATTTGGAAATGAAGAACTGGAGTCAGGAGAGAGGTTAAAGCTGGATGTGATGTTTTGGGAGTCATTAGTGAAGAGATGATATTTGGACCCTTGGGAATTGATGATAACTCAGCAAAAAAATAGTCTGAGAGGAGAATAAGCCCCAGGGACAAGCCACAAGAGGAATAGGAGAGGGATGGTGATCTAGCAGAGGAGATGGAAAAGAAAAAGTCTGACAGGTAGGAAGAGAAAGAGAAGAAAGTTTTAGTATGAAAATCCAGATTATAGGAAGTATTCAGGAACAGTGGGGTAGGCAGTAAACAATGACAAAAGCTGCAAGAGAGGGCAAAGAATATGAAGCCTGACACATAGTCTTTGTCATTAGCTAAAAGATCATTGATGTTATTGTATAAATCATTCTTCTAGTTGAGCTACCTTTACTCTGTATCAGTTCATATGAGTCTTCTCAGGATTCTCAGAAACAATCCTTTTGTTGTTTGCACAGGAGTATTCAATTATAGTCATACATGCCATAATTTGTTTAGTCATTTTCCACTAAAGCTAAAGAACTTTGAAAGATTTGAAAGCCCTGATCAGTGTAATGATCAATCAGAATTTCAGAAGGCTGATGATGAGGGATGTATCCCCATGACCTAATAGAGAGGCAATGGGTTCAAGATATTGAATGAGGCAAACATTTTTGAATATGGACAATGTGAGTTTGTTTTTCTTGATTCTGAATATTTGTGGCAAAGGTTTTTTTTCCTCTTCTAAATTGGATGGATGGATGGAGGGAGAGAATGTAAATGCTTGTTAATTGAAGAAGTTTTTAAAGAAAATAACTGATGACCTTTGAAGATGAAGTTTAATGAGTAGTGGGTTGTCAAGTGTCACAATTAACTAGATCTAAAGTTTTGATTTGAGTTTTCTCTTTAAAAAGTTTGTATCTAAAGTTTTTGGTAGCACTGGTAATGGGATCATAATGAATTATAGAAAACCTTCATAAAGGATCAAGGATTTGATTATATTCCAGTAAACAGTTTTTTTTATTGTTTCTCCTAAATGAGGCTTCTAACCTTCTAAGCTCTATCATTATAAATCACATTAATCACACAGAAAAGCTTCCTAATAACTAAAACAATTCAGCTTAATTATTTTACAGAGACCCACGCAGGCTTCCCCTTCCTCCCTTCCATCCCCCTACTCCATGAATGACTTCTCTATTTAGGACATCCCTCTTTCATAAATGGTAAGGGAAAGGAATAAGCATGAATATAGAGCCTTGAATGTCCCAGACACTCTGGATGCTTGGTTCTTATAACAGTTTTGGAAGGGAAGAACTATTATTATCCCCATTTCATAGTTAAGGAAACTGAAGTAAACCAAGTGGCTTGACCAAGGTCATTCAACTAATAAGTGACTGAGGACAAATTTGAACTTACTCTGACTCTAAGCCCTTGATGCTGATTTCTATAGAATGAGACCAGCTGCATTCAGCCAGGTTAGAAAGCAGAAAGGGGGCACACTACAGATATGCTGCTTAAATTATTGCCCTCCCTTCTGCTTTGCCCCTGTATCCTGGGCTTTTTCAGCATCTCAGTGTTTGACACTTGCTACTGACAATTATGTTATGTCATAGGTATGACTTTCATCCAAAATATGTCAGCTTGTTTGCTTCCTATCAGACTTCTGTAACCTTGAGCTGGAGGCAGTTTCTTTGCTGTCATCCATGTAGTATGTGTTGCTATTCACAGTCTAATAACCTATCCACAGATTATATTTCCCTCTACCCATCCAACTCAACCCTCTACTCTGAGTCCTATCTGCAATCTTCAGGAGTCAGACTGGTATCCTTTGCTATATCATTCTTTTAACAAAGTACAAGGAATATGTAGAGAGCAAGGTTTCCTATCAACTCAGAAAAGATCAGAGAATCCATTTAGTGTGATATAGTAAGTCATGCATTAAATTTAGAATTAGGCAGATCTAGATTAAAAGCCTACCTTGAATACTAGCTTGGCAATTCTGGCAAGTCACTTATCCTTTCTGGGTCTCAGTTTCTCTTTCTGTAAAATATGGGGATTGATTTAGATGACCTTAAAATCCCCTCCAGCTATAAATCAGTGATATCAAATATTTGATACTATACCCAACTCTTCCTTTTCTTGCTATCTGTCCTCGTGGAAATCAATTACCATTGAACTGAACTAAGTTGCAAATTTGCTGGTGAAAGAAGAGGAAATCCTTCCTAGCCCAACACAACCTTTCTATATAGCACACTCAGAACTGGATTCCAGGAAAATCATGTAAGGTTTAAGTAGCAGTCTCCTAACAGATTTTTCAGAAATTCTAATTAGTGACAGAATCTGGCTTTACATTATTTTTTATTAATGTGCACTGTGGGTCTTATGCTTAACATTTCTTTTGTATGTAGGAATAAATTACCCATCCTCTACCTGATTCATGGTGTATATTATGGATCTTCTTTCCTAACCCCTTTTTGGGGAAAATCTAGATAAGCTATTAGTAAATTTGCCTTTTAGATAGGAGGTAGGGGCTTAATGAGAAGGAAGGGTGTGAGAAAATGGAGTCTAATCACTTTCATTAGAAGCCAGGTTATTTGGGTCTGGCTAGGACCCATTCCAGAGTTCAGAGCAGAGAAGCCCCTTAGGGAGAGGGAGCAGGTGCAGCCTTGCAGCCTCTATGGTCCTAGGTCTAGTTTCTTTAAGATTATACAGAGATAACATCTCCGACCTTTCTCCCTACTCCCAGCCAGGGGAATTGTGTGGAATCGCTAGCCAACTGGGGAGCCCTTTTGAAATACAAAGCAAGGAGAATGTTTTCAAACATGGAAGACAAAGACAGCACTGCTCATGTTAAAAAGCTTGGGGTTTCTTGGAATCATTGGGTATAGTTTGCTTCAGTTACCTAACAGGACAATAGTGTATTTCTTCCTTTCCATGTAGCATTCTTGAAAATAATCTGATACCATAAAGGCAGAGTAAAGGATGGACCAAACGAGGCATCTCCCTGCTGAACTACAAGGGACATATTGCCAGCTTCAGATATCCCTCCAATTTTCTTTCAGTTTCCCAATGTCAATTATTCTGGCGCTGGGTAATCCCAGGGTCCTCAAAATTGTCATTTCTCATCTCTCATATTGCACATTGCTTGAGACTTAAAAAAAGCTTTTTCAAAATCCTCCTGAAAAATCATTTCTCCATGAAGTCTTTTACTGATAGACAAGTCAGATAAGACTGTTGCAAGAAAGGAGAGGGAAAAAAGGCAAAACACCCCAAGCTGTGTACTTGTTTTGTGCTTTGGAAAGTTCCCTTGAATTGGTTCATCTGAGACACTGAAATCATAGGCATGGAGTCTGGGAAAGCTAGCTCTTTTAAAGGGGTTGCTCCATTAAGAATAAAGACCCAGGACAGTGATTCCCCTTTTGGCTCCTGGTTCTCCATGTGACCTTGGACAAGTTCTTTTTCCTATCTGAGCCACAAGTTGCTCATCTATAAAAGAAAGGAGCTGGATTAAGTGATCTCTAAAGTTCCTTGTGGTATGGACATCCACATTATCTCTGAAAGTAAGATTTAGGAAAGGGGAGAAGGCTCTGGTGAGTTTGCTTTCATATTCTGAACTTGTCAAGATGTTACGTCCTAAAGAACCAAGAATATATATGTTCATGGTCTAGAGTTAGGTGCTTAATAAGTGTTTCTTAATTGATTCATAATGCAAATTTAGTAAGACACCAGAATATCATTCTAGCTTTGCAAGAACAAATGCTTCCATGTCCCTTGTTTCCTCTCTTGAAGACACCCCAGATACAAAAATCTTACTGTTCCCCATTTCTGCTTCTGCCTTGTTTTTCTGGGCTGTTTTTAAAGCAGTATAAGTCAAGTGTGACAGGGAATTCCAAGGCAGAATCTGAAGGTGGTGAAGGTTTGTTTTCTACACTCCATGCTTGGGATAGCAGCATGCATGTATTTTTTTTTTGAATTTTTTTAAACCCTTAACTTTTGTGTATTTGGTTCCTAGATGGAAGAGTGGTAAGGGTGGGCAATGGGGGTCAAGTGACTTGCCCAGGGTCACACAGCTGGGAAGTGTCTTAGGCCAGATTTGAACCTAGGACTTCCCATCTCTAGGCCTGACTCTCAATTCACTGAGCTACCCAGCTGTCCCAGTATGCTTGTATTTTTCCAGAAGCAGATGACTAGAGCAGAATGGAGCTCTTATTCTACCAATCCTTTAATATCCTTTAAAATATATATTTATATTTGTATATTGTATAATTGTATTCTAAAACCAAACCTCGTACTATACACAGCAATCTATCTCTTCTCTACTACTCAGAATCTGCACATCTTAATCAATCAATCAATCAATCAATCAACCAATCAATTAATCAGTCAATAAGCATTTATCCCTTTGAAAGTAAGGATTATTTCATTTTTGAATTTATATTCTAGCAGCAAGAAGAGTCCCTGGAATATAGTACATAACTTAATAAATGCTTTTTTTTTCTTTTTTAAAGCCCTTACCTTCAGTCTTAGTATCATTTTTAAGACAGAAAAGAGGCAAGAGTTAGGTAAATAGGGTTTAGTGACTTGCACAGGGTAACACAGTTAGAAAGTATCTCAGGTCAAAGGTAAACCCAGGTCCTCCCAATTCTAGGACATCTACTGTGCTACCTTGCTGCCCTAATCACTGTATTTTAAAAATTAAGTACCAATATTTGTTGGGTACCGATGATATAAAGACAAAATTGAATCAATTCTGCTTTCATGGAAATTATGCTCTATTGAAGGAGACCATATAAGCAGAGGTGTGTGCTAGAGCCAGGTCATTCTGGCTTGTGAGAGCTATTTGTTAAATTTTACATGTGAGCATTTATATCTCAGAAATCTGCAAATGGCCACAGTTCTGAATTGGCTTAGTGTTTTGTTCATTGTCTAAACCTGAGAAAGTGATGGAGAAATGTTAGTAATACACATTAGGGGGAGCTAGGGTGGCTTAGTGGATTGAGAACCAGGCCCAGAGACAGGAGGTCCTGAATTCAAATTTGCCTTCAGACACTTCCTAGCTCTGTGACCCTGGGTGAGTCACTTAACCCCTATTGCCTAGCCCTTATTGCTTTTCTGCTTTAAGGGGCAAAAGGGGTTTTGATTGGGTGAATTTAATTTAATTAAAAGTTTTGGTTGCCAGGGAATTGAATAATTATCAATCCCCAATTAAAGAATAACCTCAAATCAAAATGACTTTTATGGAAGTTTATTTACAAATGTGGAGAGGAAGAGGAAATAAGGAAATGAGAGAGGATAAGATAAGTAATCTAACATACTAGGTAATTTGCTCAGATGCCCCTAGTTTAACTCAGACAGATCTAATTAATCCTCAGCTAAGGGAGGTTTGGCCTTGAGCCCAGGTCAAGAGGGCTGGAGGGTCCTGGAGGGGAATGAAGCAAAAGCTTCAGTAGCAGAGTCTCTTTTGAAAGGGAAGTTCCTTAAAAGAAATTCACGAAGATTCAGTCTTTATACTCACCATGTGGAATTCCAAAGGAAAGATTTAAGAACAGTATCTCGAAGGTTTCAGGGTCCCAGCTCCAGAGCTCCTCCAAGTCCAAGTCACAAACAAGAAGAAGAGAGGCCGAGCTCACTGAACTCTCTTTTAAAGGGACTTCTTTTGCATTACTTCCTGTGCCTTCCTCTTAGTTTACGTGTCCAATCACAACAGACCCCTTTCTTAGGATTTCCCAGGAGATAGTAAATTCTGATTTGTTACTCACTCTAGCACATGTGAGTCACAGATCTCCCAACTTGTGAGTTAAGTGGAGATGTTTTCACCTTTGGTGATTAATTCTAAAGATGGGCAGGGTAGATTTAATCTAATTATCACACTGCCTTGGAATGAATATGCAGCATTAATTCTAACAAGGAAGGTAAGGGTTTAAAAAATAATGCAGATTAAACTGAAAAGTGTGTCCTGAGTATTTGCTGCCCCTCTCCTTACCCCCAGACAGTCATTAAACATTTATTGGCATATTGATGCATATAGAGATATACAAAACAACTACAAGGTTTTGTTTTTGTGGAGGGGAATGTGGAAAGGGTGAATAAATGGCAGCCAAGAGGATAAAGAATGACTTCCTGTAGAAATTGGTGTTTTCACTGAACTTGAGGGAAACTGGAAATTTAAAAATCTAAAATTTTAATTAAATTTAGGTGAAAAGATAGCATATTCTGGGTATAGCAGATATTTTGCTCAGTGTCTCAGAGACAGGAGTGAAGGGCAACAAGAAGACCAGTTTGGTTGGACCATAGAGTACATAGAGTACTATGTGATAATATTGGAAAGGTAGATTGGAACCAGATCAACAAAATACTTTTCATTTGACCCTAGAGATAATTTATCATTGTTCAGTCATTTTAGTCATGTCTGACTCTTCAAGACCCCATTTGGGGTTTTCTTGGCAAAGATACTCGCATGGTTGCCATTTCCGTCTCCAACTCATTTTACAGATGAAGAAGCTGAAGCAAACAGAGTTAATTGACTTGCACAGGGCCACACAGCTAGTAAGTGTGAGGACAAATTAGAACTCAAGAAGATGAGTCTTCCTGACCGCATACCTAGCATTCTATTGGTTGAGCTACCTACCTATCCTCCTAGAGGTAGTGGAACACTTATACTTAGCTGTGTGACCTTAGGGAGGTTGATTTTTCCTTATGGATACAAGGTTTGATGAAGCAATTTCTACTATTTCTTCCAGCTCTACAGGTTCATGATCCTAAGAGGAAGCATGTCTGGGTCATGGTTCATTTTCTAACTGGTTAGAGATGCTAAGGGCAGTGTGGTATGATAGAACAAAGTGGATCTGGGTTGAATTCTGGTTCTACCACTTAGGCAAATAACTTAACCTTGTTGGACCTCACTCAGTCTACTCATTTATAAAATGAAGACTTTAAACTAGTTGAGCTTTGAAATCATGCTCTGGAATTTAAAACCAAAATCACATTCATACCCTTTTCTATTATTCTTACCCATTATCCTGATGCAAAAACTTACCCCTGCTAGACTGGTCTTGCTGTTCTTGACAAATAACGTCCTACCCTTTATCTGGATGACTTTGCACTAGCTCTTCTTCATGCCTGATACGATCATCCCCCTCATCATTCAGAGCTCTTTTCTTCCTTCAAGCCTTTGCTCAAACTCACCTTAAGTTCAGAAGCCTTTCCCTGTCTCCCCCCAAAACAAAGGGCTTCCCCTTTAAGGTTTCTTTGTATCTATTCTGTATGCATTTTTCTCTATATCTATGACCCGGACATTAAAATATAAGCTTCTTGAAGGTAGGACCTGTTTTTGCTTTTGCTTTGTATTGCCAGTCCCTAGAACAATTTCTAGGACATTGGACATGGACTATCCCTCATGATTTCCTTGGTAAAAGGAAGTCCTAGATCAGTGATTCCCAAAGTGGGTGCTGCCGCCCCCTGGTGGGTGCTGGAGAGATCTAGGAGAGTGGTGATGGTCACAGGTGCATTTATCTTTCCTATTAATTGCTATTAAAATTAAAAAAATTAATTTCCAGGGGTGCTAAGTAATATTTTTTCTGGAAAGGGGGTGGTAGGCCAAAAAAGTTTGGGAACAACTGTCCTAGATGATGAAATTCTTTCTACCAATTCTAGTCAGCATCTTCTCTGAAAATTCTAAATTACACTTTAACAACTACCTAGAAAACTGAGAGGCTATTATTTACCCAATGTCATACAGATAGTAGTATGTGTCAGAGGGAGAATTTGAATTCAGGGATTACTGGCCTCAGACATTTGCTAGTTCCATCAACCTAGGTAAGCCATATAACCTCTGTCTGCCTTAGTAAAATGGGGATAATAATAGCACCTATGTTCCAGGGTTATTATGAGGATCTAATAGGATAATATTTTTAAAGTGCTTACTACATTGCCTCGTCTTCCTTCCTTCCTTCCTTCCTTCCTTCCTTCCTTCCTTCCTTCCTTCCTTCCTTCCTTCCTTCCTTCCTTCCTTTCTTCCTTCCTTCTTCTTTCCCTCCATTAAGTTGACTGATTAATCAATCCCATGATCTTGTTATGATTTCCCTTGTCCTCAATTTGTTCATCTATAAAATGAAAGAATTGGGTTAACTACCCTCTGAGCTCTCTTCCAGCTCTAGATCTAGTATAGGATGGGTGTGGACAGTAAAATTCAAGTACCAATTTAGACAATGATCAGTTATGTGACCTTAGGCAAGTCACTACTATCATCCAGGTCTCAGTGTTGTTCCTTGCATTGTTGTTTCTGGACCAGGTGCTACATCAGGTCCCTTCCAGCACTAAGATTTAATGATTCAGTCGTTTGGGTTGAAGCCATCAGCCTTACAGGGGCTATGTTATAACTTCTCAGAAAATAGAATTTTCTGCCCTTGGTGAATGATAGAGTAGTTTCAGCTTATGAGGGACTGTTGGAGGGGTCCAGAGAGGAAAAAAAGTGAGTCAGGATGCTTTATGTGACATGGAATTGTTGGAAACCTTCCTCCATCTCCTTCCAGCATGGCCTCTGAAACAATAGACACAACTTCTGTGTCATTCCTTTCCAACTAAAGCCCTTGGGCAGAGGGGAGGGAAAGAGGAGGGAGAGAATTCTCCATAGAACCCTTTGCATTTTCCAAACAGACCATGAGAAGTGCAGCAAAATATTTTCTTCATTTGATTTTGTGTTGGCGAAACGGAATCTTTCATTAGCAGATTGAATACAAACAGCCCCCACCGTCTGCTCCAGTAATTTCCAAAACAAGATTTACATAAATTTAACTTTGTAATCTTGTGGTTATATTTCTGCATTAAAAAAAGAGATGACAAATAATATGACATGTTTCAGAATCTCATGTGATGAGATGCTATCAGACTCTTGACAAACACCTGCTCAAGGGTAGGGGCTTTTCAGATATTATCTTTCCTCCTTTCAGGATCTGGATATTGAGGCATGTCCCATGTATGACCTACTGAAAGCCACAAGAGCATAGTTTTGGAGCTGGAAGAAATCTCGAAGACCATCTAATCCCACTGCCTCCTTTTTACAGATAAGGAAACTGAGGCCCAGACAGTCAAATAGGCTATTCCATAGTGCTTGATATATAATTGCTGCTTTGTTGACATTTAATTGTTGCTACAGGTAGGCTGCTACAGATAGGAAGTAACTTAGCTAGGATTTGAACAATTCCAGGACCTCTGACTCCAAATCTTATGCTCTTTTTCACTGTAATTCCCTCCCTATCACTGTCCCACCCCTCTGCTTCCTTTCTGATCTTTATTTCATATGAGACATTTTCTGGGATTAATGCTTTTTGATCCCTGAAAGTGAATTGAAAAAAATGGGAACTGGTGTAGTGATAAAAGGAGAAACACTTGTAAGTTGGAAGTCCCAAGGGTAAATCTGCTTCTGACTTTTGGCAAGATGTTTCATCTTTTTAGATTCCAGTTTTCTTATCTATAAGATGGAAGCTATGATACTCGCTGTATCTACCTTACAGCTGTGAAGTACCTACAGTGTAGGAGGGACTGGGAAAAAAAGACCATGAAACAGGACCTCCCCTGAAGGAGCTTACAATCTAGCACAGCTAGATGATGAATTCACAAACAATACCAAATGGGTTCAAGGCAATTGTGAAGAGAGGGGACAGCTGCAAGTAGGGTTTCCAGAAAGACTCCATGTAGAAGGCAGATTCTGAATGGAGCCTTAGAGGAAGCTCTTGGGGATTCTTGGGGAAGTGCTTCAGGAATGTGGATCCTTTTGTTGGAGCTGGATGGATGTGGATCAAAGCATACTATCTTTCACATCAGTGTATTTAAGGTTTTATTTTGTGGTTTTGGTTATGTATGAGTGTGCTCTTACAAGGATAAAATTTTACATGATAATAAAACTAGAATTTAAAAAAGGAATGTGGATTCTTTTTCATTTATTCAAAAGGTATTTGCTATTTCAAGAATTAAGATTTTATCTTCCACCTTAAAAGCAAACCCAGCTTTTAAGTTCTTAATGCCATAGTTCATTCACTCAGCCAATATTTATTGGCTACCAATGCTGTGCTAATTTCTTTGTTTCTTTGGTGAAAAGATTGTTAGGAGAGAAAAGTAATCAATTCAATGGATTTTCAAATATCACTGCCATGGATGACAAAGAGCTTAATTCTTATTTGATGAGAGAAGTCAATAGAATTGAAATAAATAATATCATTTTCAGATGAGGAAACTGAGGGCCAGGAAGGTTAAGAGATGTGCCTAAGATTATTCTAGTGAATGGGAAAGCCTTCATCCAATTTTAGGTCCTTCGATTCCAAATCTAGGACTCTTTCCTCTGCACATGCTGCTCATTAAACTAGTGAATGAATAAAACACATTTATTAACGTAATAGGGGTTTAGTGCATGTGCAGAATGCCCAAGGCAAAGACTCACATGGCATTCATACCACATCTTGCCATGTGCTTGATGGAACCAATTCTGTGTTGAAAATGAGCTAAGATGAGCCTTCTTGCTCCAGAGACTCCAGAGAAGGTAGAGAACAGAGTTTTAAGAAATATTTGTAGATTTGTTCTTGCTATATCTTTGAAGTAAATATCCTTTTGTAAAAAGGTAATCAATATTAAGGGATTCAGTGGAACTGGTCCCTAACAGTGGGGGGACATAGCTGGTGTTGAGATGATAGTAGTAGAAAATAGACACCCGTCAGACCCTTCAGGTTACCCTATAATGTTCATGGGCAAGAGCCCTGGCTACATTAATTACTTACTAGGTAACAAGCCTAGATTAAGGAAGGCTCATCTTCCTGAGATCAAATGAGGCCTCAGACACTTACTTGCTGTGTGACCCTGAGCAAGACACTTAATCCTGTTAGCCTCAATTTCTTTATCTGTAAAATGAGTTTGGGAAAGAAATGGCAAGCCATTCCAGTATCTTTACCCAGAACACCTCAAAATAGAGTCATAAAGAGGCAGAAAGGATTGAACAACAACAACAAAAATGTGACAAGTACCACATTAAGTCATGGAAACAAAGTCCAAAAGCAAGACAATACCTGCCCTCAAGGAGCTTACATTAAAAGGGGGAGAAGATACATATAAGGGACCAAAATCTAGGAGAAAGGGTTATGGTTTGAAGAGCCAAAGGAATGGTAAATGGAGCCATGGAGGAGTTGATTGACATTCACATTTTCAGAAGCAGAGCTTGTATTGATTTGATTATGATTCCAGACTTGGAATCAAGGCTTCCCAAGTGAATTAGCTTGCCCAAAGAAACATTAAGTGGCAGAATCAGACTTTGGAACATAAATTTTTTTGATCATAAATCCTTCATTCTTCTATTGTTCCCAGCTATGTCCTTAGAAGTAAAAAATATCTTCTACCTTGACAATTGTGGTTACATAAAATCCTGAATTTACAAATCGGATAAATGAGGAAGGACTAACTCCCCTTCCATAGTGGAATGGATTGCCTCATTAGGTAATGAGCTCCTCACCACTGGAGGTCTTCGAGCAAGGGTTGTATGACAACTTTTGGGGAGTGTTGTAGAAGGGATTCTTATTCAGATATGGGTTAGACTAGATAGCTTTGAGATCTCTTCCAATTCTGATGTTCTATTATCTTTGTGGCAATGATTAATAATAATAGACAGGAATAATAATGCTTATTCTATCTACCACACAAGGTTATTCCATTCATCAAATGAGAATATGTATGAAAAGTGCTTCCTAAACCTTAAAGGGATCCATATACACGCATCTTTTCTATATCTATATACATCACATATATATGTAAACAAGCATTGGTAGTTACACGGTCCCCGGAGACCAATTATTACAATGGATGTGCGCTATCCGAGAGGGGAAGGAGAACCAAGGTTGGCCTTATTCTGTGAACACCCCAGAGTATTAGTTTATCTGAATAGCTAACTGGCACCATGCAAAGGGCAGAGGACTATTATATTCTGAGGGAGAGTGAGATTCCCATTGGAGAAGAGAAATATGAGTAGTTGTAGAAGGGGATCCCTAGGGCAATGTGAAGACATAACTCCCACAATCCAGAGTGGGAGATTTTACTGAGATATGGGAGTGAGCATTAAGGTAGAGGAATTGGAGATAAACTCTCTATACCCTCCCCCCTCAACCCCCAATTTTGCCTGAGGTCAGTTCTATTCCAATCTTTTTAAAAAAATCTGTATTAATGGAAAAATCCTTTTTAAGATTTTTCCCTGGGAAAAAAAACTCTCCATATTTATTTTCAGAGTGAATACATCTCCCCTAACCCCCAATTACTTCATTCCAATAACTGCATTAATTTCCTCTTACAATTCACCATCCTTAGCAGTGCTGCGCTATGTGTGTGTTTCCAGAACAAAGGGACGGAGAAATAGCAATTGCCATGCTCCTATCATTACTGCTCTGTGAGGCTTCACTCCTTTCTTCATGTAGGGCACACCTTGACACCTGCATCATGTCAGCGTACAGTGTCTCTCTTCTCTTCCCCTCCCCGTCCCCTTTTTTAAACATATGGACTATTAGGTATACATGCTCAGGGATTTAAATTGCTCCACATTTCCAAGTAAACACACACTTCAGGCTCTAACAGATGCACAAGTCCACTTTGGGAGAGATGCTTTATGGATGCAGGAGCATCCTGACAGCCTTTATAATCGTGTTTCCTCGTCTGCTCATGTGGCGTACACCTGTGCTAAGTTGGCAGTGCTTTTGGGTATGGGTGGGAGCAGCCCCAGTTCAGAGCAAACCTCAGTTCTTTGTTCCTACAATCACAATATTTCCCATTGTTTTCCCCTTGGATTTTAAAAAGTAGGTCCTTAACATTTTGGGAACCTCATTCTGCCCTTTGGTTAAGGTAATAAATACTGACACAAAGAAATCAACTTGACTCAGAGTGCCTCGATAGGATTTTCTAGGACTTAAGCGTGGGCTCTACAACAACGAGATGTAAAAGGTCTTATGAGCTTCAGGTGGAACAATCACCGAACGATAAAACTTGGGAAGACGTCAGAGCCAACTTGTTAATATGATGAATTGTAGCTCATTGTACTTAGAGGTTGTAATGAGTCGTCTTGGTGGAGAGGAGCATCCAGGAAGGGAGATGCTGTTTAAAGTTGTTGTTGCTGGCATTCTAGTCCTTCCCAAAGTTCAACAGCTGATGCCTCTAGTGGGTTTTAAACAAACATCTGATACTCGAATCTGGGGAAGATAAGAAAAGAACTTTCCAAGGCTAACAGACTACTTCTTGACTTTTCAAAATGGTTAGCAGAAGGTTAATTAGCATAGAAAATGTTGAAAGATATAAACAAGTTCTCATTTTTATTTTCTGGCATAAACGACATTATGTTCCTCTATTATAATTTACGGCATCATGATCTATCAGACACCATTATCCACAAAAGTGCAAGGGTTTCAAGAGCCTGATGCTTCTGGGAAACAGAGCTGAGAGAGGCTGGGTTTCATTTCTGGACTCCACTGCCCTAAGTCATTCCTCCTGGCTGGGGATGGGGATGGGGAACCAGACACAATGAGCTTAGTTTTCTCCTTCTCACTGGGTGAATGTCAATGTTTGGAAACACCAAGTTCAAGGGACCCCAGAAGCTAACTCATCCAAGCTATACCTGCATGGGAATCCCCTGTACATTCCCTTCAGATATCCTATCTTTATTTCAAGATCTCCTTTTATGGGAACCCCAGTCTTTCTTTTTTTTTTTTTTTTTTGGACAGCTCTCCACTTAGCCAAATCCTCTTTATGACAAGTCAAATTCAGCTGTTAGGGTCCATGGCCCCTTTGTATTTATAAAGTACTCTTCTTACAATAACAGGTTGAAGTGGACAGTGATCTTAACAATTTAGGGAGCCCATTGGGAGGAAATATCTCTACCAATGTAGAATGGCTCCTTTATAGACGATGGTCTTGGAGAGTTACCTGGGGCACCGAGAGTTCCGTGCTTTGTCCAGGACCATACAGATGATCTCTATCAATGGTGGGGCAGGAACCTATGTCTCCTTCACTTCAAAGTAGGCTCCATACCATGCTGCCTCTTAGTTCAGGTATATTATCTTCATTTTAAATATAATGACAGCTCATGTTTATGCAGTTCTTTGCAACTGGTTTACCTTAGAACAACTTTGGAAGGTAGGTAATAAAAGTGTTATTTGTTATTCCAAATTGGATGAAGCTATAGGGTGGCTGGCAGAGTGGCCAGATTGCAGGGCTTTCAAACCCTGCCACATAAGGGCTGTGTCACCCTGGGGAAAATCACTTTGCCTCTCGGTGCCTCATGCAACTTCTCTGCTAAGTCAGAAATGGATTGTAATCTGGTACCCCTTCTGAGAATTTTAGACACCCACACACACTTTGATTGATGGAGTCATAAGCAGTCACTTTTCTACACCCCCCCCCCTTCCAAAACCTCAGGCCAGGGGATTTAGAGGGTCCCTAACATCATTCGTGCAACAAAGCATTTGTCAAGCTCCTATTATGTGCCAAACACCAAGCTACGGGCCAGGGTTACAAATGCAAAGAATGAAACAATCCCTACTGTCCAGGAACTTACATAAGGAATGACTGGTTAGGAGAGGCAGGTGGTAAAGGACAGAGAAGTCATTGCTGATGAACTTAGTCTTCCCTTATGACTCATCCCAGCCAGGGGTACACAGCCATTTTGTACTTTGTCTCTTTCATGAATTGCTATGGCCAAAGAATCCCAAACCACATGTTCCCAAATATTTTTCATCATGATTCCCTGTGCCCTTTCCTGATGCTGCTGAGTCTCTCCAGACTTGACTTGCTGGTCCTTGGATGGCAGACACAGCCAGTCAGCAGGACCATAACAAAGCCTTTCTGGCATGGTGGAACCTCCCATTGCTTGTCCTTGGCTTACCTTGGCTTCTGTTCTCCAGAGTCACCTCTATTTTGCAATAAGACTCCAAAGGAGGACTTTTATGGGGAAGAACATCCACTGGATATTCTGAAAATGTATTTCATGACCAAAATGTTTTACTATAATGGAGTGCAGTTAGCAGAGACAATTCAAAAGTCACAAAATGTGGTGGTTTTTTCTCAAAGACAAAAATTTTGGCTATCTGAAAACTTTTGTGTTTGTGTCATGGTCTCTTTTAACACTTCGTAAAAGTATGTGGATTTCTCAGAAAAATATTTTTTAAATAATTGAAGGAAATGCTAGATTTCAGTGAGAGGCCAGTAAAAATACAGATGGAGCTGGGTAAAAGAAGCCTATGCAAGCCAGGGCAAGCAATGGGAGAGTTTACCATGCTTTGACTTAGCTGGAAGAAACATAATGGCATGAAAAAAACCTTTTTTTTCCATTAAACTCATCCTCAATATTTTGTGGCATGATAACATACACATGTCTTCTCGGTAGCCTAGTCTTCTTTTTTTCAGGAAGCTAGAAGACACTGGCTACTGTAATAGTTAAAATTGGTTTTGGTCAAACTAAGAGTTTTAAAAATTGTGGTCACCGTTTATAAAAATTAACTCGTCATGAGGCTGTTAGTAGAGTTAGTAGATTTATTACAGCAAGGTAGAGATAATAAGGGGGGAAATATAGGAAGGAAGTAGAAAATATTTCCTAACTATTCCCTAAGTCTGGATCCGAGTGTCTCACTGAAGAGAGCATCCCACCAAACATAGGAGAAGAACCGAAAGGCCAGTGTCTCTGGCCAGGGTCTCCTCAATCCAAGGGAGTCACCAAAGCTGAAATCCTTGAGCCACCAATGCAGAATCTCCAATGCAGAATGAAATCCAATGCAGAGATATCCACGTAGCAGAATCCCTCCAATGCAGAAGTCTTCCAGTGCAGAAGAAGTCCAACACAGAAACTCTAATGCAGAATCCTTCTTTCAGCAAGAGTCACCAATGCAGCAGAAATCCAAGGCAGAAGAATCAGAATGCCCTTGACTGGCTTTTATAAGCAATTTTCTCCACATTACTTCCTGTCTCTCTGGTTTCTACTTCCTTTCACTGTGGGCTGGCTAATCACATCTCAGGAACCAATCATGGTTTCTTAATTTGCCCTCTGGGCAGTGCCTGTGCATCCACCTCTGCTGAGGGTGTGAACTTTTATCAAAAGGATCCTCAAGTTCCTGACTGATTAAATTAAAAAGGGTGGAGCACTCCAAGTACTTGAGTAAGTTAAGATAAAAAGTCCCTTTCACATTACTTAAAGAGAACAAAGGATATAGTATTTGCTAAAGCTAGCAAGACCTCAGTCCAATTGCCTCATTTTACAAATGAGGAAACTGAGGAAGTGACTTGTCCAGGGTCACAGAGGGGATAAGTGCCAGAATAAGGATTTGATTCCAGAGCCTGCAATTCTCTTTCTAGTGTTTTAATTGTAGCATGCTGATGATTTAGGTTGATGGAGAAGCAGTAGGGATGGAATTAGGTGAAATCAGTCAGTCAACAAGAATAAATTGAGTGCTTACTTCCAGTTAGTTGACTTGGTAGATAGAATGTGCGGCCTGGAGACAGGGAGACCTGAATTCAAATCTGGCCTCAGACATGTACTAGCTATGTGGCCCTGGGCAAGTTATTTAATCCTGTTGGCCTCAGTTTCCTCATTTGTAAAATGAGCTGGAGACAGAAATGGCAAGCCACTACAATATCTCTGCCAAGAAGAATCCCCAATAGGGTAATAGAGAGTCACACGTAGCTGAACAGCAATAATATGCCAGACACTTTGCTACATGCTGGGATTAAAAAACAAGGCAAAACTAAAATCTCTTTCCCCCCCACATTCTAAGAGCTCGGGAAGACAACAATGAGAATTGATGATGTAGGCACTTTGTAAATGGAAGGTAATCCCATAGGTAGGAGACAACAGTGACAGGGATGGGGAAAAGCCACCTGAAAGAGTACCAGATTCAAATGACTTGGCTTAAAATTCTTACTCTGCCACTTAATATCTTATGTGATCTTGGGTAACTTACGTTATTTCTATGGGCCTCAGTTTCCCTCATGGAAAAATGAAGGAAGAAAGCTAAGTGACCTATAAGGTCTCTTCCCTCTCGAAACCCAAGGATCCTAAGGCAGAAATAAGGATTCAAAATATATTAATATAAGTACTAATGAGAATATTTTGTTATCGTCTTGCAAATTCTGCTGGTCTTTCTTTGCCCTTACTTCTGAAGATTAGCTGGTGGTGGGAGTGGAGGGAGCTATTATGAAAGGAAGAATTCTGATCTCCTACCACCTTCAGCAACTATTGTTAATCACAGAGATTTTCACCCTTATTTATTACAGGAACAGTGACTCATTCAGAGTTACAAAGCAATCAGTGGTAAAGTTAATTGGAATCTAAATCAAACATTCCCCTCTTCCTTCAGCAATTCCTTGATGTTTAGAGAGAAAGTCCACTTTAATCAAGTCTGTGCTGATTTTAGGAGAGAGAGACAGAGAGAAGGAAGAAGAAATAATTTGCAAGTCACCAAAAGGTGATGCTTACATTCAGTTCATCTTCTTTCAAGTTTCAGGTTTGGGTCTTAAATATCTTTGGTCCAAGGGAAAGAGGTGTAGCAGCAGTTATAGATCCCCTGTTGGAATCTTTGGCAGGAGCCAGAGAGATAATTATTGAGAAGTGCTTAAGAATGAGCATGGTCCAAGCAAACCTTGAAATTTGCTTGTATATCCTTGTTGGGCAAGAGATGAAATACCATTATGAAGATCATAATCATGGGGTTTAATTTTTTACAAACTATTTTCACAGGGACTCCTAAAAACCATAAAAGTGAAAGCATCAGAACTCTTAGTGAGGAAGTTGCTTTAGTGACAAAGGTTTGCACCTTTTCTAAAACTTGTATAGTTTTAAGAAATCACTTAAGAGATGACATATAGAAACAATTTTTTTTTCCTGGAATTTCATAAGTGCTCAAATTTTGAAAGTTTTGCATTTTATATCCAGACCCCAAGATAATATAATTTACTATGGCAAGAGTTTTTGGTCAATGGAGGAGCTTACTTTACTGGAATAATTGTAGTTGGTGACACAAAGCTGCATAGAAATATCAGTCCAGGTTGTATCATGATGTAGTGGATAGAGGGCTAGATTTGAAGTAGTGAAGATTTGGGATTGAATCCTGCCTCAGACATTTATTAGTTGTGTGACTCTGGAAAAGCTATTTAACTTCCCTGGGTCTTATGAGTTTCCTCATTTGAGGAAGATGTGGGATGAGTTACTGATTTCTAAGGTCTCTTCTAACCTTAACTCTATTATCCACAAATTAAATCCTAAATCTAAGATCCGTGAAATCTATAATCTCATCCATTTTGTATTCCTTCCTCCAGTATAGCTTGATGTCTATCCATGCCTTCTGATCCTCCTGTCTAATTCTAGTTTGTGTTTTCCTATAAATCTTCTATTTTTCCTCTTGACTTTGTTTTATTGTTTCTTAATGTCTCATGGAGTCATTAGCTTCCACTTGAACAAGTCATATTTTTAAGATATGATTTTTCTTTGATCAAGTTTTGTACTTCTTTTACATTTGGCTAATTCTGTTTTTTTAAAAGAGTTAGTTTCTTCAGTTTTTTGTGCATCTTTTACTAAGTGGTCAAATCTATTTTTTATAATTTTCTTTCTTTCTTTCATTGTTCTTAGTCTCTGCCCCCCTCCTCACCATTTTTCCTCTACTGGTCTTATTTGATTAAAATTTTTTTTCTCTTTTAAAAAAATCTCTTTTTTTGGCTCTTCTGGGAATTCTTTTTGGTCTTTTGTCCAATCTACATTTTACTTTGAGGCTTTGCTTGTAGAAGTTTTTAAGTTTGTCTTGAGATTCTCTGTTGCCATAGTAGCTTTTTATGGACAAGTTCTTTTTATTGTTTCTGTTTACTCATTTTTCCAATCAGTTCTTAACTATGAACTTACTTTAGATTTGAGCTCTGCTCATTTCTGGGGGTGGAAAGAGAGGTGTGAGAAGGCCATTGTCACAAGTTTCAGGCTTTTCCACCCTGCTCTTTTCATAGCTAGTTCCTAGAGTCTATAAATTTTAGGTGTTTCCAAGGTAGATAGGTGGCTCAGTGGATAGAGTGCTGGGCATGGAATCAGAAAGACCTGAGTTCAAATATGGCCTCAGACACTTACTAGCTATATGACTCTGGAAAAGCCACTTAATCCTGTTTGCCTTAATCCACTGGAGAAGGGAATGGCAAACTACTCTAGTATCTTTGTCAAGTAAACTCCACAGACAGTTCTGATGTGCTTTGATCCATGAGGTCATGAAGAGTTGGACACAAATGAACAACAAGAACTAGATAGCATGATCTTGGGAGAGATGGGGATCACTGATCTCCCATTCTATATTCTGGTTCTTACCCATAGTTTCTGCTCTGATGACCACAGTCCTCTCCTTACTAGAACTTTGATCAATACTCATATAGGACCCCTGCTCCTTTGTAACTGCAAGCATTAGCCCTCTTCTCTGTCCTGGAATTTCAAGCACTAAGTGGGGTTCCCAGTCCCTCTCAGCCTTGGAACTGTAACCCCATTCTAGGGACCTTATTCTTTTGGAATTGCAAACACTCCTTTTCACCCTGGCACTTTGACTTATCATAATGGTCGATGAAATTACCACAGGCTGCCTTATGCTGCTCCCAGTGCCAGCATGGTTGCTTTATAGTCTCTTTCTTTCCCACATCAGTCTCTGGGCAGTGAGAGCTCCCAACAGTGTTGTTGTTGTTGTTGTTGCTACTGCTTCCAGGGCTTAGAACAAGATTTATCAATCACTCTCTGTTCCTGGTCAGTGCAATTCCAGTGCCACAGATCTCTCCTTCTAATCTTCTAAGTTGTCCTGGACTCAAAAAATATCTCAACTTGACCTTTTATAAACTACTATACTCCAAAATTCAATTTGACACATTATTTTAGAGTTATTTGAAGGGGAATATTGTGTGAGTTCATCTAGAATGTTCTCTTTATCCTGTCACCTTGGCTTTGCTTCCCATTAATCCATTGTAGAAAATTCTTTCAATACATGGGAGGTTTTTGGTTGATATTTTTGGACACCAATATAATATCCAGTATCTGTTAGAATGTTTCTCTCTCTCTCTCCTTTTCTGGTTCTACATGTTCTTTCATGATATAGGCACACCTCCTTTTCTAGTTCTACATGTTCTTTCATGATATATGCTACTTCTTGAGCACAAATCATTGTTGGTAACATGCTATAACTTATTTTTACCTACCATGAGCCTTTTCATTAATTAATCACAATTTTCCCTCTACCATCTTAATCCTATTGAAATGTTAAAAATTCTGTGATTTGTAGCCCTATAGAATCATTGGGAGACTATCGGTGTTATAGAAATATGAGTTCTTATGGCAAAGAGTAGCCTGGAACGATGAAATCCAACTGTTTGGTATCATTGAAATCATGACACAGTCTTCCTAAAGTGATCTGACCTCTTCTCTTTTTCTTTTTCTTCTTCAAGTTTGGACTGAGCTCATTGTCCTTTGTCAGTAACTGACTAAGATGCATGTACTCCAGGGCTCACTGAGTTGGTTGCCTTTTCAACAGCCTGACCTAAAGTTAGCCATTGTCCAACTAGGACATCTCCTCTACAATAATTATATGGATGAATGAGTTTATATTACAGACTGTTGGATTCTGCCGACTTTCCTCCTAGAGTTAGTAGAGGGACAAGTGAAGGGTATTCTACTCTGAAGAAATTCTAGGGTTCAAGGTATTAAATTTGACAGTAGGACCTGAAAGCAGAAAGCTATTGCAGCCAAGAGACCTGGTGTAGTCAACTCAGTAGTTCAAGGCTATTCAGCTGCCAGGCAGGAAAGAGACAGATTACCAGAACTGCATCTGGGCAGATCAGATGGAATTTATGAGTCAGAGACATTCTTGGAAACCAGGGAGGCAAATGAGGATAAGGGAGATTGAGTCCAATGTTCCAAAAGCCAAGAGACACATCTAAGGAGAGAAGTTTGGGGCAGGAGGTCAGCAATAAGCATGGAACAAGCTGAGAACGGAGGGTCCAGGATGCAGAGAGACAGGTGCAATTGACATTGATGGGGTCTCTTTGTGCCCATCTGCCTTTGGAGGGTCCTGAATGACTCTCCTTTTATACTCTTTAAAGGGGCTTTGGTGGGCTGGGATCTGACACTAGCTGGGCTCCAACAGATGGAGCAAGAGAGCACAGCCCAGGGAACACATCTCATCCTTTAGACCAAGCCAGAGGTCTTGCTTCCCAGCTCAATACTCACTGGTATATTTTCCAAAATGTAGTCCACACACTTTATATTAATTTCTTTTGTTGGCAGCTTCTGACAGGCTCATTTGATGACACCAGCTTTCCTGCAGATACTCAGGTGCATACCCAGGAGAGGCTGGGAAACAGTGGGGGGACTCTACTTGTTTGCTGATCCTGAAAGACTCACTCTGTGCCCCATTGCTTTCTCTCGCTAAGATGATAAAACATACATGAGCTTTGACTGTCTGAAGAACAAGCCTGGATTTAGTTTTTAAGTTTTTGGATGCATTAATTTCAGCTTCTGGTATACCCAGGGCTAATTTTGTCCTCTATTAGCTTTGTCAAGGAGAAAGAATCAGCTATATCTCTGTGGTCTGGTCGATAAAAATGGCCCTGATGGAATCCAATGGTAAAGGAAGTGGTCCTTCTTCTCTGTCTCGAAGATAGACTTCACACGTCTTGTTTAAATTGACCACCCAAGAACCCAGGCATAGAGAGAGAACTAAATAGGAGGCAAGGGAAGAAGAAGGAGCTGGAGGTTCCTTTTCCCAGCCAGCTCTCTTCCCTAATTGCTTGCTCACATGGCAGCTTCCATAGCAGAAGCAGCAGCCTTTGACCTCGGCAGCGGTCCCTGTACCTGCTAACAAGGGCCAGCATAGCAGCTCCTACAGGGCCATAATGAACATGCTTGTGTCTACAGAATGAACGGTAGGAGACTGCCAATAAACCACTAATGCATAGTTTGGTGGCTGGAAAGGATGGCAAGCCTTCACTGGGGAGAAGCAAAATACAGATCTGGAACTTTGAAAAAAAAATTTTTTTTTTGGGTTATATAGCCAGGATGCTCAGAGAACAGAATTCAGAGTCTGTATGTATTCCTATGTGTGTATATATTTGAGTGGCCCTATTTGCTTACGTTTGTAGCATAAGACACAAAAGAAAGGGAAAAATTATTTTGAAGGTTGAATTTCCTTATTCCCAACTTAATGAAGAATGAGAAAGATCACCAAAGCAAAGGAACCTGGGTCCAAATCTCAACTTTGAAACTACCTGTGTGATTTTGGGCAAGTTATTGAGACTTCTTGAGCCTCAGTTTCCACATCTACAAAATGAAGGGATAACAGTTTGGATCTCTGCTCAAAGGGCTATAAAAGAGTACATACCCTTTTACCCAGAAATATGATGACTAAGTTTGTTCTCCAGTGAGAGAAAAAACAAAAAAGGAAAAGGAACTACACCAGTGATTCCCAAAGTGGGTACCACTGCCCCCTGGTGGGTGCTGCAGCAATCCAGGGAAGTGATGATGGCCACAGGTGCATTTATCTTTCCTATTAATTGCTATTAAAATTAAAAAAATTAATTTCCAGGGGGCTAAGTAATATTTTTTCTGGAAAGGGGGAGGTAGGCCAAAAAAATTTGGGAACCACTGAACTACACATACAAAAATATTTATAGCAGCTCTTTTTTGTGGTGGCAAAAAATTAGAAAGTAAAGAGATACCCATCAACTGGGGAATGACTAAGTTATAGTATATGATTATAATGGAATACTATTGTGCTATAAGAAAATGAATAGGAGGTGCTCAGAAAAACCTAAAAGACTTACATGAACTAATGCAGAATAAAGTAAGCAGAACCAGGAAAATATTGCACATAGTGACAACAATATTCTACAATGAAAAACTGTGAATAACTTAGCTGTTCTTAGGAATACAATCCAAATCAATCCAAAACAATTCCAAAGGACTCATGATAAAAAATGCCATCTGCTTCAAGAGAAAAAATGGATAGAGTCTGAATCCGGACTAAAGCAAGCTTTTTTCACTTTCTTAGTTTTTTTTTTTTATGTTCACAAAAGTATTGATATGTAAAAATGTTTTACATGACTGCATATGTAAAATCTATATCAGACTGCTTGCCATCTCAGTTAGGAGTAGAGAGAGAATTTGAGACTCAACCCTCCCCAATATTAAAAATTATATTTACATATAATTGGGGATAAATAAAATATCAATAAAAATGAAGGGATTAGACTACATGGCTTCTAGGATCCCTTTTAGAATTATAATGCTATGATACTATATAGAAGAGAAGTGAACAAGAATTTAAATAGCACCTATCATATGCCAGACACTGTCTTAAGTGCTTTACTTAATATAATTTTATGATAACCCTGTGAGGTAACTGCTGTTATTAACCCTATTTTATAGTTAAGGAAACAGAGTTCTAGCCTTCTCTCCACAGTGCTACCTATATGCTTCTGTATGCAGTACTTTATTTATAGTGTTGAATTTTTGCAAACTTTATAGTGCTACGTAAATGCACATTTATATATATACATATATATATTTAAAAGGAAGAATTTTTTTCTTTTTTCCCTTTTTTTTTTCTCTTTTTGAGTTGTTGATTCATTTTCCAGTCTGAATTTTCATGATCCCATTTTCTGGTTTTCTTATCAACATTAACAGGAATAACTTCCATTAACTTCTTTTTAACTTCTGTTTTCTTCCTCAGTTCATTTTACAGATGAGGAATGTGAGGTAAGCAGGTTTAAGTGTCTTACCCAGGACGACACACTGGTAAATGTCTGAGATCACATTTGAACTCAGGTCTTTCTGGTTCCAGGCTGGGAGCTCTAGCCACTGCATCACCTTGCTGTATTTATAGTACAAGATGTGAAACAAAGAGAACTAAATCATTTTGAAGGCGGAATCCTCTCCTTTGCCTCCCATTTCTATATATTTTATGAACCTTTTTTTTACATGTTTTCTCCTCCATTATAACGTGAGCTCTTTGAGGGCAAGGACCCTAGTTTTGCTTTTCTTTGTATCTGTAGCCCCAAATATTTAATAAATATTTGTCAAGTGACTGATTGCCTGAATGGTGATTTTAATGTTTTTTTTAAACAAGAATTCATGGCAGCAAACCAAGGTAATCTAGGTTTAAATCCTGTGTAACCTCAGGCAAGTCAATTAGCTTCCCTGGGCATCAGTTTCTCCACATGTAAAGTGAGGGGGTTAGACTAGATGGCATCTGGGGTCCCTTCAGTGCTAGATTTAGGTATGATGTGATGATCCATGGTTCATATTTATGCTGTTACTTGGTGACTTCAGTATATTAGGAAATATGACTTGGGAATAAGAAAGACTTAGTGTTTTCAGGCAAACTCAGAAGTCTCATAATTGCATTTAATGAATGCTTGTTTTTAACAATATTTTATTGATTCTAATTTCTTTTTTATGTTACTATTGATTCCTTTTAAAACAAACAAACCATGACTTTTTGTCTTAGTATCAATTTAAAAACAGAAAGGCATGGGCTAGGCAAACGGGATTAAGTGACTTGCCCAGGGTCACACAGGTAGGAAGTATCTGAGGCAAGATTTGGACCTAGATCCTCCTGACTCCAGGTCTGGCCCTCTTAACTACTATGTCACCTAGCTGCCCTACTATCATTTCCTAATGACTTCTTCCCCTAGAAATACAGCTAACAGTTATATAGCACTTTAAGCTTTGCAAAAAATTGCGCAAATATTATTTTAACAAATATTATTCATTTTTACAATATTAGAATTTCTTTTTCCTCTGGGAAGTTCCTATAATTATTATTATTCCCTTTTGACAGATAAGGAAACAAAGACAGAAATTAAATGCCTTGCCCAGGGTTGCACAGCTAGTGTGTATCTGAGGCAGGATTTGAACTCAGGCAGACCTCATGCTCTATCCATTATAGCACTTAGCTGGCTCATTGAGTTGATCCTAGGATCTGGAAGGTTCTCCTGGTGAAGCACCAACTGGCTGATCAAAGTCAGACCACGCTGTAAAGGATTTGAATCCGTCCAGATTATGTATCTGTTGTCTGAGGACTTGCCCAAGTTAGCTGTCATCAGAATGCTGGCCACCCAGAGATGGATTTTCTTTTCCACTTCAGTAACTTGGGAAACTGTTTCTTAAAGCATAGAGATATGATCAACATTAGTGGAATGAGAATCCACAGTTGCTGAAATCATGGATGCTTGAATGATTGCAGCAGCGAATATCAGATTGGATGAACTCCACTGTGGTGTGTAATAAAACTGTCTTCTGAAAAGACCATTGTATGGAAAGGCTTTGAAGAGGGTGACATTCCATGACCCAGGACTTGTCAGTTAAAGAATCATGATTAACCCTTGGTAAATGCCTTGCAGAGGTTGCTAGGGTCTTGGTCACCTGTTTCTTAGGATGGCAGAGTAGATAGAGCACTGGAGTTGAAGTCAGGGAAATATGATTTTAAATTTTCCTTCACATACTGCTCATGTGATTCTGGGCTAGTCACTTTGTGTTTTAGTTTCCCCACTTATTCCTTCCTTCTTCCCTTCTCCCTTCCCTTTCTTCCTTTCTTTCTTCCCTCCTTACTTTCTTTTTTGATCTATTGCTTTCTTTCTCCTCTCCTCTCCTCTCCTCTCCTCTCCTCTCCTCTCCTTTCCTTCCCTTCTTTTCATATATGACTAATGTGGGGAATATGTTTTATATCACTGTACACCTTTGTAATATGTTTTTTTTTTGCCTTCTTAACGGGCACATAAAGGGGAGGAGTGAAGGAGAGAATTAAAAACTTAAAATAAAATAAAGTAGAATTCATAATGTCTACATTCTACCTTTCCAGGCTTATTGCACATTGCTTGTCACACACGTTATGTTCTATCCAAAGTGGCTCTAACCTGGATGTGACATTCTTATTCCTGCTTCCATACCTAGGTAAAGGGTCTCCCCAAAGCTTGGAATGTACTACCTCCTAATTGTCCCCTTTTAGAATCTCCGGCTTCCTCTAAGGCAGAGGCACCAGAGGTTCAGGAGGTCAGTGAACTTGGATGGGGAAATATTTTACCAACTTTATTTCTATAGATTTGATTTCTTTTGTAATTCATCGTATGTCATTTTATGCATTTAAACACATTATTCAGAGAAGGCATCCATGAGGTTGAACATACCTCTGCAATCCAATCTTAAGGCATCAGTCTTTCAGGTTCTCTGTAATTCTAATGCCCTTTCTCTGAGATTAACTCTAATTTACTATCTATCCATCCATTCATCCATCTATTATCTATCCATCCATTCATCTGTAAATCCATCCATCTACATATCTATTGATCTAGTTTGTACACAATTATTTGCATGTTATATTCTAGATTAGACTTTCTACTTGTTGTAGATGCTTATTTGCATGTTATAATCTATATTAGATTAAGGGCTTCTTGAGGGCAGGGACTCCAGTTTATCCCATTTCTACTTGTTGTAAGTGGTTATTTTCATGTTATACTCCAGATTAGATTCAGAACTCCTTGAGGGCAGGGATTCCAGTTTATCCTATTTATTTCTTGTTCATGGTTGTATTCATTTGTCTTCTCTCATTTCACAGTGAGAGAGCAGGGACTATCTTTTGCCTTCACATTATATCCTTAGTGCTCAGACCAGCTTATGATTGTTGCTTAATAAATGCTTGCTGACAGATTGTTGATTGACCTCACTGTCAATGAGGTCATAGACACAAAAAAAGTCCAAGAGCGATTTTCCCAAGGTCCAGCTTAAGTACCATCTCCCATAGGAAGCCTATCCATGATTCTTCCAGTTGTGAATGTCCTCTGTTGCTGTCAGAAGTGATTCTGAATTTACTTTATTCAAATTGTTACTCTATTTGCTTTATAAATAAATTTGGTGTTTACTTACCTGTGTAGATGCTGTTTCCTTCCATAGAAAGTGGGCTCCTTGGGGAGTTGGGGCCATTTCATTGTTTACCTTTACATCCTTGGTACCAGCAGGGACCTAATCAAATGAAAGCCACCCCTAGTCACCAGAGTGTTTCTGCTGAACTTGGGTTATAGAATCACAACATCTCATCTCATCATCAATTAATATTTCAGTGCCCACTTGGAGCTGCTGCACTCTGCTAACTGCTGTTCTAGAAAAACTTAGTTTGGGAAATGCTGCCAAGCAGGCCCAGAGCTCTGGGAAGGAATGAGCAACTCATTGCTAGCCATCCTGCCAAAATCCATTTCTTTACATTTGTAGGACCCAAACTTGATCAGCACATTAAAGTCATGTAGGCGAGAGAAAGTTCTGTACTTTCAAAAGAACATTTTTATTCCAAGTTCCCGGCTAACTTTTTTCATATTTCCTTTCTAAAAAAAAATTTGTTAGAGGGTCTAGGGAGCACACAGAGGATGAGATTGCCAAATGGAGTTACATTATCGTCAAAAAATGCTCTTCACTGGGGAGCAAGACCTTCCATAAATGAAAACGTGTAAATGGTAATATTCCGACAAATTAACTGCAGGAGAAGCTCTTAGGCATAACTGTGAGCCATTATAATTAAGGATTGGGAAAATATCAGTATTTAATTAGGGCCTCTTTTCTTGGCGAAATGCTGTTGTTTTGTTGTTTCTTCAGGTGTAAACAACGAAATATACCCACTTACAAAACTTGAATAGGATCATAGCACTCGCATTAATTTGCTTAACGAGGCTTCCTTGCCTGTTTTGCTGTGCTTGATCAAAGCTGAATTTTAAGAGCATTGTAACTTCAGGGGGGTTTCTCCATTTCAGCAACACAGTACAGCTCCCTGGGTGTACCTTCTAGTGAAACACCAGGGAGGGCCTCACAATGGTATTCGATCCAACCCCATAAACACACCAACGCACGCCTAATCTAATAAGCAACGTGCCGCTCAACATTTAATGCATATTAGTTTTTTTTAAGCCCTTTGAAATCAATTTTAGAGGCAATCAAATCCCTCGTCTACAGGAAAATACTCCGACTCCATTCCTCCTCCGCAGCAAGCGGTTTCAAAATTGGTTTGTACCAGCTCAGATGCGGATTTAGAAACAAATCCACTTAGGACATGCATATTGCATGTCTCGAAGATACGCTGGAGCCCCCACTGTCTGCCACTCAAACTCCCTGCCACACATCCACTTTCGTGGCTCTCTTTATGGGGGGAGGGTGGTGGCGAAGGGAATCATGTAACTCCAAATGTTTTTTCCCGTTGTGATGGAGAAGATGAAGAATTATCAAGACTAACACTACAATTTAACGCTTCAGAGAAACAGTGTATATCATTACTCCCTCTGTAGCCAAGCACACTAATTAATATTTATTGCACCTGTCAAACCAGTAGCCATGGTCAATTCATTGTTGTGGCAGTTCAATGGGAGGCTGGACACCATATTTCTCCTTGGCAGGCATGTTTAGGTCATCAACAAAGACAAAAGCCCCTTCTCCCCAGTGGAGCCCTGCAAGTCCTCTCCTTTCTCCTGCAAAATTAAATCATTAATTTTATTTGGATTAATTTCTATCCTTGTTGGAAATAATAGTTAGGAAGGGAAGGGGGGGGTAGAAGGAAAAGGAAGGAAAGGAAATAGCTGCATTTAGGGGTAAGCCATCTAGCATTTATTAGAATCACAGCTTACAGAGCACATGACCTTTGATTTTTATCAGACATCCCTTAAAGGTCACAGAAACATGGGGGAAGTCATGGCTATAAATCCACATGAAGTTTAATCAAAGGTGGCAAGCTACCCACATTGTAAACAAGTTAATAAAAACTATTTCACTTAAAATTTTTGTTAAATAGTGTCAACAATGACAGCAAAAACAACTCCAAACAAAACAGAAGCCCAGCTTCCGTCAATAGGTAGCTGGCAAAGGATTTAATTAAGCAAGCAGCAAAATAATAAATGGCCACTGGTATCTCCCCTTCAATAAGGAATCTGGCAAGGCAAGCCAGGCAGCTTATATCAATGCTGTGAATCATTCTATAGTGCATCATGGTAAGCCCTTCACTGCTGAGGAACTGTGTTTACTCAAAAATTTAATTATGAGGCGAAGTAATTGGCAGTGGAGGAAAGTGGGGCACCAAGTACTTCTATGGAACTCAAGTTTCTATTGATTTGGTTAGGGGAACCGGTGGCATTATCAGTCCATCAGCAAACTTCTCTGGTTTTGAATATCAGCAAAGCTAGGATACATAATTTTAATGGAAGATTATTCAGGCTACTTGATTTTTCCTTGAAAAGAAAGGGTCCCTAATTCACGACCATGGACTAGTTAGCTGAGTACTGATACTTCCCAGAAGCTAGGCTACTGACATCAAGACAGTGAGAAACATTAATTCTCTAAAACAGAGGTTCTTAACATTTTTTTGTGCCTCTGGTGGCTTCTCGGAATGATGATTTTACATTCACAAAATGAAAAACCTAGATTTCAGAAGAAATAATCTGAGGGAAATTTAGTCATCAAGATATATTTAAAAAGAAAACAGGTTAAGAACCCCTCCTCTAGAGAAAGTCTTCAAGTTTTAATACGTTGTAAGTTCCAAATGAACTGACTCATCACCTTTGTGACCTTGGAAGAGTCACCTCACCTCTCTGGTTCTCAGTTTCCTCATCTGTAAAATGAAGATGTTGGGCTCTATGACCTCTTTCAGTTCTAGATCCAGAGTGCCTGATGTGTAGAAGTTTCTTAAGAGGTATTTGTTGAACTGAACAGATTTCTGATCTCACTGAGGTGGGTACAGATGACAATCATTCATGCCTTTCCATCCTGAGTATTTCCTGTTCATGGTCTTTTAGGTTTTTCCTGGGAGGGTGTGGGTGGTGGTTCATCCAGAATGCTTGGTGTGGACCTTCCTTTAGTTCTTGTGCCATTATGTGGATTCTAATGGAACATGGAATACTATCTACTAGTATCCTTTGCTTTTGCCAGGCAACCAGATTATTTTTTCCCTTGTCTATCATTTCTTTGGTGACATCTTTTCCATGGATTCTCTTGAGTGTTTCCTCACTTGATATTGCAAACTGGTCCCTCTCACTCCATACTTTTCCATTGCCCATTGAATGACCTGCAACTTCGGTTCATTATAAAAGATGGTGTCCCATTACTTGCATTCATGTAGTATCGGTACTAAAATGGCAGACCTTTGTTTTATGTGGAAGCTTGGGTCATTAAACAACCAACTCAGCACTTAGCACAATACCTGGCATGTCTTGGTGTCTAATAAGTACTCGTTGGTTGACTATTTAAAAGATCTGTGCAAATTCCCAAGGACGGTCCAACCTTTGTCTTCTGATTCATTCATTTTCTGTGTGTGATCAGTTAAATGTATTGAGGGATGAACCCCACAACTTTCTGAAAATTCTTTTCTCTATTACAAGTGACATCTTTCCTGCTTTGATCCTCTTTGTATTATTGTCACTTTCTCAGGACTCTTCCTAGTAGCCAATATCAAATTATTAAACATATTATCCTGTAACCAGAGTCATGGACTTGTTTTTGAAGTCTTTTCAGGACTTTCCTGTTATCTTACAAAGATCATAGATTTAAAGCTAAAATGAGTCATAAAATCCACTAAGTCAAATCTCTTTATTTTTTAAGATGAGGAAAATAAAGACCAGGAAAGGTTAAGTGATTTGTTCAGGGTCACAAAAAGACTAAGTGTCTAAGGTAGTGTTTGAACTCTGGGCTTCCTGATTCCAAATTCACTGTGCTTCCCACTGTGCACCCATCTGTCTCTTCAGGTGATACAATTCATAGTTGGCCACCATTCTGCTTTGGTTTGTTCTCAGTCTCTAACTGTGGCTGTCTTCTAGTTCCTTTAGTCCATTTCTTAATCTTTCCTCTTAAACTTTTCCTCAGTTGGAAAATGGTGATAATAGCACCTACCTCATAGGATTACTGCGAGATACAATGAGATAGTGTATGCAAAAGACTTTGCAAACTCCAAGAGACAGTGTGATATAGTGGATAGGATATTAGATTTCAAGTTAGAAAGTCTCAGACTTTAATCTTTCTTCAGATCCTGCCACTTTACTTTTCCTGGTCTTAGTTTCCAAATATGTAAAATGGGAATATTAGGAAGTTGCTAGGTGACATAGCAAATACTGCTGGCCTTGGAATCAGGGAGACCCAAGTTTAAATGCCCCCCCTCAAATGTTTACTAGCTTCATGACCCTGGGCAAGTTGTCAAACTTGCCAGGCTCAATTTCCTTATCTGTAAAATAGGGATTAAAATAGTGCCTACATCATAGGATTTTGTTTTAAAGATCAAATGTGATACTATTGTTTTGCAAAGTTGAAACTGCTCTAGAAATGTTTGCTACTAGGATCTAATAAGTTAATATCCACAAAAATCTTTGTAAATATTAAAGTACAATATAAGTGTGGGCTGTTGATTTGTGGATTGTAATGTCATTGGAATGTTTGAGGTATTAGAACTCAGAAAAGTTACATTGGTTGGCTCTATGGTAACAAATGTATAGCAGGACCTAGGCAAGAGTAGGTGCTATTAGTATCATCCCAATTTTTCAGATGAGAAAAATGGGGCTCAGGGAGATTAAGAAATGGACAAATAGACTAGAGCAGTGGTTCCCAAACTTTTTTGGCCTACCGCCCTCTTTCCAGAAAAAATATTGCTTAGCGCCCCTGGAGATTAATTTTTAAAAATTTTAATAGCAATTAATAGGAAAGGTAAACGCACCTGTGGCCATCACTGCCTCCCTGGATCGCTGCAGCACCCACCAGGGGGCAGTGACACCCATTTTGGGAATCACTAGACTAGAAGAAAATCTAAGTTAGCAACCGAGAAAAGACCAAAGCAGAATGGTAGCGAACTATGAATAGCATCACCTTAGAATTAGCAAAGATATGAATGGCTTGTGAACTACTTTATTGGAGAGAATACCTACACTGATAAAAAAAAAAGTTCATCTGGCTTATAAGAATATTTTTCTCTCCTCAATATCAACCTCTTCTTTTTTCCTTCTTATTGTTATTTTCAGTCTTTGTCTACAAGTTCTATCTAGCTTGTCAGCTGGCAAAACAAAACAAAAAAGAACAAAAAAAAGCCTCTTCAAGTCCCTCTCCAAAAGCCTATCCTGAATATTCTTCAAGAGAAGCCTGTTTTCCAAGAGATACATAAATGGGTCTTGAAAGTACTGCTAGAGATAAGACCTTGCTTCCTAGCTGTGTTATCCTGGGCAAGTCACTTAACCTTCATTATTTAACTCTCACTGCTCTTATGCCTTGAAAGAGGTACTTAATATTGATTCTAAGACAGAAGGTAAGGGTTTAAAAGAAAAAAAAAGTGATGCTGACTTCAGGTATCTGTATAATGTTGCATAATGATAATAATGATGACAATAATATTTAGTATTTCTATAGTGCTTTAAGGTTGGCAGAGCGCTTTGCATATTTTAACTCTTTCAAAACTCATAAAACTCTTTGAGAAAGGTGCTATTATTGCCCCCATTTTGCAGATGAGGAAAGAGAGGACCTTAATGACTAGCCAGGGTCATACATCTAGTTAAGTGTCTGAGGCAGGTTTTAAACTCAGATCTTCTGACTCTTAAGTCTAAGGTCTGTTCATTGTGCCATCTGGCTGCTTAACATCAGTCATCATTACCCTGCAATGGAATTAAGGATGCAGTGGTTTGGGCATGAAACCCTGGTTATGGGTTCCAGTTTCTAGCAGGTAACTGCTTTGTTTAGTTGAGAGAATCCTACCTGTTTTCATTAGTACACCAGGATTGACCCCAAGAATGATCACATTTGCCACCTGTTCCCCCATCTTTCCTATAGCACAAGCATTTCTTGTTTCCCTGGTTTATCTGATGTAAATTGCAAAATCCAAAGGGCAGGGGCTAATTCTAGACTGTGGAGGGTGTCTGACACACTTTCTTCTCCTTGTGATTACTCCTAATAACAATGATTACAGAAGGCTCTCCCTTGACTTGATTACTACTTTGCAGTGTAGAAAAATCCCTTCAGTCGTTCTTCCTTTTTTCTTTGGCCTGACAAATGGCTATTACCATGTTAAACCATTCACCTGTGAGAAAGCAAAGATTTTATTTATGCCTGTGAAGTTATTTGAAAGTCTTTAAAAAAAACCCCAACCCTGTGAAATTTGCATTAAGTTTGAAATAGGTAAATTAGCCTCCCAGATAGGGTGGGCGGCTTCTTTTCTTTCTCTCAGTTGCCATCCTTAATTTCATCCTGGAAGAATGGAAGAGCCATCATTTTCTCTTCATCTTTGTTTTACTTATTGAACAAAGTGTTTTGACTTAATTTTGCTAAATTATGAATAGCTTATGATTTGAACAAGTTATGGGATTCACATTCTTTTGCTCAGGCACCGTGTGGTGATTTGATGGCTTGTGTGTAGTTGTATCCTTTAGTGCCATGGGTGAAATCTTGGTCATGTTTGTTACACAGACAATCCTGTTACACAGTCAATACAAAGATTTAAATGATGAAATGCAAATTTATTTTTCATTGAATTAAGAAACTTTACTAATGATGAAGTTAATTAGATTGGAGTGGAGAGTCCCAAGGGATGTTGTAGAAGCCCTACTATGTGCACTGTGTAATTGGACAGAGAGGTGATAAATAAATAAACAAACAAATGAACAGCCATTGTTTAAGGAGAATAGACAAGATGTGATTTGTTAGGACTCCCCCAACCACTATCCAGAGATAATGAGATCATAGAGTTAGACGAGGAAGGACCAGAGGGATCCTCGAGTTCAACCCCTTCATTTTACATTTGAAGAAATGGAAGCTGAGAGAGAATAAATAGGTAATAATAATTATAGCTAGCATTTATATAGGTTTGCAAAGTATTTTTCAAATATCTCATTTGATCCTTATAACAGATAGCTGCTATTATTACCCTCATTTTGATAGATGAGGAAACTAAGGCAGAAAAGAGACTTTGCCTATGTTTACACATCTAGTAAGCATGTGAGGCAGGTTTTGAATACAATTTTTTTTCTGATACCAGATCTAAGTCTCTATCATCCATATCAGTGATTTCTCTTCCTTCCCTCCCTTCCTCCCCTTCCTCCCCTTCCTCCCTCCCTCCCTCCCTCCCTTCCTCCCCTTCCTCCCTCCCTCCCTCCCTCCCT